>NC_047116.1:51436139-52036139 GCF_902500255.1 Thalassophryne amazonica
GTAACCGGGTGTCATTACTGCCGACGTGAATTACAATCTTACCAAATTTACGCTTAGCCTTAGCCAGCAGTTTCAAATTTCCTTCAATGTCGCCTGCTCTGGCCCCCGGAAGACAATTGACTATGGTTGCTGGTGTCGCTAACTTCACATTTCTCAAAACAGAGTCGCCAATAACCAGAGTTTGATCCTCGGCGGGTGTATCGTCGAGTGGGGAAAAACGGTTAAAGATGTGAACGGGTTGGCGGTGTACACGGGGCTTCTGTTTAGGGCTACGCTTCCTCCTCACAGTCACCCAGTCGGCCTGCTTTCCCGGCTGCTCGGGATCTGCCAGGGGGGAACTAACGGCGGCTAAGCTACCTTGGTCCGCACCGACTACAGGGGCCTTGCTAGCTGTAGAATTTTCCACGGTGCGGAGCCGAGTCTCCAATTCGCCCAGCCTGGCCTCCAAAGCTACGAATAAGCTACACTTATTACAAGTACCATTACTGCTAAAGGAGGCCGAGGAATAACTAAACATTTCACACCCAGAGCAGAAAAGTGCGGGAGAGACAGGAGAAGCCGCCATGCTAAATCGGCTAAGAGCTAGTAGCTACGCTAAGCTAGCGGATTCCTAAAAACACGCAAAGCGAATAATGTGTAAATAATTTAGAGGTGATTCAGCAGAAGGAGTGCTTTAGTTAAGGCACGTAAAGATTACACTGGGAAACAAATCGTAATCTAGATAACTAGATCAATCTAACTGCGCAGATCAAACAGCTAACAGATACAGAAAAACACCGCTGTGCTCCGGAACAAGAAGTGATACAATACCGCAGTGAGAGCCAACCACCAGTAGAGTCAAGTAAAAAAGTAAAAAAAAAAAAAAAAAAAAATAAAAGGTAAAAAAGTAAAAAAGTCTTGAAAAAGACTATTAGTTCAAAGTCCAAAGCAGCAGGTAGCAGTCTCTGTGTAAACAGTCCCAACAGAGAGCCAAAATTAACAGATACAGCAAAACACCGCTGTGCCCTCTGTGCAACAGAGGGCACGTCAGACATGCTTGAACCCTCGTGCGCATGCGTGAGTTTTTCCACGCCTGTCGGTGACGTCATTCGCCTGTGAGCACTCCTTGTGGGAGGAGTCGTCCAGCCCCTCGTCGGAATTCCTTTGTCTGAGAAGTTGCTGAGAGACTGGCGCGTTGTTTGATCAAATTTTTTTCTAAACCTGTGAGACACATCGAAGTGGACACGGTTCGAAAAATTAAGCTGGTTTTCAGTGAAAATTTTAACGGCTGATGAGAGATTTTGAGGTGATTCTGTCGCTTTAAGGACTTCCCACGGTGCGAGACGTCGCTCAGCGCTCTCAGCCGCCGTCGTCAGCCTGTTCAAGCTGAAAACCTCCACATTTCAGGCTCTATTGATCCAGGACGTCGTGAGAGAACAGAGAAGTTTCAGAAGAAGTCGGTTTCAGCATTTTATCCGGATATTCCACTGTTAAAGGAGATTTTTTTAATGAAAGACGTGCGGACGGGTCCGCGCGGCGGCTCGCAGCCGACGCGACGCTCCGCCACAGGAAAAACACCTCTGTTGAAAGCCTTAAGGACAAGTTGGAACATGTCCTGCTGTTAAACAATTTCTCATATACTCACTCCACTGAAAGCCATCAAAAGCCGCCTGGATTTTACAAATGGTTATCAACACGGAGGTGTTTTTCCTGTGCTGCCACACCGCGTCGGCTGCGTCCCGACGCGCGGACCCGTCTGCACGTCTTTCATTAAAAAAATCTCCTTTAACAGTGGAATATCCGGATAAAATGCTGAAACCGACTTCTTCTGAAACTTCTCTGTTCTCTCACGACGTCCTGGATCAATAGAGCCTGAAATGTGGAGGTTTTCAGCTTGAACAGGCTGACGACGGTGGCTGAGAGCGCTGCGCGACGTCTCGCACCGTGGGAAGTCCTTAAAGCGACAGAATCACCTCAAAATCTCTCATCAGCCGTTAAAATTTTCACTGAAAACCAGCTTAATTTTTCGAACCGTGTCCACTTCGATGTGTCTCACAGGTTTAGAAAAAATTTTGATCAAACAACGCGCCAGTCTCTCAGCAACTTCTCAGACAAAGGAATTCCAATGAGGGGCTGGACGACTCCTCCCACAAGGAGTGCTCACAGGCGAATGACGTCACCGACAGGCGTGGAAAAACTCACGCATGCGCACGAGGGTTCAAGCATGTCTGACGTAAAAACATATGAATGAAATCCATATAGTTTTTGAAAAAAATAAAAAGGACCGTTGCTTTATTGACAGACCTCGTATGTATATACAGTATATAGGAAAGGAGATGTGATTAAGCGGCCACAGACCCACAACAGTGATTTTCGTGCTTCTCTTTTAGCACCTGGGACAGCAGCACAGCCTGAGCATGGCAAAGTTGGGCAAAGTGTTCTGGGTGCATTTTGTTGTGTGCACTGATGTGGAATGATGGTCTATATCAGATGTCTCTGACTGATTCCAGAAAGGGCGAAGAGGGTAAAGGTTTTCTTTGCAACCACCCACTCCACCAGGTGATTTCACTCATTAACTGACTCCATCTGCTCAAAGTGATTCTAATCAGTGAAATCACCTGGTGGAGTGGGTGGTTGCAAAGAAAACCTGCACCCTCTTGGCCCTTTCTGGAATCAGTTTTAGACCACTGATCTGGATGATGGCAATTTAAACAGCAGTGGTTTGATTTTCTAATCCATTTTAATGTGATTACCCCCCACCCACCCCTAATAATCTGATGCAAGGTTTTTTTGTTTGTTTGTTTGTTTGTTTTGTTTTTCGACAGATCAGAAGGGATCAGATGTGAGTGACCTCCGTGGGGTCCTTGGGCTGTGCCGCTGTCCAAAGTGCTGAAAGGGAAGACTGCAAATAATGCCTCTTGTGGGTGTGTGCTTCATTATAGCACTGCACGCCCATGCCACATGTAGGGGTGGAGAGTGAGATGTACTTCTGTCTTGCTGCACTATGATCCTTCACTGCTGTCAGCACCACTGCTTACAGTGCAACTTTTACTGTTCCTACAGGCCTGAAATATATTTAGTTGGTGTTTTCTTTTCATTACAACTCACTGGAGCAGGATGCATGAATGATTTCCATGAATGAATGGAATGCTGCATTTTTAAGTGCAGAATTATGGCAGGACTGCAGTCTGCCAATCCCTGTGACATAAGGCCCACTGACACTTGCACAACTTTGCATACAAGTGCACTATAGATCACTACAGATGCAGTATTTGCTCTGAGTGTACGGATGGAGAAATATAGAGATGTCCAGAAGGAGTTGCATTGTGTGTTTGTGGATTTAGAGAAAGCCTATGACAGGTTGCCCAGTATATTTACAGAGATAGTGTGACAGTGTTGAGATGTGCAGTAGGAATGACAAATTCTTTCAAGGTGGAGGTGGGATTACACTAAGGATTAGCTCTGATTCCTTTCTTGTTCGCAATGGTGATGGATGGGTTGACAGACAAGATGAGACAGAAGTCTACAAAGACTATGATGTTTGCAGATGACATTGTGATCTGTAGTGAGTGTAGAGAGCAGGTTGAGTCTAGTCTGGAGACATAGAGATATGCTCTGGAGAGAAGGGGAATGAACGTCAGGAGCGAGACTGAGTACATCCCAAGTGATGGTGCCCAGTGGAATAGTGTGGATACAAGGAGAAGAGGTGATGAAAGTAGGTGAATTTAAATACTTGGGGTCAACTATCCAGAGTAATTAAGAGTGTGGTAGAAAGGTGAAGAAAAGTGTGCAGGCAGGGTGGAGTGGCTGGAATGGTGGCAGGAGTGATTTGTGACCAAAGAGTTTATATACATGTATGAGAACTAAAGTCCGCACTTCCACTGCTGCCTGCTAAACATGAATGTCCCTTCATGGACAGTAACATGACACCTCCTAACTGGGCAAAATATTGACAAAGTGCCCAGATGTTCATGCATTTTCAATGGGGATTCACGACTGAACACACTCAGTAAACACTCGCATTATATGTGTTAAAATGTCATTCTGACCTGAATATTGAGCCAGTACAATTAATTTACATTAAATTATGTAAGGAAAATATTAATTACTCTGACATCACACATTCCCAAATATTTGTGTTAAAAGTTACACGGATCTAATTTGTTCAAGCTCCACTGCTGAGCTGAGACGTCCTGCTGCTGTTGTATTCAGCGCAATGTGGCTCCTAAAACCATTACAATACATTTATATACATATTATATTTTCACACAATTATCCTTTATTGAATGAGTTTCATTCATGAAATCAGTGGTGTGGGTGCACATCTCTGTGAGTGTGACTGCAAGTGGCACTGCGTGGGTCATTATAATCTCTGAGCAGCAGCTCGGTTATTCTAAGGTGCAAATTAAAAAAAAAAATTGTTGGTCTTGTTGAACAATTTGGTAACACTTTACTTGAAGGTATCGTCATAATAATGACATTACACTGTCATAACCGTTACATGACACAGTCATGAAGGTGTCATAAACATTATGTCAATGTCATAAACGTTTATGACTACTGTCATTAAGTGTCATTCGGTTTTTGTAATGACAAGTTGACAAATTGGCATATAACTAAAGACCAAACAGGCCAAAGACAACTTCTGGTCATGTTATTTTGATTAACATCAAGTTGCTATAGTCAAGACAACCCAAAAAATGTAAAAAAATGTTTTCACACCATACAGACTTGCAGATGTATTACAGGAGTCATGCACAGCAACACAGTTTTGACTTATGGTTAAAATTTTAAACCAACTAATTCCAGAAACGTTATTGAAATTGTCACCTCCGTCGTTTTACACAATGAAAATATCAGCTATATGTTTTAGTTTTAAAGTAATGCATTAATTTTGAAAGTTTTAGCGTTTTGCAGACACATGCTGAAAAGCATTATGGGAAAATTAGTTTCCTGTCATCTCTCCCTCCACAGCTGGAAATAATGGGGGCTGGTACCCCAAACACACCTCGAAGGGGGAGAGGCCGGTCACCGATGAGACTTGGCTGTTGTGGGCGTACTCGATACAGGCCAGATGTTGACTCCAGGCCATCGGGTGCGTGGAGGTCACACATCTCAGGGCCTGCTCCAGATCTTGATTAGCCCGCTCTGCTTGTCCATTTGTCTGTGGGTGATACCCGGACGAGAGGCTCACGGTGGCCCCCAGTTCCCTACAGAAACTCCTCCAGACTTGCGAGGAGAACTGGGGACCGCGGTCTGAGACGATGTTCATGGGGATACCATGCAGACGCATGACATGGTGGACCAGGAGGTCTGCAGTCTCCTGGGCCATCGGGAGCTTCAGGAGGGCCACAAAGTGGGCCGCCTTGGAGAACTGGTACACTATCGCCAGGATGGTAGTCATTCCCTGGGACGCAGGGAGACCTGTGACGAAATCCAGGCCTATATGGGACCAGGGGCGTCGAGGCACCAGCAACGGCTGGAGGAGTCCTCTCTCTTGTTGATATAGTGCCTTGCCCCGGCGCAGGTGGTGCAGGCCCGGACATACTCCCGGACATCGGCTTCCATTGACACCCACCAGAATCGCTGCCAGACCACTGCCATAGTTCTTCGCACCCCTGGATGGCAAGAGAGCTTGGAACCGTGACAGAAGTCCAGGACCACAGCTCTTGCGTCTGGTGGGACGTACAATCTGTTCGGTGGTCCACCGCCGGGGTCCGGGTGACACGTCAGGGCCTCCCTGACGATGTTCTCCACGTCCCACGTGAGGGTGGCGACAATAGCGGACTCCGGGATGATGGTGTCAGGTGGATCCGACAGCTCTGTTCTGACCTCCTCTTCATGCACCCGGGACAGTGCGTCAGACCGTTGGTTTTTGGTCCCGGTGCGGTATGTGATCCAGAAGTCAAAACGTCCAAAGAAGAGTGACCAACGGGCTTGCCTGGGGTTCAGACGCTTAGCGGTCCGGATGTACTCCAGGTTTCCGATGGTCAGTGAAAACCGTGAATGCAACCACAGCTCTGTCAGGAAAGATGACTTTAAGCTTGCTTTCAGCTTGTTTTCATCTTGGAATATAGTACGTGCCATGGGATTAATATACATGCTGTTGGATTAAACTGGACAGTGTTTGGTACTTTCCCGGAGTAAGTGAGGTCATACCGGACTTTTCCATTGCAGATGGGAAGGCCCATGGAATGAACTCAGTGGTGAAGATGATGGAATATGTCTAAGAATGATTCTAACATGACAAGTATGATCAAATGAAGTATTCATGTGTTAAAAGTAATGTCTAAGAATGATTCTAACATAACAAGTATGATTAAATGAAGTATTAATGTGTTAAAAATTAAGAGTTGATTAGAAAAAGTATGTTACAAATAAGTGAAATGAATGATTATATGAGTTGTTTTTCATAAAGAGTGCAGAGTCAGAGGAAAAGAGGAAGTGAAGAAGTTGTTTTTCATAAAGAGTGCAGTCAGAGAGAAAGAGGAAGTGAAGTGATGTTGCAACAAAGCAAGAAAAGCTGATGATAAACAACTGATCAAATGATTAAGATGTGGTAAAATATGAAACGAATAATAAGGAATGAAAATGTTTGTATATGATCATATGAATTGTTTTTATGTGAAAGAGAGTTGTAATGAAATGATTGAATATGATTGATGTGATTCTAAAGACATGATTTAGAAAAACAAATTCTCAGAAAAGCTGAAGTGTTAACAGAAAAGAGGAACTTAAGTTAAGTTACTGGCAAAGGGCCGCAGATGGCTTCCAGTAAGGGAAGGAGAAGGGAGGAGGTTTTGAGTCACCAGCGTCCCCATGGTAACCAAGATCATCTGAGGATAACAAAGAATCAAGCACATATATAGACTGTGAAACACCAGGAAATGGGGTTATTCTTCCAGGGAGAGGTGCTGTTGTCACTTCTCCCCTGCTACGAGGAGATCACAAGACTTGACCATCTTGTGAGCAGCAATTGGAATTGTGGAGTGAGAGGATTGGAGCCATAAGAGATCATTTGAGAGAGTTTTCAACTCCCACTCAGGCCCGTGGAGACACGAAGGTCGGACCCCAGAGACGGAGAGCTGGTTTAGTACACAGACACACTCATCGGAGGGTGAGCATGTGCCGTGTATCTAAAAAAATAACGGGATCTGACACGTGGCGCCCAAACAGGGACATGACGAAGTGTAGTCGGGTCCGAGGAAGAATCCTGGCCAAAGGAGAGTCTTTGCCATTGGATAGGTGGAAAGCCCCTGAGTGGATCACCAAAGGAGACAGTGTTGTGGAGAGTGTTGGCTGATGGCCTGTATAGGTCCAGTAACGGCTTGAAACATATCTGTTTTCCAGAGGTGTGAAAATTTGGAGGCAACCACCAGAAGGACGAAGTAAAGACAACAGGAGTAAGTATCCCAGGGAGCTGGGATCAAGGACGAGAAGCAGACGTATCACTGCTGGATCGTCTGGACTGGGACGAGAAGCAGACGGAGATAGCCTGCTGGATCGTCACGAAACGACGAGGAAGGGAAGCAGGCGAGGGAGCCTGCTGGATCGGATCGTCAAGAAAGCAGGTATGAGAGTATACCGTGCAAAATAATGATCTACAAGAGAGAATAGGATCATCAACCCATGAGATTCCCGAAGGGAGAAGCGGGAAAAGGAGCAGCTGATTTGGAGTTAACCTCTGGAATTAGCGCTGAATAGCCAAGTAGTCTGTCACTCATCCCTGACTCAAGGCGCCAAGAGAGGCTTTGAGAGGCAGATGACTCGAGACGACAAGGACCATAGCTGAAGTCAAGGAGACGACAGTGTTGGAATCGACAATCTCAGCAACCGAGAGAATAAAGAGAGGATAATCATTACGAAACAGTAAGGTTAGTATTAAAAACAAGCAGTGAAAATATGGCTGAAGAAGAGTCAGGACCCGTAGCAACCCCTGATTCCGAACATGAAGAGGGAAAAGAAGTGGATTTTCGGCCACACAGAGTGGTATTGTATGGACGAGGATATGATTCTTGGGCAGAAACAGTTCAAAAATATGTCAGAGATCAAAGTGTAGAAACTGATTCAAAGAAGCTATGGCAGGAACTATACACACATTAGGGATATATTATCCAGGTAAGCATAAGGAGGGGCAGATCCTGGCCGTTTTTAGAGCCCACCAGTCCCAAAGGACAAGACGCTGACCAGAGAGTGGCTTGAGTGGTGGTGTAAACTTCTTGGAGAAGAGTGGAAAAGAGGACAAATCACCACCTTAATAAGTCCTGAGAAAAGTTATGACTCCGTAGTAAAAATGACAGCTGGGTTGTTGGGAGTAGAGACGGTCCTGGTTGATGTTAAAGCAAAATCAGCGTCCGTGTATGCTGAGTTTAAGTCCATGGCAGAACGGCTAAAGGGATTAGGAAGAATGCTTAACGAACAATATCCTATAATGGAAGATATGAGTGGAAGTCAGATCCTCGACAATGAAGACGAGGGCAAGATACATTTCCAGGCTGAACCCGAACAAAGTGATGAGGAAAACAAGCTAGAGGGAAGTGGAGATGAATTGATATCCCCGGGAGGTCTTAATCCTGGGGGAAATGGTCAAGAATATAAAAGCCCGGAGCAGCTCCACACAAGCTTTGACCCAGAGTGGCAAAATTTGCCCTTGGGAAGTGTGAGAGGAACAACCTCAACAGTTAAAAAACAGACAGAATGCCTGGTTGAGCAGGAAAAAAGACGAAGAAGCCTTCAGGGAGTGTCTGGACAGATATTCCATCAATCGCCGGAATGTGGGCCCAGAAGCTTGGGACAGCTTAAACCTGAAGAATGTGTTGCCGGACCGAGTTACCATATTAAAGAGGAAGGGCGTTCTCAGGAGATCTTTAGAAAATCTAAAGCGAAAACCCACCATGTATATATTGAATCTGACTACATGGAGGACTTGAACCCTATGCCCGAAGGAACCAAAAAAATGGTGACCCAAGATGGAAGACGGGCATATCATTATTTTGGCAGTCCTTGGGATATAGATGGAGATAGTCTCATTGTTTTCACAAATCACAGACTGAAAATTGCCAACCGAAAATTCCGAGCAAAGCTCAAGGAGCGGGCAGGCAAAGAATACCAAGAGAAGCTTAAGAACATAAAGGGGAGAAGTCTGGACGGAAAGTCGATGGTGATAACAAGCGCACCACGAATGGATTATCATGCACTCATACATGTGCCCTTTGAAAGCTACCCAGGGAGAGAAAATTCAATCGAATACACAGAGAAAATGTTGAAAACTCTGGGAACAGCTATTGATTTGGCCAAAGAACGCCAGCATCGGCGAGTGGTAATATGTGTGGACGGATTACGATCTGGACATATGACATGGGAAGAGGCAGAAAAGGTTGCCATGGCAGCCGTGAACCTACACATGCGTACCCCAGGAGTATGGGGATCAATGAGAGAAATAGTGGTGGTCACTAGCAATGAGCAGGAGCAAGATTGAGTGAGAAGGGCACTTGAAGCGGTGAACCTAGGACCAAATAGAGCAGGTCCAAAGAAGGGTGCAGTTGGAGCAAGTGGAGTGGCAACTAGTCCTTCGCTAGTGATGCAGCCCATTCCCATGGCGACAAGTGAGAAAAGATCAGTACATGCTGTGGGAGTGCAGCGATTAAGGATTAAAACCCCACAACCAACATTAAAACAAGTTGCAAGTGGGCTCCAGACTATCATACACCCGACAGGCTCCCAATCACGGATGAGAGAGTCTTTCCAGGCTCCTCCACCGGATAATGGAGAAGAGGATCCTATATTCATTCCTCTACCTGTCGGAAATACCGAAGCAACCGGGTTACCCCAAAAGTCAGAACAAAACGGGGACCCACAACCACAAGACCCACGTCCTCCCCATGAATCTGATATGGATGAGGACCAGGAAAGAGAGTCTGAAGAGGAGATCAATCCACAAGACTCAGAAGAGGATGAACCGCTATCTGTGGTAGGGGAAAGAGAAGTCTCACGCCCAGAACTATGAACTGGACGCTACAGAGGACGAAAGAAAGAAGTTGGGGTGTATAATGTGCGTGTAGCCTCAGAGAGAATTGCAAGAGATGTCAGGGTCAACCCAGTGGAGACCCGAGATAAGCGACAAACCTATGCTCCAGAAGTTGGACAAACTGGGTATGACATCCCAGAAGAGTGGATAGAGCGACAAGATGAAAAGAAAACTCTCGAGGTAACAGCTACTGTTGGAGAGTGGGCTAATATACTAATGTGGCCCTTCTATCCTACACTGACGGCCTGTAAAGAGTTAACAAATAACTTCAGAGTCGCCTATTTAGGCGTTGCCCATGATGTGATGTTGAGAAAACTAAAACAGCAGCTTTACGCTGGTCACGGCAAGTGTTGAGAGAAACCAATGAAGAAAATCTGGATGATGAGGGAGAAACAATTCCACCATCGTCAGGATTACAAGCAAGCCTCCCAAATCAGAATTTTCCTGCTGGATCTAGACAGCAAAGTCTGCCAGCAATTCAAGCTGAAATTCAAGCAGACGGCAGGGAATTCCGTGAATTCAAGAAATTAAAGATGCTGGTGAGAGAGAAAGAACCAAATGAAGACCTAAAGGACTATTTGAAAGAAGTGTGGCCCCTTATTGACAGAGCTTCGAACAGTGAAGAGGGTAAATCTATGTGGCTAGTCCAAGTTACCAGTCAACCCATCAGTCGGGGTGAACCAGCACGAAACCATTATGCCAGGTTAGTGTTGGAAGATCCCAACGATGAAGATTCCCATATTGCTCGAGCTAAAGCTGGACTAGACAAAGGTCAAACATTGGTTCAAGTTTGGCATGGGCTGAAACAGACGATTTTGCCACAACGCTATGTTAGGGCACTGAGAGAGGTCACTAAAGGAAGAAGAGGGGAGATAACCTTTGTGAAAATGCCCATAGACGGCACTACAGTCCCACAAATGGATGTGGTGGTAAAGAGCTGGGATCTGGAGCAGCAGTTCTATGAAGAAAAGAGGAAGAAGGAGAGTACACGAGATCAGGACAAAAACCGGTGGGAGTGGAGAAAAGAAATTCAGTGCCTAAACCACCACCTCCTCAGTCACATCAAAAACCACAGAGGAATAATCAAAGGCCTCCAGCTGGACAATGGAGCTCTCGGCCGAGAGGTCCACCACCTCCACAAGCACAATCGCGACCTACACCTGCACCTCGTAGTGGTGGCTATCTCCCTAAAGAAGAGTACGACAAATTAACTCCAGAACAAAGGAAAGCCCTCCAGGAAATCCGCCAAGCTACAGCGGCGGCTGGAGGGCAAAAGAAGTAATGGCTTCAGAGGCGCAGGTCACGCTAGACCATGCCTACTGGGAAGGGGACAATATCTACACTGATGTGGATGGAGAACCGTACCTAGTGGACACGGGAGCAGAGGTATCCATGACCTGCAGAAACCTCGAGACCAAAGGATACCTATTGATCCAGTATGCAAATGCGGCAATGGAGAAAAGACCATTTGGAATATGGAAAGGGGTAGTTTGGATAAAAGGCCCCTTTAATTTGATAACAGTCAAGGATTTGAGAGAATTGCATCGGCCCAAAAGGCTTCGAACCCTAATAAGACGACGAGTGAAAAAATTACAAGCAAGAGTTGTACGAATGGATATAACTCCAATTGGAAAGAGTCCGGTAAGCTGGTACAAAGAAGTGGATGTACCGGCTGTCACAGAAGAAAAGATTGAAGAAAGTGATTTCTCTGAAGCAGGGAAAGAAAAATTGAGGGAAATTATCTCCGAAGCTAAAGTAGCATGATTTAAAAATGATTGTGGAGATTTGGGGGCTAAACACATTCATGTCATCGAAGGAGGAGTACATCCACCGGTGCGACAATATCCCTTGAACCCTGGAGCGGTTGAGGAAATGGATAAAATAGTAAAAGAATTGGAAGCTTTGGGGATCATTCGAGTAGAATTGAATCCGATCACTAACAGCCCCATCCAAGCAGTTAAGAAGCCAGAGTCGACAGGAGGAGGCTGGAGACCAGTAATCAACTTCAAGGCTCTCAATCGACGAACAATAGCCAATAGACCGAGTTTGATAAATCCCCAAGGAGCACTGAAAACGCTCCAAATTAAGAAATACAAATCATGCATTGATCTGGCAAATGGATTCTTTTCCCTGCGATTAGCAAAACAGTCACAAGGGAAAACAGCATTCACACATAAGGGGAAAAGTTATGTGTGGCAACGACTCCCGCAGGGATACAGAAATTCACCAAATGTGTTCCAAGCAGCATTAATGGAAACATTGAAAGATCTGGGAGTAACAGTCTACATCGATGATGTGTTTATCGCAGATGATGATGAAAATGAACACCTAATGCGGCTGCAAAAGGTGATACAGAAGATGGATTAAAACTCAACGTGAAGAAATGTCAGTTTGGACAATTCAAGGTTAACTATTTGGGATTCCAGGTATCATCAGACCTGGGACTCTCAGAAGTATACCGAGAAAAATTGAGTCAGATTAAACCACCTCAATCTGAGAATGACCTACAGAAAATATTGGGACTGTGTAACTATGTGAGAGATCACGTTCCACACTATCAGAGATACGCAAAGCCCCTTTATGCTCGTCTCAAGAAGAAACCTAATGGACAAGAGCAAAAGCAATGGATTTGGACAGCTACAGATCAGGATTGCTTGGAAAAGCTAAAGAAAGCCATTCAAGACGCAGTTAGGCTGGAGTCGCGTAGTCTGATTACTCGTCTGCTAGCTGAAATAAGCTGTGAAGAAGAGGATTCGGTGGTAAAAGTGAGCAATGAAGGAGGGGGTATGGTAACATTGTGGAGCTATATTCTGTCTTCGATTGAGAAAAAATATCCACCGGAAGAAAAAGAACTGGCAGTCCTGGCTAGATATTGGAGTACATTGAAAGAACTTGCACAAGGTCAGGGAATAAAAGTTATCACTCAAAGCCAAGTCCACCGGTTCCTAAGGAAAGGACCTATTGAGAGTACTAAAGCCACAAATGCCAGATGGGGAAGGTGGGAGGTCATCCTGCCAGACCCTGAGCTGGAAACTGGGCCAAAACAGTCGGCGACAAGAAAGTCACCGAAGGAGAGGCAACTCCCTATGGAGCCATATGACTGGACTATGTACACTGATGGGTCGAAGAAGGGTACAGACAATATAGCTTATTGGGGCTATATTCTGAAGTATCAAGATAAGGAGAAATATCGTCGGAAAGGTCAAACGCCAGGGAGTGCCCAAGCTGGAGAAGTTACAGCAATACTGGAAGGACTCTTGGAGTTAAACAAGAGGAAAGTAAAAAGGGCTAAAGTGGTTACAGACAGTCATTACTGCGCACAAGCCCTGAAAGAGGACTTATCCATTTGGGAAGAAAATGGATTCGAGGGAGCTAAGGGGAAGCCTGTAGCTCATATGGATTTGTGGAGGAAAATAGCCTAGTTGAGGCTAACAATGGACTTAGATGTGGTACATCAGAAGGCCCATGTAAAAGAAGGAGCACATTGGAGCGGGAACGAAGAAGTGGACCGCTATGTGCAGCTAAGAAAAGTCGTCGTCGTTGGGATCGAGAAGTGGCAACAGACACCCAAGGGAAGGGTAGTTCCAAAAGAGTCCGTGAAAGAAGTGGTGCTGGCCGTACATGAAGCGCTTGGCCATGCAGGCACCATTCCCACACGGAAGGAGCTGGAGAAGCTGCAACTTTGGATTCCGAGAAACCAAGTCTGCCGAGTCCTCAAAGACTGTGAGGTATGTGGTCGATACAATGCAGGACGACGAGGACAAAGGGTGGATGGTTTCACCATAAAGAGTACTGTTCCATGGGGATCAGTATGCATGGATGTTGCCGGGCCCATGGGGGTGACCGGTAAGAAAGGAGAGAAGTATCTGTTGGTGCTTGTGGACTCTATGTCGGGCTATGTGACTGTTAAGCCTGTGAGAAAAGCCAACGGCAGCAGTGTGATCAGCATGTTGGATCAAGTGTGTTCAAATCTGGGGATACCTAGGGAGCTGAGAACGGACAATGGGACACATTTCCGTAACGCTCAGGTTGACCAGTGGTGCCAGAAAAATGGAGTAATGAGAATTTACTCGCCCCCATACACTCCTCAAGCAAATGGAGTTGTGGAAAGGGCTATTGGACTGGTGAAAAACTGGACTGGAAAAAATGCTAACATGAAGGAATGGAGTACTAAGGCCCTGGAAATTGGACAGGCCCTGAATGACGGCCATCGTGCCGGCAGGCACACCCCTTCGCAAGAGCTGAACCAACGCCCATTTTCGACACCGGAAGTGGGGCGGAGTCAGACTAAAAGGGACAGAGAACCAGAACCAAAGATCCCATTTAAGGTTGGACAGAAGGTGTGGGTGAGAGCTCGAGATCACCCAACCAACACTGCTGTTAAACCTAAGTATGAGACCACAGATACAGTAGTGAAGATACTGGACAGTAACACAGTAGAATTGAAGAAGAAGGGAATCCAAGGAGTGGAGCAGCTGAAGCCAACTCCTAACTAGACAAAACCAGGAGCTAAACATGGCCAAAAACACCCAAGATCTTCCACCCTTTGTCAGAATGGCCACTGTTAATGGGGTGGTTGCCTTAAGAAGAACAAGAGATGGCCTCTGGGCAGGCAGAGCTCTGAGGATACTATATCATGCAAAGAAAGGATTTTTATCTAAAGAAAAGGAGTTATTACAATGGGAAAAAGTTGAGAATCACTGTGTGGTTTGCCGCGAAGAAGTACAGCTGACGGTCCAATGGTCGGGACCTGGGGTTAGAAAACCCCTAATTCCAAATGGGGCAAAAAATGAATTCAAGCAATTACTTCACAAGCCGGTGAAGGTTTTGGATGCACTTGTATGTGGGTTATGCCGACTAACCCACTTGCCAAGAATGGTCTTTTACACCCAGTGGGACATACGTGGAGACAATGTGGATATGCAGGTGTGTTCATGCTATTGGAATGGACATGAGATCGAGTATTGCCTGGTGTGTAAAGCAAGAACTCATATGGGAAGACTACTGCATGTGGCAAAAGCAGATGGATGGCAAGTGAGAAGGTTCTTGGACCCTCTGAGGACCTTTCACACCGATGAAGCCTGCTGGGCTAATCCTGCAGCAACAACTGCGCTTGATCAAGCTGAGGGGAATCAAGGCAGCGGTGACGTGAGTCCAACGGCCCCAAGTGTCTATTTGATGTTGGACACAACTAGAGCAGGAGGAAGTGACCAAGCTGCAGGAGGTGGTGAGCGAAAACCATCTTCGTTGCATGAAGCTATACATCAAAGTTGGTCCCATGGTCCAGAGTATGGGCAAACTTATGATCCTCCAATAGACGCAGTGCAAATTCCACTGGTGTTCAGAGTGTATAGAGATCCGGAGCGACCCGGATATACAGACATGATGGGAGGACTGACAGATGATCAACAGCAAAAAGCCCAAGAAGAAGGATGGATTGGCCCTTGGGAATTGACAACTTGGGCTAAATTGATAGAAGTTCTAAAAAATCCAGAAATTCTACTGGAAGATGCAGAAGAGGTGCCACAAGAAAAAGGGGGCAGAGAAACCCTCATGCATTATTTTACCACTGGAGTAGACGCCTGGGGAAATAAAGCAGCAAAACCGAAGAAGTCAGCCGAGTACCACGTGACACCCGAGGAATGGGTGAGAAAAAGGAGGATACAATCTAGGGGGGGAGTGGCTAGCAGAGCAGACACTCCTAGTAGGCCGGACCAAACAATTAGGGTGCGGCTCACAGTGCTGATGGTGTTGGTTCCCTATGTGGGGGTTTATTCTGTTGGAGCACACGTTGACCTCCTGGAGGAACAGCAGCAGTCGTTAGACCAACCGACTCAAGGTGAGGAAAAATCAAGAAAGTCTCAGAGTCGTTGGATATTTCCCTCCATTTTCCGCGGGACAAGGAAGAAGTAAAAATAACCGGCTGTTTGCAAAATGTCGCAAGGACCAAATGTATATAGAGTACCCATTATTAATAATCGAGGAAGACTTGGACCCTACATACAAAGTGTCCTCGGTGCTGAGAAACTATACTTAAATTGGCCAGAAAAAGATTTTGAAGAAGAAGACTGGGAACTAGCATCTAAAGGATATTATGTCTCAAATTATGAATATAAAAGAGATGCCGAATTAACAGAGACAACAGGACAAAAATTACTCGCTGAACGAGTGCTGAGTGATGCAAGTCTGCGGCATTGGTACATGAAAGGACGCCGAAGAATGCCCCAATCGGTTCCAAGATGTCCAGATACCTACCCATGGATATTAAATGTGATTTACCTACAACTCAACGACCTAAGATTCACATTGAGATGGGGGATTAATTACGTTGAGCCACTCCAAGGAATCTATGTTGAAATATACCTTAACCAGTGCTTGATCTGGACGACAAGCCCCAACATGCAACGTCAATTGCACAAACAACTGCAAGACCCAAGATATCCCATATTAGATAACCAGACATTAAATTTGAGAGTTAATGATCAACCCCTGGCCTGTATGACCTGCCTACCCCCAACCATACCACCAATTTTCGAAAATCAAAACTTCGGCTACCTGTACAAAAGAGGAGTCTGGAACTGTAGTCAGGCAAGGAAGATTCAGCTTCAAATTGAGCCTAAGGATCAAGAAGATAAGCCTATAGTTCCCCTTTATCTAGCCCTATCACAAACCACATATTCCGGATACCGATTTTGGCAGCATTGGCAAGATCTTTGGGACTATGTACCCCCACATCAAGTACAGAGGATCACTGAGGGACCCCTCCCTAAACCTGACAGAATGATTGTTACAATGTGGAAGTGGGCGTGGAAAGGAATGGATTCAGAACTTAAGCACCCATCTCCCATCTACACTCATCTCTCTAAGAGACAACAACTGTTCCCTATGGCGGTGCATCTTGGCAGAAAGAGAAGGAGACCGATGGCGAAGTAACAACTCAATCTGAATCATGCTGTGGACCTTCAAACTAGATGAAAATAATGTAAATAGTCTACGATCCGGGCCTGGAGGACTTACACCATACTTGGAATTACCCTACAAGAAAATATGTTTAAGCTGGCCACAAAAGGATTACAAAGAAAAAGGATGGTTGCTGGGAACAGGAGGATATTTTGTAGATAATGACTCATATAAAAGAGCTGCTGACCTTGCAGAGCCTGGAATATACACTCCTCTAGAAGCTATCGTGAACAAAGTTGGACAACACTGGAATTGCCCCGGAGTCGGATGGAAGTTTTACCCAATTCCCCGGTGTCCAGACTTATACCCCTGCATCTTGAACATGGTGTATGTACAGAAAAGGGGCTACAGATTTAAAATAAGGTGGGGACCTTATTATGTTGATCCATTACAGGGAATGTATGTGGATATTTGGCTTGGATCTTTCCAGATCTGGACCAGTAGTCCCTATATGTTTAAAAGACTTCAACTACAAGAGGCACGTTCAACTTTTTATTTGATTGAGAACCAAACTTTGCCAATATGTACGACAGTACAGTACCTTGACATCAAAAAAGGCGGAAGTGTTCCGCCTATTAGAAGTGGATGGCGAACCAGAGTACTAGTGGGGCTTTGGCAACCCTCAAAGGCTATACTGATACGACTTGGCATAAAGTCGGGAAGAGGACTATTTCGGAGATCGACTCCTCTGTACTCTGTGATGGCGCAGTATGTCTACAGTGGAGCGGCATATTGGGACGCCTATGAGGATATCTTGCACCTACGTAGAGAATTGAATCCTGCATCTTCACAGTGTTTCTACACACCCCAGGGGCCACCGCCTGAAATGAAGGAGGTGACAGTTGTCACTTGGAAATGGGCGTGGCGAGGACTAGATATTAGACTCCCATGGCCATCTCCCTTGTTAATCACTTGTTAATCTTCTTCAGCAACGAGCATCAAGTGTCTCTGCTGGGAGCACGAGACAAACAACAGCACCCAAGATCATCTATCTCCGAGATGGAAGAACCAAGGGAAGACAGCGCGATCACCATGCAACCTCAAAGAATCAACGACAGACCAAGAGAAGGAGAATTTGGCATAGAAATGCCACTACTGCAACAACCTCAAAAGCTGGAGCCGCTGCCACCAGTACCGAGTGAATTCTACTATGAAAATGTTGGAATAAAGCAGCAGCAACAAAGCCAGCCGTGGAAGAAAAAGTGCCTCCAATGTTGGAGTTGGATGGCCAGACTTACAGCATTATTAGTCGGCATTGCTGTACTTCTAGCTATCCTGTACCACTATGGTAGTATGCCCTGGACCTTAACCCATATCAGGGTCCAGTACGCAACAACTAAAACTTTCCAACAAACATGTTGGGGAGTTGAATCAAGAAACATCTACATGATATGGGACCAGAATTCTACAGAGACATGGGCAAAGATGAAGAACCTAACCCAGCACATGCAAAAGAATAAGTGGCTGCAATACTTGAACGACAGTGGGGAATTTCCAACCGTCACTACCAATCACAACCTGACCACCGGAGCAGACATCCTTCAAAACCTACAAGTGAGGGAGCAAGAGATTATCGTGGCAACCATCTTACGGTTAAAACAAAGAGAGCGAAGAGAAGTAGGCTGTACTTGGATAAGACCTGAACCTGGCGAGCCAGCCTGGTATTGCTCATGGGGATGCAGAGTACTACTGGGCTATCGAGCAGGATATTGGGAAAAAGAAGCTGTTTTTCCAGCATTACCAAGACATGATGTTTGCAGAATGATAATGCCTACCTGGAAACATTGGGGTAATTTTAACCTCACCTGTGACAACACCCGCAGCAGAGTGCCGAAAGTGGATACTACATCTACAATAATCCCTCCGTTGAACAACGCTACCGACATAGGAACAGGAATACCATATTCCAAACCAACCGTCATCTCACCAGTAGCATTGGTGGGATCCACAAAGATATCACCAACACAGGGAAAAACCAAACCACTCCCTACATTGCCAACACAAGATACCCAGCAAGTATTAGAACCAAAAGTTAAAAATATTGATAATGCGGCTAAAAATAGATGGAAGAAGATTCATGATTATTGTGTAAAAGAAAAAGTAGCAAAATTAGATAGATGTTATTGGAATCGACCTATTGGATGTAAATCTCAAAATTACATGGTGCTTACAATAATAATAACCAATAATGGTACATGTGAATTGCCTGCAGAACATTGGTTGAGCTGTGGAAAAGGAAGAGGTCGGCATGAATGTTCTTGGTGGGAAAGAACGCAAATTATCACTGGAGGAATCATCACCACTTTCGCTGCAGAGACCGGAGAGGTCATTAAAGAAGGTCTCGAAGTAGTGACTGGTTGGATTGGACATTTGTTTGGATATCTTTGGCCCTATCTGTTAATCATAATAGGACTTATTATTGCTGCAGTAATTGGATATGTTTTGATAAAAGGAAGTTTCGCAGCCGCCCTGCGTTTGTGTGGGAGGAGCACACAACGCAGTGATATGGAGCCCCTCCTCCGTTAGGGGAGGAGCGATGGAGCCTACAAAGCCTGACGCCGAGACACGCCCTGTTCATTCTGCCTTGGGGGAGTGAAGGAAGAAGAAGCATCTACATAACAGCATACCAACTTAAGGATATAAGTAAAAAGAATAAGAGAGCACAATGTCCAACAATACTGGCGGCACAAATGACACCATCTCGAAAGTGAGTAGAGTGGAGTTTATTGCACTACTGTTAATATGGCTGCTATACTGCTGTGTCGGCCGTTGGGACTTACGACAACCACTGCGAATAGTAACGCTACTACATGGATGTGTCAGATTGGCGATCATCAATCTGCACTATGGTCAGAGTGATTTAGGGTTGTCTTTATTCATCACTCACGTCCTCAGTCGCTTTACTCTCCAGTTTGACTGTTGGGGAATATGGCAGTACACATCAATTACAATTTGGATGGTGATAGATATGACAGCAATCTTTTACGCTCCGGCAGTGATAGCTGACATTGTGTGTGAAGCTGTGATGGCCCTGACCCTATTGGCGTACATAGCTATGTTAACTGGAGCCGTACAACGCAAGAAACCCTGGCTCTACAAACTTGGACTTATCATAATTTGGGCCTTAGGATGGGGAATATTATCAGCTTTATACTGGCTGTCCATGGTTAGTCAACTACTCCTGCTGTTATGGTTTACAACCTATGATGCTTGCTTCCCGCGTGCAGCTGCTTCAGCTACAGCGGGAATGGTAACGTCATCACAGTCCCACTCTCCTACGGTGATCATGAGGCGGCTCTGGTGTGTATCTGAATAATCCAGACGAACTCTTTTGCTTGCTTGCAATATAATAGTTAAAAGACTAATGTTTCCTCTTACACTATAGGGGGATATAAGATTTATTCATTGTCAAGCCACCCTGGAACAAGCGCTCTACCTCTGGGAGATAACACCGACTCTGTGGTGCCCGACGTGTTATAGCAACAACTTCGCTGTTCAAGTGGCACGGGGAATAGTGGGATGGAAGGATACTTCTTTTCTGCCCCAGGTACCAACAGCAGCATACTTAAAACTTGAGATCGAGGCAGACATGATCTGGCATTCTCTCTTGAGTGATCAAATACGATCTGACACTATAGTGTCTCCAGAAGGATATATATATTGCCCCGTGTTTACCAAAATGTGGATGTATCCTACGGGAATAAGATTCTCCACAGCTCATCTTGCCGATGGCCGGATCGTGGCCATTGGTCCTTCATTACCACCAATTCCACGTTCATCTCCACAGTGCACTGTGGAGGTTGGAGTGCAGACCGAGGATATGAACTGGTGTTTGGAGGCCCTCACGCAGGTGTTCCTGGATGAACACCTTCAACAGCCCGAGCCTGAGGATATTCATGATGAAGCTTCACCTCAACCGAAGGATACATCACCACGGACATCTACACCAGTTACACCGTGTTATACACCTGTCACCCCACTTCACCATGTGCACCATCGTTCCCTGACGGATTATCATCTCAGGAATATGAGGCAACTTCGTCTCCATCGGGATTACCATCACAATCATCACTACTGGAAGAGCAGCCTTCTGACGGCAACAGGAATCTACAGATGGGTGGAGAGGAGTACATGGTGCTGGATGAGTGTCGTTCAACTCCAGCTCCTCCTGTTCTGTCTCCAATGGTGGATGAAAAAGAAGTGCTCACCCTTCACCCTGTCGACGACGACGAGGATGTTTTTATGGAGGCATAGAGAGATCGGCAGAGCTTCAAGTCATGGAGGGGGTGTCAGGAAAGATGACTTTAAGCTTGCTTTCAGCATGTTTTCATCTTGGAATATAGTACGTGCCATGGGATTAATATACATGCTGTTGGATTAAACTGGACAGTGTTTGGTACTTTCCCGGAGTAAGTGAGGTCATACCGGACTTTTCCATTGCAGATGGGGAGGCCCATGGAATGAACTCAGTGGTGAAGATGATGGAATATGTCTAAGAATGATTCTAACATGACAAGTATGATTAAATGAAGTATTAATGTGTTAAAAATTAAGAGTTGATTAGAAAAAGTATGTTACAAATAAGTGAAATGAATGATTATATGAGTTGTTTTTCATAAAGAGTGCAGAGTCAGAGGAAAAGAGGAAGTGAAGAAGTTTTTCATAAAGAGTGCAGTCAGAGAGAAAGAGGAAGTGAAGTGATGTTGCAACGAAGCAAGAAAAGCTGATGATAAACAACTGATCAAATGATTAAGATGTGGTAAAATATGAAATGAATAATAAGGAATGAAAATGTTTGTATATGATCATATGAATTGTTTTTATGTGAAATAGAATTGTAATGAAATGATTGAATATGATTGATGTGATTCTAAAGACATGATTTAGAAAAATGAATTCTCAGAAAAGCTGAAGTGTTAACAGAAAAGAGGAACTTGAGAAATAAGTTACTGGCAAAGGGCCGCAGATGGCTTCCAGTAAGGGAAGGAGAAGGGAGGAGGTTTTGAGTCACCAGCGTCCCCATGGTAACCAAGATCATCTGAGGATAACAAAGAATCAAGCACATATATAAACTGTGAAACACCAGGAAACGGGGTTATTCTTCCAGGGAGAGGTGCTGTTGTCACTTCTCCCCTGCTACGAGGAGATCACAAGACTTGACCATCTTGTGAGCAGCAATTGGAATCATGGAGTGAGAGGATTGGAGCCATAAGAGATCATTTGAGAGAGTTTTCAACTCCCACTCAGGCCGTCCAGTCACGGAGTAGCAGAGCATTGGAGAATAATCACTGGCCTTAAGTCTGAGTGAGGAATGTTCAACGTTTTCTCTCTCAAGGAACATCACATCATACCAGAATGGATTAGATCAACTTTTGGTTGATTGAAGAAGGAATAAACTCTTATGTGGATTAATTTCCTGAAGGATTACAACACCACACAAGGATCGTGGTCAGCTAATGACTAATAGCTGATGAAGAGGAAATCAAGTTCATCGAGCTGGGGACTTTAACCTCAAAAACCTCCTTCCCTCACTCCTAGAAAAATTGTTAAGAAGTCAATCCAGTCCAGTCGAAGTAAGATCAGACAGTATTATTGAATCAAAAACAAAAATCTCTGCCAATCTGTTGTGTGTTGGGGGGGGGCGTGGCTGGATGTTTTGGTGTTCTTTTCTTTTCTTTGCTCTCCAGGTGGCATGAGGGCTGATTTGTCTGTGAAGAAGGTGCTGGCTGAAGAGTCTTCACCCTCATCAACATCATGGAAAGCACCTGTGATCGGTGCTCACGTGCAACCTGGACGACTTGCAGCTGAAGCAGATAATTGGATGGCGTTCTGCATTTAAGTCATGTGTGATTCAAGCAGAACTGCCGGGAAATCGACCTTGTGACGTTCGTTTGTGAGACGCTGAGGACCGCGCCTGGGTTTGACACATCGAGCCTGTGAAGCAGGGAGGGGTGAGGACACATGCTGTCAGCACACACGAAAGGTAATTAAGTGTTTAGGTACTTGTTGATAGTAACTTGGTGTTTTGTTACACAGTATACTGGAATTGTAAAGAGAATTGCGCAGTTTGCTTCTCACTGCTGTGGTGTGAAGGATAAGTGATCCTCCACTTGTTGTGAGAAGCTGCTCATTTGCATAAAGTAAAAAAAAAGGACACTGACCTGAGTGTGTTGCTGGCAGCGTGTGTTTATTGGAAGATATAGTTGTATCTGTTGACTTACCTCACCGTCTCTTTGCTTCACAGAGAATCAGTTTGTCGTGTCCACCTGGGGGGTGTTTGGCGGTGGTAGGAAGTCCAGGAGCGCCGGCTTTAATCCTTGCGGGCGCTGGAGAGCGAGCCGCGGATCACTCTACCAGAGGGACGTTGTTTTTTTATGTTTTTACACTTTTAAACACAGGTGTATAATAAATAGTTTTTGTTTGGAACCGCTTTCTGGTTATTTTTAGCGCTGGGTCCTGTCTGACGCAGGTTCGCTCCTCAATCCGTGTCGACACATAACACAATCAGTATTCTAATTATACTTGAAGTACTATTGTGAAATTATCATCATATAACCTATTTTGATTATGTTGTTGGCACTTGCAAAACCTGCAATAAATTTCCAAGCATGCAGTTAAAGTGTTAAGGCTCGGACATTGGATTTATTGATGCGTCTTAAGGTGTAAAAGTTAAAGTTTATTGGGTGTACAACATCAAAAAGTGCTCTAAAATGTTAGTCTGGTTTTTAATGAAAATAACGCATCCTAAGGACTCGCTGTACGAGTCACTAAATTCAAAATCTAGCAACATTCCAAGAGCCCTGATCCATAAGAGGAGAGCTGCCGTTAACGGGCGTGGCCGGTTCGTATCCTGGTTCCAGAGAAAGCTATTCGACCGGGGTGCGAGATCAGCTTCAGCGGGGTGGACGTCCGGATGGAGGCAGTGAGCGGCTAGACGAATCTCCTCGCCACCAGCTTGAACAGCCTTTGTGTAGCCCTGCCGGGTAATACCCGTGGAGACACGAAGGTCGGACCCCAGAGACGGAGAGCTGGTTTAGTACACAAACACACTCATCGGAGGGTGAGCGTGTGCCGTGTATCTAAAAAAATAACGGGATCTGACAGCTCCCTCCAACAAGTGTCTCCACTCCTCCAGGGCCTCTTTCACTGCCAGGAGCTCCCGATTGCCAACATCATAGTTCCGTTCTGCCAGGGTCAACCTGCTTGAAAAATAGGCACAAGGGTGGAGAACCTTATTGGACTCCCTGCTCTGGGACAGCACGGCTCCTATCCCTGAGTCAGAGGTATCCACTTCAACTACAAACTGGCAGTTAGGATCGGGCTGCACCAGAAGTGGCGCAGTCGAGAACCGGCATTTCAACTCCCTAAACACGGGTTCACACCAATCCGACCAGGTGAAGGGGACTTTTGGGGAGGTCAGGGCTGTCAGGGGACCAACCACCTGACTGTAGCCCTTGATGAACCTCCTGTAGAAATTTGCGAAGCAGAGGAACTGTTGCAGCTTCCTACGGCTTGCCGGTTGGGGCCAATCTCTCACCGCCGTTACCTTGGCTGAATCGGGTGCGACGGAGTTGGAGGAGATGATGAACCCCAGGAAGGACAAAGAAGTACGGTGGAACTCGCACTTCTCGCCCTTCACAAACAGCCGGTTCTCCAACAACCGCTGCAGGACCTGACGTACATGCTTAACATGGGTCTCAGGATCCGGGGAGAAGATGAGGATATCATCTAGGTATACGAAGATGAACCGATGCAGGAAGTCCCGCAAGACATCATTTACCAACGCTTGGAACGTCGTGGGGGCGTTAGTGAGGCCGAACGGCATGACCAGGTACTCAAAGTGATCTAACGGGGTGTTAAATGCCGTCTTCCATTCGTCTCCCTTCCGGATCCAAACCAGGTGATAAGCATTCCTAAGATCCAGTTTTGAGAATATTTTGGCTCCATGCAGGGGTGTGAACACTGAATCCAATAGAGGCAACGGGTATCGGTTGCGAACCGTGATCTCGTTCAGCCCTCTATAATCAATGCATGGACGGAGTCCGGCGTCCTTCTTGCTCACAAAAAAGAAACCAGCACCTAACGGGGAGGAAGAGTTCCGGATTAACCCGGCAGCTAAAGAGTCCCGGATGTAGGTCTCCATTGATTCGCGCTCAGGGCATGAGACGTTGTACAGCCTGCTGGACGGATACTCAGCGCCCAGGACCAAATCAATGGCACAATCATACGGTCGGTGAGGGGGAAGCGTGAGAGCCAGATCTTTGCTGAAAACATCAGCAAGATCGTGGTACTCAGCCGGCACCGCTGTATTATTGGGGAGAACTCAGACCTCCTCTTTAGCAGTCGCACTGGGTGGGACCGAGGATCTTAAACACTCCCGGTGGCAGGTTTCGTTCCATTGAGCCATAACCCCAGACGGCCAATCGATCCGGGGATTGTGCTTACTCATCCATGGATAACCCAAAATAATTCTGGAAGTAGAAGGTGTTACAAAAAACACAATCTCTTCCCTGTGGTTTCCAGACACAACCAGTGTTAAGGGCTGTGACTGGTGTGTTATTAATGGAAGAAGGGTGCCATCTAGTGCCCGTACCTTCAATGGTGAAGGAAGGGCCACTAGAGAGAGCCCTACTTCCTTAGCCCATCTACTGTTGAGTAGATTCCCCTCTGACCCCGTGTCAATCAGTGCTGGGGCATGAAGGGTTAAATCCCCACAGAGGATCGTGACTGGGACTCGTGCGGATTTTCGTGTTTTTCCCTTGTGTGTATTATGGCTCACCCTCAGCCCAGTCTCTAAGGGCGAGCGTTGACGTTTTGGCCATTAGGGCAGTTTTTCTGCATGTGCTCATTTGAGCTGCAGTAAAAACACTCTCCACGGGCCAGCCTCCTTTGTCTGTTCTCTGATTTCATTTTGGCCCTGCTCATTTCCATAGCAACGTCAGCAGGGGGAGCTGTTGTCACACGGAGCTCTCTGGCTTTGGAGCGGGGGGAGGACGGCGCTGCTTCAGACCCGGAAGGGAGAGGGGCAGCACGTGCCTGGCCACGCCCTTCGTCTCACTCCCATCGACGGTCTTCCAATCGGTTATCTAACCGTATAACTAGGTCGATAAGCCCGTCTAAATCCCGCGGCTGATCCTTCGCCAACAGGTGCTCCTTTAGGGCTGGAGAAAGCCCCCTTATAAAGGCGGCGCGGAGCACTACCGAGTTCCAGCCGGCTCTCGCTGCCGCAACGCGGAAGTCAACTGAATATTCAGCAGCGCTCCGGCGCCCCTGTAAGAATGATCAAACACCTGTCGAAACTCCCTGATAAACTCAGTGTACGTCGACAGGAGCCGTGAGTTCTGCTCCCAGAGCCCCGGAGCCCAGGTGCGTGCCTTGCCTCGAAGCAAATTAATCACAAAAGCCACCTGGCTGTGGTCTGACGCGTACAAAAAACGAGCGCGCACTGCATCAAGAAGTCCACACACGTTTTGACACAACCCCCGTACGGTTCCGGGGGGCTAATGTAAGCTTCAGGTGAAGGGGGGGGACCTGTGAACTACCACTGGATCATCATTATCGAGCAACAGGCCCACAGGAGGGGTAGCCGCTGCCGCGCCTAACGCGCGCACCTCTACCTGAGCGGTGAGAGCCTCCATCCTGCGGGTGAGGTGCATTTCCTGCTCGGTTAACAAATCCAACCGAGCCATAAAGTTGGTGAGAGTTTTCTGCAGCTCACCCAATTCACCTCCTGGTGGAGCCTGCACACCTTGCATTTCCATTGGTGGTTCAAACGGTGGTAAACGCCCCTCGGAGTCCATGACGTGGCCTAGGTATCCTGTTGGGAAAGTGAAGTACACGGACCCATGACAGGGGCCGTAAATGAACGGCCAATAGGAAGTCCAAATAAATAACAATTTATTCTGCAAATGAGCATAACAACCAAATATGCTTTTAGTCTGTCAGTCAATCTACACAAAAGGTGATGCGTGGGCAGGCCTGAGAGTAGGAGACGCCTATCCAGAGAAGAGCCGGGACCCACGAGGTTCCACCGCCAACAGAGACCTGCAAACACCGGAGCTGCCAAGTCCTGAGTCCCCAGGTGGCCACTGCTTCCAGCTGTCAGATCCAGTACTGCTGGCAGGAACAGACACAGGTTAAGGATGGGTATGTGTACACCCAGCAAACAGTCAGCAAAAGTACAGTTCCTTCCTGAGGGAAAAACCTCCACCTCCAAACACAGGAACTACGTACGTACTAAGTACGTGCAGTGCCTTATGTAACACTTATCAAGTCAGAGGTGAGGAGTGAAGACGGCAACTCCTACAACTTCCACAAACTTGGCTACAAGCTGCAAGTGTGCAAAAAGCTCTGCTGCAAAAATGTGTGTGTACGGCACAAAATGGCTGAGCAAGTTTACCTGATGGGTAAGCTGATAACTCGGCAGAGGTGTGATGTTTACCATATTAATGGGGTGAGGGAGACGGGCCACTCCTCAGACTGTAGGAGCCAAAGTGTGAAATGAAAGCTGCTTGCAGAGTCAGACAGAAAACTCCAAAACACAGTAGAAATTTGTGATGTGACCTTTGTGTAATAGCAGGCAAAAATTGCTTTGAGATGAAGACAAACAAAAATGCATAGACCATTTTGTATATAGTGTTCAAACTGTATATACAAAATGGTCTATGCATTTTTTTGTTGTTGTTTGTCTTCATCTCAAAGCAATTTTTGTCTGCTATTACACACACACAAAAAAAAAAATTGTATATATTGTTCAAACTGTACGCTTCATTTTTCTGGTGTTGCCCATGGGGAGAGGTGGAGAACTGGAGTCGCATTGCTTACTGCTCCCCAGCTCAGTCGCCATGTGTTGGAGTTCACTCCGGTGAACAAGAGGGTCGCGTCCCTATGCCTTCGGGTCAGGGACAGGTCTCTCACCGTTGTCTCGGCCTACGGGCTGAGCAGCAGTGCAGAGTACCCGACCATCCTGGAGTCCCTGGGAGGGGTACTAGATAGCGCTCCGACTGGGGACTCCATTGTTCTCCTGGGGGATTTCAATGCCCACGTGGGTGGCGACAGTGAGACCTGGAGGGGGGTGATTGGGAAGCACGGCCTCCCCGATCTGAACCTGAGTGGTGTTCAGTTGTTGGACTTCTGTGCTAGTCACAGTTTGTCCATCACGAACACCACGTTCGAGCACAAGGGTGTCCATAAGTGCACGTGACACCAGGACACCCTGAGCCGGAGGTCAATGGTCGACTTTGTAGTCATATCATCTTACCTTCAGCCACGTGTCTCGGACACTCGAGTGAAGAGAGGGGCAGAGCTGGATCCGCTGGGAGGGGAGAAAGCCAGTCAGACCTGGCAGGCCCAAACGTATCGTGAGGGTCTGCTGGGAACGACTGGCGGAACCCTCTGTCAGTGAGGTCTTCAACTCCCACCTCCGGGAGAACTTCTCCCAGATCCCGGGGGAGGTTGGAGACATGGAGTCCGAGTGGAACATGTTCTCCACCTCCATTGTCGATGCGGCCGCTCATAGCTGTGGTCGCAAGGTCTCTGGTGCCTGTCGCGGTGGCAATCCCCGAACCCGGTGGTGGACACCGGAAGTAAGGGATGCCGTCAAGGTGAAGAAGGAGTCCTACTTATCTTTGTTGGTAGGTGGGACCCCAGAGGCAGCTGACTGGTACCGGCAGGTCAAGCATGCCGCAGCCCGTGCGGTCACAGAGGCAAAAACTCGGGTCTGGGAGGAGTTCGGGAAGGCTATGGAGGACTATCGGTCGGCCTCGAAGAGATTCTGGCAAACCATCCGACACCGCAGCAGGCGGAAGCAGCTCTCCATGAGCACTGTTTACGGTGCGGGTGGGGAGCTGTTGACCCTGACTGGGTATGTTGTCGGGCGGTGGAAGGAGTACGTCGAGGATCTCCTCAATCCCATCGTCACATCTTCCAAAGAGGAAGCAGAGACTGGGGACTCAGAGGGGGACTCATCCATTACCCAGGCCGAAGTCACCGAGGTGGTTAGAAAGCTCCTCGGTGGCAAGGCTCCTGGGGTGGATGAAATCCGTCCTGAGTACCTTAAGTCTCTGGATGTTGTGGGACTGTCTTGGCTGACACGCCTCTGCAACATTGTGTGGCGACTGGGGACAGTGCCTCTGGATTGGCAGACTGGGGTGGTGGTCCCTCTGTTTAAGAAGGGGGACTGGAGGGTGTGTTCCAGCTATAGGGGGATCACACTCCTCAGCCTCCCCGGTAAGGTCTATTCCAGAGTACTGGAGAGGAGAATTCGACCGATGGTCAAACCTCAGATTCAGGAGGAGCAGTGTGGTTTTCATCCTGGTCGCAGCACACTGGACCAGCTCTACACGCTCCATCCGTTGCTCGAGGGTTCATGGGAGTTCACCCAACCAGTCCACATGTGTTTTGTGGATCTGGAGAGGGCGTTCGACCGCGTCCTTCGGGGTACCCTATGGGGAGTGCTCCGGGAGTGCGGGGTCCGGGGTCCTTTGCTGAGAGCTATCCGGTCCCTGTACGACCGCAGCAGGACCTTGGTTCACATTGCCGGTGGTGAGTCAGGCCTGTTTCCAGTGCACGTTGGCCTCCGCCAGGGTTGCCCTTTGTCACCGGTTCTGTTCATTGTTTTTACTGGACAGAATTTCTGGGTGCAGCCAGGGTATAGAGGGGGTCTGGTTTGGGAACCACAGAATCTCATCTGTGCTGTTTGCGGACGATGTTGTTCTGTTGGCTTCATCAGACCGGGATCTTCGGCGTGCGCTGGGGCGGTTTGCAGCCGAGTGTGAGGCGTCCGGGATGAAAATCAGCACCTCCAAATCCGAGGCCATGGTTCTTGACCGGAAGGGGGTGCTTTGCCCTCTTCAGGTCGGTGGAGTGTCCTTGCCTCAAGTGGAGGAGTTTGGGTATCTCGGGGTCTTGTTCGCGAGTGAGGGACGGATGGAGCGTGAGATCGATGGACGGATCGGTGCAGCATCTGCGATGATGCGGTCGCTGTATCAGACTATTGTGGTGAAGAGAGAGCTGAGTGGGGGGGCAAAGCTCTCGATTTACCGATCGATCTACGTTCCGATCCTCACCTATGGTCATGAGATTTGGCTCATTACCGAAAGAACAAGATCACGAGTACAAGCGGCCGAGATGAGTTTCCTCCGTAGGGTGGCTGGGCGCTCCCTTAGAGATAGGGTGAGGAACTCAGTCATTCGGGAGGAGCACGGAGTCAAGCGCCTGCTCCTCCACGTTGAAAGGAGTCAGTTGAGGTGGCTCGGCTATCTTTTCCGGATGCCCCCTGGACGCCTCGTTGGAGAGGTGTTCCGGGCAAGTCCCATTGGGAGGAGGCCCCGGGGAAGACCCAGGACACACTGGAGGGACTACATCTCTCGGCTGGCTTGAGAACGCCTTGGGGTTCCACCGGAGGAGCTGGGGGAGGTGTGTGTGGATCGGGAGGTCTGGGTGGCTTTGCTTGAGCTGCTGCCCCCGCGACCCAACTACAGATAAAGCGGAAGAAAATGGATGGATGGATGGATGGATGGATGGATGTTCAAACTGTGCATTTGTGTTTATTGTTTGAACCTTTTTGTTGTACAGTCTTTCACACAAGACCTCAAATTATCTTTATAAAGTCATAAAGTTGTTTATTATAGTTTGCTGTGTGTTTTGAAAAAATGTGTGGAAAATTATTTTCCGCTTTACTTTTTCATTTGTTATTTCTGATTATAAACCTTTATTACACTTATAAAACACAACATGACACAACCAACCTGCTGCTTATATTAGATGATCTACCAGAATTGATTTGTACTTCTGCAAACCATGTCAACCTGCACTTGTGTTGCCGCACAAGCAGCTGCTCACTTGGAGCTGGTGTACTTGGTCACGGCCTTGGTGCCCTCAGACACGGCGTGCTTGGCCAGCTCACCGGGCAGCAGCAGGCGGACGGCGGTCTGAATCTCTCTGGAGCTGATGGTGGAGCGCTTGTTGTAGTGAGCCAGACGAGACGCCTCACTGGCAATGCGCTCAAAGATGTCATTGATGAACGAGTTCATGATGCTCATGGCCTTGGAGGAGATCCCGGTGTCGGGGTGGACCTGTTTCAGCACCTTGCACACGTAGATGGCATAACTCTCCTTCCTCCGCTTCACCCTCCTCTTGCCGCTCTTAGAGCCGCTCTTTGGCACCGCTTTCTTGGCTCCTTTCTTCGGTGCAGTTTTAGGTTCTGGCATAGCTGCTTTCTCGTTGTTAAGGCCTGACAAATATATTCCTGTTGGACCTTGAAACACTATAGCATTCTCATACTGTCTGAATTTTAAAATGTGTAATATTAATCATTGTGGCCTATGCTTTTCCATGGTTTTCCATGTATTCATGAAATTCTGACATTTCGCTACATCTATGTTAAATTATATTCACTTATTGATACTTATTTTGGGGAGCAAACACTAAAGCACTACTTGTGACAGGTTGCACTCATCTGGCTGTTCAATTTACCCTTTCCTGATAAAATAACATCTACTGCTATGACTCTCAAGACAATACATGAGTGTCTTGTTGCATGGTGGTGTGTCCCTGGAGTCATCAAAGGCGGTAGCCTTGTTTCTGTCAGGAGTTAAACTTTCTCAGATACAGCACCACTGATTTTGTCCTCACTGAAGAGGTGAGCACCATTTGCTTCCTGAGTAATTGCACTCATTATGTTCTTTGATACTTGAAATCGGGAATGGTGGTGGTGTTGCATTGCTGCTGAATAAAAGCCAGTGTACACTTCAGCAGTGCTGCATGCCAACATCACTTTTAGCTGATGCAGCAAATGAAATTACATGTAATCAACCAGTGCAAAAGGTTATTGACAGAAATGAAGGCCCTTCTGTACTCTTAACCTTGCATTGTCATGGTGCATGGGGAAAGAAACGTATTGTTCAAATTTACCACAGCAATGATGTGATGAGCTTTAACTCTTTGGGGTACAAGGGCAGTTTCTTGTTGTTACCAGACCTTCAATAATTCCCTTTTGACTTTCTTTGAGCACTATGCCCATATTTTGCATGCCAGGATGTTTAGAACAATTGTAGCTTTCTGAATGTGTGACAGATATTTGTCTGCAAGACTATATACACGGTATATTTTTGCTCTAGTCCAGAAAATATGAAATGTGTTTACAACTTCTTCATATCTTGAGTGAATATACATGGTTGTTCATGTGGAGACAGAGCTGCCTCTCATGACAGGCAGAAATCTGAGACAGACCATGTTAACCCCCAGAACATGAATCAGCTGCAAATTGTAAATTAGCCGCAAACCGTTAATTGCAAAACGTGAATACTGAAAAAAAAAAAAAAATCATGAATGCAGGTCTCACAAAACGTGACTATCATTCATAATGTATATGTTTTTTTTCACAGTTTAAGTAGTTTATGGATTTCAGTTTATGGATCAATACTGCAGGAAATCTTGATCGCAAACCCTATCACCGCATTTTTTTTTTTTTTGCAGGGGTCACTACAGCCTGAGGAGGTGATCCTAGCAGCTCTCGCTTCTGGTGTCAAGCGCCCAGTCCCGCTGGGTGTGTCAGATGAGTGTCAGGTGAGGAGTTTGACTGGGACAGTCCACCTGTCAAACTCAAGAGAGCACAGAAACCTCCCCCTCCAGTAAACAGCTCAGTAATCTTAACAGAAACATTGTATAAAAAACAACACTAGTTTTTAACCTCAGGAAGATAGACAACGAGCTACAACCTTTGAACTGTCCTCTGAGCTGGAAAATTAACATTGACCTGAACGAGCAGATGGTAAAGAAATGGAAGTGTAGGGAGTGTCTACAAAGTGCAAAAACAAAACACCAGAAAAATATTCAACAAATTCAGGTGTGGTGTCAATGAATTCACTGAACACAGTGGTCTCCTGCTGGATATACTACAGCACTCAGTTTGGAAAAATGCCATTGTGAAAAACTTTGGAGAATATTTAAATTTTCAATAGTATCAATGTTATACAGTGTAGTGACACAAAATTTACTGCACACATCGGTGGTCTCCTACTGGTTATACTACAATAGGTCATAAAATGAGCAATAAAATTCACAAAAATTCTTAAGATCTTTGAGCTGTTTACCAGAGAGAGAGGTTTCTGTCCTCCGTGAATTTGATGCCTTCGTTCCTGTTTGACAGGTAGACCGTCCCAGTCAAACTTCTCACCTGACACTGTCCCTGGAGTGGGACACACCCAGCTTGGCCGGGCGCTTGACACCAGAAGCGAGAGCTGCTGGGATCACCTCCTCAGGCTGTAGTGACCCCCGCCAAAAAAAAAAAAATCTTTTTTTGTCGCAATATATATTATATACGAGGGCTGTCCGTAAAGTCTCAGTCTGAGGGCAGACTGAGACAAAACATACAAATTAGCATAGTAACAAAACAGAAGCATAAAAGAGAAAGCTGGAGAAGGCCAAATAAATACATAAATAAATAAATAGAAAACTTTTTGAGAAGAGCAGGGAAAACTGAGGCCCCCATCACACATAGCAAGAATGTGCCACAAGCATGCCCGATACAGCAAATATTGCCATAATCCGACATTATTATATGTTGCACAGGTCATACCGGCAGGCTTTGCTGTGTCAGATCTATCTCGAGGTTCCCTCCTATGCGCTCAAATCATTTCGGATCCCATTTTGCTGCCATCGGAATATGTAAATTGCGGTTAGATGGTCCTCAGATAACACATGGTCCACTGTCAGATAGGTGTCCCATCTCGACGGCACCCAGAGAGTTTTGAACATGTGTATCACACTCAGGGCCGCCGGCCAATTTTGACCAACTGTGTCAACTTCCGCAGATGGCTGTCAGAATGTTTTGGAACTGAAATGCGATAGCTTTCGGATGTGCACCAAGTCATAAGTCCGATGCCACTCTGCATGATTACGGCTATGTGTGACGGGGTATAAACAAATAAATAAACAAAGACAATTCAAAGGTTAGACAGAGTTAAAGCCTAGAAAACACAAAACAGACAACATATGGAGAAAGCATAGAACCAAACATATACACAAACATTCGGTTACATGTAGTGATGGCAATAGTGATATGAAGCCTCATGAAGCATTTACTGTTTCTTTTCTGAGCCCACTAGATGGCGGGGACTTTTTTAAAAGTGGTTCAAAGTATATTTCACTTCAGTTTGCTTTGAATCCCCTTTTAAAAAAGTATACACTGAGTGGACTCAAAGAAAACAGCAAATTCTTCCTAAAGCCCCTTTCACATTGGTGTATTCATAGAACTGCTCATTGTGGCGTATCGTCTACGCCAAGTTGAGCAGCACCCCGCCCCCTTCATGAGCTCTACATCGAGTTTTTGCTCCCTACGCAGCAGTATGTTGAGGGCTACGCACGTAGGACAGAAGAAATTAAACATGTTTAATTTTCTTCAGTGTAGAGCGCTGGACAGTTTTAAGCAGGTCTGCACAGTGTTACTGCAAGCAAGTCTGTGCAACACGGCGCTCCTGTACACAACCAAAAACGAAAAAGAATGATTCAGCTGAGAACATGATCACACAGCCCACAGTGCCTGTGTGTGATCAGAACAGGAAATCGAACCTCAACTCAGAAATCCAGAAACGGCAGGTCGGTCAGTCGCTCTCTCTCTCTCTCTTTCTCTGTGTCTGATCAAACCTCTGACTTTAAAATAAAAGCTTCGTTGCTGCATGTTGGTGCGCTCACTAAATGCCCTGATCGATCAGGTCTGATCAAACCTGAATACACGCTGTGACTCTTTAAAATAAAAGCCTCGTCGCTGCATGTCGGTGTGCTCATCAGAAGCCCTGATCGATCGGGTCTGATCAAATCAGTGGACCTGATCGGAACAACCAGAGCTTTAAAAGTTTAACGAGTCACAGCACTTCATTCACGGCAGCCTTTACCACAGCCACACTCAGCAGCATCTGGACACAATGAAAATTATTCACCAAGACAAATAATAATAATAATAATAATAATAATGTTAAATTACTCTGTTTCTGACGTGAACCACAACGTCAGGAGACCACAACAGCGTGCACTTCCACAGAGGCAGAGAATAGCAGCTTTGGCTACATATGTGGCAGTAACGAAACTGTAAAACCCTCATGATACAGTCCACTGTTTTCCAAGTGCAGTGATGTGTTCTGCACAGCCGACAGGAGTGAACTGGGTTTAAATAAGGGCAAGGTACATGCGACGGTGTGCACACATTAAAAAGTGAACACACTTAGCTGCAAGCAGATCGACGAACACATAAAACGGCTGATTACCATGCATTTCAGGTGTATTTAAATGAAACACAATGCCGCAATACCCAGCTCTATGAATATGCCAATGTGAAAGGTGCTTAAAACCTAATTTTACCCTCACTGGTGGCAGGAAAAGAAAATCCATTCAAACTTCATGCTGAAATTAACATGAACTCGGAAAAAGGGGACGTGGGAAATCATGAGCAGATATATGATTCAATAAATGGAATCATGAAAATAAAATGGATACAGCATTTGTTTTCTACACACTCTTTAGAACCTATTCCAACTGTCACAGGGTTATAGGTGTGGTACTCTCTGGACAGGATGCCAATCTACTGCAGGACCATATTTAGTCGGACAAACACATTCACACTTAGGGTCAATATACAGTCAACAATTCACCTAACCTGCATGCCTTTGGAAGTGGGGGGAAGCCGGAGCACCCAGAGGGAACCCACTTGGAGAAGAGAAAATGCAAACTCCACAAAGAAAGGACCAGGAGCAAAGCAGTCCCACATTCTTCTTAACAGTCAACAGTCCTAACAACAGCAATTCATGCAAAATAATAAAGCATTGTGGTTCAGTGTTCCTTGCCAGATATTTAACAAATGTGGCAAATATCATTTATATTAGGATGAGATGTGTATATTTTCATTGCTAAACTACTTTTTAATCTGTCCAGCTTTCATCACCAGGTCTCCCTATAATGGAAAATGATTTGTAAAGACAATATTATTCAACATAGGTCTCTGATTTGGAATAGCATCTAGATTTTGTATTAAAGAACATATTGGTTCTTGTCATCTGTTGGAGAGAATTACTTTACATTTATTTTACATTTTATGGATGCAAGGGGAATACGTCTGGAGTGCAATGAACGCATTAAAAGTTCAATGCGAAGTACACAGAAAAACAAAGCAATGATCTAAAGGTTTCCACAAGAAAAGGTGATGTTAAAATGACTTTCTGTATTGTGGTATGTTCATACCATCACTTTGTATTGATGAGCTTGACATTATGGAAAATAAAGTACATAAACAAAACCACTGTTGAACTTTTATGCTACAGATGCAGAATGAAATTTTTATGTGCTGATCAACCTTTCACCCAACAGCACATCTCATGTTGTTTTAGAATATTTAAATTTAAAAATATAAAATGGATGAATACATATAAAGTCACCATCTTTGATTATAATCCATATCCCGTGAGTCAAAACTCTATAGATACAGCATTCAGACTGAACAGCAGTCACGTGGCTGCTTATATGTGTGACATTCATTACTACGTATAGCAACCAATGTGGATTAGGTGGCAGATGAAGACTGCTACTGCATATATAACATGGATAGTCAATCAGTGAGATCAGTTTTGAATCAGATACAGTATGTGCAAAATCTAATTTGAACTGATAATCTGAACAAAGCCTAAAACACTTTCTTATGATGGTAAAGGGCAACCCACCACCAGCTTTGCGCTTCACCGCACCTCATATTTAGATAAACATACCCATGGGTGCACAGATGAGTGCAAGTACAATGGATACTGAAGGAGAATGGCTGATGGGTAGATTGAAGAAATGGGCACAAATTCATCTCAAAATTGCCTTTTCTGTCCTTGCAGTACTTCACTCAATGCTGCACCAACGCAACAAGAAACCACAAACATAAATGTTTAAAACCAACAACCTAAAAATATTTACTTATGTCATTTGACATATTCATCATCATTTCACATTAAGTAAGCAGTGGAGAATAAGGAGAGGGGAGCAAGCAGGGCTGAAGTGAAGCAATAAATTCAATTTCCTGTCAGTATCCACATTACCGTGGCTATGCCTACCAGCCTGAGGGCCATGCACAAGCAGTGTTCCACAAGCACTGTGCCACGGAGGGAGCTGCTTTATCATACTGTTAGCAGCATGGGCACATGAAGCCACAGGGAAGAGGACAGTTGATTTGCATTCTGTACAGCACTTAGGAGCAGATATAGAGAGGGTTGTTTGTTTTTTTCCCTTTGTTTTTTTCCCAACTGGATGATATAATGAGTGCAGGAATTTAAATAAATGTCTCGGTCTATGGGGGACTTTCATATATTGTTTTTCTTTAGTTTTATGCATGTCTGTGCTGTCACCAGACTGTGCCTTTTCTACCACTTGCTGCCATTTCAGTTTCATCAATGTGAACTGGTCCTTTGTTATCCTTCTATTCATCTGTCATTCCATTTTTTCATTGACATCGCAATTGTGGTTGACTCAGTGTCTCATCTCTGTTACACATGTGTCACTGTCATGTGTGATTGCAGAATCATCCTAAAATCACTAGATTACATCTCATCTCATCATGTATTGTTCCAGCCTTTCTGTTGCTCTGCTGGATCTCACATACAGCAAACAGCTGCTTTTGTCAATTCACTTGTTATTGACAAATAAAAGAGGACTCAAACAATGCCCTGGACCAAGATTACTGACATAATAAATCCTGAAAACTAGAGATAGATTTAAAAAAAAAAAAATCTAAAGTTACACAAGCAAACAAATTGCTTGCCCTTTGTGGCATGAAATATTTAGCAAGGCCAAGATACAATGAAAAGGGACATATACACCATACACACATTTGATGGACATTCAGGTCAGGTTTGGGAACATGCACTGGTGCCACATGTTGCAACATCATATTGTGAGAGGGACAGGAAGAGACTCAACAGATTAGTCGGAAGCACTGGTTCTGTCCTGGAATGTACTGACGCCATAGAGGTGGTAGGGAGAGGAGGATTTTAGCTAAACTGACATCAATTACAGACACCGCCTCTCAGCCCTAACGTGAGACTGTGGGAGCCTTAAGCAGCTCTTTCAGTAATAGATTGCTGCACCCTCTGTGCAAAACATAATGCCTCCGCAGGTCATTTATACCAACTGCAGTCAGACTGAATAATCCCTAAAAATGTTTTTAGCACCACAATCACCTGCTGATTTTGCACTATTAACTATGCCTTCCTCTACAGCTGTGCAATTTATCCTGTGCAATAATTTTACCATATCTTTACATACTTATACACGAGTACTCGCATATATTCTCTTTTTCACGTAAACCGTTCACATCTGCATTTATGCACCAACCAGCAAACATTGCAATCGACTTTATTCATCCATCCATTTTCTTCCGCTTTATCCAGAGTCGGGTCGCGGGGGCAGCAGCTCAAGCAAAGCCGCCCAGACCTCCTGATCCACACATACCTCCCCCAGCTCCTCCAGGGGAACCCCGAGGCGTTCCCAAGCCAGCCGAGAGACGTAGTCCCTCCAGCATGTCCTGGGTCTTCCCCGGGGCCTCCTCCCGATGGCACGTGCCCGGAACACCTCTCCAGCGAGGCGTCCAGGGGGCATCCGGAAAAGATGCCCGAGCCACCTCAGCTGCTCCTTTCGATGTGGAGGAGCAGCAGCTCGACTCCGAGCTCCTCCCGAGTGACCGAGTTCCTCACCCTATCTCTAAGGGAGTGCCCAGCCACCCTGTGGGTTAGGTTAATAACAATAAGAAGAACTTTATTCATCCTGAAGGAAATTGTTTTGCCAGAGTGCTGAAACGGTAAACAGTAAACATTGCTTTTTTTTGTTTTTTTTTTACAGTGAGAACAATGAGTACAACATGTTTATGCAAAATGAAGACATTTGCACAAGATGTTGACAGAATTGCACATAGCTCTGGGTAACTGAAAAACTGTGATTGTTATGTATGTTCATTCTGCAGAAGGGGGGGCAATTATACAGCCTAACTGCCACAGGTAGGAAGGACCTGCTGTGGCATTCTGTGGAGCACCTCGGTGGCCTCAGTCTTTTGCTGAAGGTGCTCTGACAGGACATCAGTCTGGCACGCAGGGAGTGGGAGGTGTTGCCACAGATGGTGAGCAGCTTTCTCAACATCCTCCTCTCGGACACCTGCATCACAGACTCCAGTTCCACTCCCACGACAGAGCCAGCTGTCCTTATGAGCTTGTTGAGTCTGTTCATGCCATCTGCTTTCAGCCTGCTGCCCCAGCGCAGGACAGCATAGAAGATAACGCTGGAGACCACTGAGTGATAAAACATTTGCAACAGATTTCTGCAGACATTGAAAGATCTGAGCCTCCTGAGGAAGTACAGTTGGCTCTGACCTTTCTTATGCACAGCATCTGTGTTGACAGTCCAGTCCAGTTTGTTGTCTATGTGGACACCCAGGAACTTGTAGTAGTCCACAATATGCACCTCAGTTCCATTGATGGTAACTGGGTTCGGACAGGTCTTCCGTCTTCTGAAGTCCACCACCAGCTCCTTCATCTTAGATACAGTGAGCTGCAGGTGGTTGAGTCCACAGCACTCCACAAAACAGTCCACCACACTCCTGTACTCAGCCTCCTGGTCACTGCCGATGCAGCCCACAATGGCAGAGTCATTCAAAAACTTCTGAAGGTGGCAGGACTGTGACCAGAACTTGAAGTGTAGAGTGTGAACAGGAAAGGAGACAGGGCCATCCCCTGTGGTGCTCTCGTGCTGCTCCTGATGGTGTTGAATGTAATGTCTCCAAGCCTCACATACTGTGGGTGGCCCGTGAGGTAGTTATAATCCAGGTCACCAGGGGAGCCCCCACCTTCATGTCCTGTAGCTTATTGCTGAGCAAATCAGGCCTGATGGTGTTGAACACACTGGAGAAGTCAAAGAACATGAGTGTCACAGTGCTGCTTGCCTCCTCAAGGTGAGAGTAAGTTCTGTTCAGCATGAAGATGATGGCATCCTCCACTCCCCTGTCGAGCTGGTATGCGAACTGCAGGGGGTCCAGTAATGGTTCCACGACTGTGTCGAGGTGCCTCAGGATGAGCCTCTCAAGTGACTTCATAACGTGTGATTTTAAGGCCACAGGTCTTTAGTCATTACGTGTGTTGGGGTTCTTCTTCTTGGGCACAGGAAAAAGACATGAGGTTTTCCACTGCTCAGGAACAACCATCTGGCTCTGGCTCAAGTTGAAGATGGGCTGGAAAATCCTACACAGGTGGTAAGTACACCCCTTCAGTACTCTTGAGGCTGAGGCCATCAGAACCTGCAGTCTTTCTAGTCCACAGGCGACTGAATTCTCTTCTCAGCTCCTCTGCATCGATGGTAATGGGAGGTGTTGGGGGGGATGAGGGAGTGGTGGAGGGAGAGGAGTGGAAGCAGGTTGGTGGGATGATGGATTGCTAATAATTGGGGTGAGCGGTGAGTGCACAGGGGAGGAGAAGCACTAAGAAGAGCTGGGGGAAGGGTGGCCAGAGATCATGTTGTCAAACCTGTTGAAGAACAGGTTTAATCCGTTGGCCTCATGGAGGTCTCATTCCATCATCTGGTCTGTCTTCTTACCATGGGCAGTGATGGTTCTTGTCCCCTTCCACACCTCCCTCAAGTTGTTCTGCTGGAGCTTGTGCTTCAGTTTCATCCTGTAACAGTTCTTTCCCTCTGTGATCTTCTTCCTCAGTTCAAGCTGCACACCTGAATGCAGGCTTCTTCCTGTTCAGTGTTGCCTTGATGTCCTTGGTCACCCACCATTTATTATTAGGGTAGTGGCACACAGTCTTGGTTGGGATGATATTGTCGGGACAGAAGTTGGTAGAATCCATTATGCAGTCCGTAACGCTTTCAGTATCTTTCCCCTGTGCATCACACCCAAACTGGTTGCCTCAAAACATCCATGAAGACTGTTGTCACCCTCCTGTGATCACCTCTAAACCACTCTGGTGATCACAGGTTGCCGAACTGCAGGAGATTGGCTCTAAATAAGCCAGGTTACGGTCTGTTTTAGTGAGCAGAGCAAAGTATGTAAATATTTTTTTTATTTTCTTTGCTACTGTGTGACTGTTGCTCCTGCAACAAGTGATTTTCCACACTGTGTGATCAGTAACATTTATCTGATCTGATCTTATCTACGACAACACAGAAGGACATCCGGTCCTAGATGGCAACCAGCGAGGCATCCCCAGCTCTCAAAAGTACCCATCTATCTACCACATCCAAGTGAAATGTGGGCCTGGTGAAAGCCTTGTGCTTCTCCAGCTGCTGTGGTCCTCAGCAATGAGGCACTGAATCATGAGCATAGAGACATGTCACTTGGCCTAAATGTTATAACGTTCGTGCACATTGCAAGTGATACTCCTCATCACAGTCTTCCAAAATAACCATTCATTTGAAAAAAAAAGTCATTCCACTGGTACCCAAGGAACCTCTGCACAGATCAACTCTCAAAGACATGTAGTTGTGGCCTTAGGTCACTGGTGACCTTCCAGGTCCAAGATGGTAAATTCCAAAGTGATCACATTGGTTACAGGAGCATGAGGAGCTTTAACCTCTAAACTGGAAATAACTCTACCTTAATATATACATATAAGAACCTAACTGATAGACTCATTGGCCGATAATATTGGCTAATGTGAACTTTTCACCAATATATTGAAAACGTATTTTACCAAAAAATATAGAAAAACGTTTTAGCTGTGATGTGTGTGTGATTTTAGTTAGATGGTGTCATTGCATAGCTTGTCTAGCAGAGGGTAGTCCCATGACATTGTTTACAGTGTTATCAAACATGGCTGGGACCCCATCACCCCTTGGTCAAATTAGCCACGAGAGACAGATGCAAAGTCACCAGCTGCCATTCATTTTCAGTTACAGTGCCCAAGGGTCCTGAGTGATTTTCCGGTCAGGCTGAGATTTGAACCAAGGATCCTCTGGTCTTGTGCCCAACGCTTAACCACTAGACCATCAACTCCCCTGTATTGCACCAAAACAGGTATGTTGGTTATTGATTATATTTAGTTATGTATAATAAAAGTTCATGTTTAAACTCTAAAGGCCCTGTCACATCTTGACAATTTAGCCAGCTCTTGCCAATTGTATTAAAAAATGCTGTCATAACTCCAATAATTTAAGGGTAAGTTTTTTATAAGTTAAGAGCACATAGAAGCACATTGAAACATGCGATAGCTCGCTGATGTATGTCCTAATAAGCTGAGCTCCTCAAAAAATTTTGAGCATGCTGAAAATTTTCAACGCATGCCAGCATGTGACTCTTATGTCCTGCACATGTGGGACATAAACTGAAGGTAAATTATGTGATTGTTGGCACATGTTTCTTGTAATTTACACATAAGTCGAAATACATCCATCAGTGCTGGACACTGATTGGCTGAAACCTGCAGTACTACTGCCAGCAGACTTTCATTCATACATGGAGTAAATCTGACCTGTTTCAGTCAAGTTCACCATCACAGACATGAATCCACATAAAGCTCCTGATTTTTGAAAATATCTGAAAATACTTTAATTTGTGGCTGGAAATGCAGCATTTTAACCCTCTGGGGCTGGTGCCGTCGTATATGATGGCTAAGACCAAGCTTCACTAAATTATAAATAACTTTTTAATGATATGAGATAGAACCTTACTTTTTTTGGCTGAAAAGTTAACTCTGTGGACTTTTGAGGCAGCCATCTGCATTCTTTGTACTCCTCATAGAAGCTGTGTGATGACGTGCGCAATGTGAGTGTCCAATCGGAATTGGTTCACCGTCACATGGTTTTCCAAAATCAAAATAGGGCAGATTTACCTCACATGAAAAGCGAAAGATCATTTCAGGAGTGATATTTTACTAGTTGGCCCATTTGAATAGCGCCATTACGCACAGCGATCAGTGAAAGCAGACGGAGAGCCTCTAATGACAATCTCACGTGCTCAAACAAAGAGTGTGTAATATCAGGATTGCTCCACTTGTTTGCATGTGAATGTTACTGGATAACTCTGTTGCTTTCTCCGCATAAAGCACTTGTTTACCATATTAATGGAGCGAGGGGGAGGGCCGCTCCTCAGACGGTAAGGAGCCAAAGTAGGCCAAAGTGTGAATGAAAGCTGCTTTAGGACACTCCAAAACACAGTAGAAGTAGAAGTTTGTGTTGTAACCTTTGTGTAATAACAGACAGAAATTGCTTTGAGATGAAGACAACAAAACACATAGACCATCTTGTATATATTGTTCAAAATGTGCATTTGTGTTTATCGTTTGAACCTTTTTGTTGTACAGTCTTTCACACAAGACCTCATATTACCTTTATAAATTGTCAAAACAGTTGTTTATTATAGTTTACTGTGTGTTTTGAATAAATGTGTGGTGAAAATTATTTTCCGCTTTACTTTTTTCTTTCTTATTTTTGATTGTAAACCTTTATTACACATATAAAACACAACAAATGCATATATATTCTGAAAGCACAGGTTGTCCGGGAAAAAAAAAGAGACATAAAACTTGATTGTGGGATGCAGGGAGAGTTGTTAACAGCAATAATGAAACATTTATGCCAGGCGAGTGAACTGTCCAAAAAATGCCCTCGGACCCAAGAGGACTAAAACAAGTCTCTCTGTGATTTTTTTGCTGCAGATGCATTTCTCAGAGGATGCCTGTGTCTCACTCTGAACACACAGAAACGCTGTGATGATTTAAACTTTTAAAGGGTCATCGCTGTGATCATCAGATGACCTGATCGATCAGGTGTGATCAGAGCCGAATGAAGTGCTGCAACTCTGCAACTTTTAAAGCGTCATCGCTGACAGTGTGAACATCAAACGACGTGATCGATCAGGTGTGGTCACGCCTGATTACATAAACATTTAAAGCGCTGTTGCTGTTAGTGATCACCACACCGGCAGATCACACAGCACTTAATTCAGATTACACCTGATCGCGGTCGACTGGCGCTTTAAAAGTTTTAAATTATCACAGCATTTCATTTTTCAGGCCTGTGATGACCTCATCAGTGGAGCTGATCAGAAATCAACAGCGCTTTAAATACGAGGGCTGTCCGTAAAGTATAGGTCCTTTTTATTTTTTTCAAAAACTATATGGATTTCATTCATATGTTTTTACGTCAGACATGCTTGAACCCTCGTGCGCATGCGTGAGTTTTTCCACGCCTGTCGGTGACGTCATTCGCCTGTGAGCACTCCTTGTGGGAGGAGTCGTCCAGCCCCTCGTCGGAATTCCTTTGTCTGAGAAGTTGCTGAGAGACTGGCGCTTTGTTTGATCAAAATTTTTTCTAAACCTGTGAGACACATCGAAGTGGACATGGTTCGAAAAATTAAGCTGGTCTTCAGTGAAAATGTTAACAGCTGATGAGAGATTTTGAGGTGATTCTGTCACTTTAAGGACTTTTCACGGTGCGAGACGTCGCGCAGCGCTCTCAGGCAGCGTCATCAGCCTGTTTCAAGCTTAAAACCTCCACATTTCAGGCTCTGTTGATCCAGGACGTCGTGAGAGAACAGAGAAGTTTCAGAAGAAGTCGGTTTCAGCATTTTATCCGGATATTCCACTGTTAAAGGAGATTTTTTTAATGAAAGACGTGTGGGCGGATTACAGCGTCGGCTCGCAGCCGCCGCGACGCTCCGTCACAGGAAAAACACCTCTGTTGGAAGCCTTGAGGACAAGTTGGAACATCTCCAACTGATAAACAATTTCTCATATACTCACTCCACTGAAAGCCATCAAAAGCCAACTGGATTTTAACAAATGGTTATCAACACGGAGGTGTTTGTCCTGTGCCGCCGCGCCGCGTCGGCTGCGTCCCGACGCGCGGACCCGTCCGCACGTCTTTCATTAAAAAAATCTCCTTTAACAGTGGAATATCCGGATAAAATGCTGAAACCGACTTCTTCTGAAACATCTCTGTTCTCTCACGACGTCCTGGATCAATAGAGCCTGAAATGTGGAGGTTTTAAGCTTGAAACAGGCTGATGACGGCGCCTGAGACCGCTGCACGACGTCTCGCACCGTGAAAAGTCCTTAAAGCGACAGAATCACCTCAAAATCTCTCATCAGCTGTTAAAATGTTCACTGAAAACCAGCTTAATTTTTCGAACCATGTCCACTTCGATGTGTCTCACAGGTTTAGAAAACATTTTGATCAAACAAAGCGCCAGTCTCTCAGCAACTTCTCAGACAAAGGAATTCCGACGAGGGGCTAGACGACTCCTCCCACAAGGAGTGCTCACAGGCGAATGACGTCACCGACAGGCGTGGAAAAACTCACGCATGTGCACGAGGGTTCAAGCATGTCTGACGTAAAAACATATGAATGAAATCCATATAGTTTTTGAAAAAAATAAAAAGGACCTATACTTTACGGACAGCCCTCGTATTTAAAGAGACAGCATTTCATTCATTCATGGCAGAATTTACTACAGCCAGTCCACTCATCAGCATTCTGTACCCAATGAAAATGGTCCACCAAGATAAAAAATTTAAATAAATAATTTAAAATAATGTTAAATTACTGTGTATTGTGTTTCTGACCCACACCAACCATGCAGCAACTACCCGAACCACTGGGTGGAAACGGGGCTGTCACCATATGCTGGATAATTGGCAAGGTGTGACAGTTGCATTAATTTATTAGATGTATGCTGGTGTGTGCCAGCATACGCAGGCTCAATGGTCAAGATGTGATATGCGCAAATGTGTCTGTCTATATGTGGCCGTGCAATAGACTGGCAACCTGTCCTGCCTCTATCATGCTCTGTGACTGGTGGGATATGCTCCAGCTCCGCCTCCCCCCTTATTGGAGTAAGCAGGTATAGAAAATGAGTGACAATTAAGCCTCAATTACATTTGTGTGTCATGCAGGCTTCATAACTGAAATGTTCAGAATCATTTCCAATTTTTTATGTATATATCATTCAGTATTTCTGTATGGTATACTTTTTATTCCTCAGATTGCTTCCTGCAGCAATGCCATGGATAACGTCATGTACATCCTTTCTCTGTTTTCAGTCCATTAGCTCCATGTCACATAACAGATGAGAACAATTCTCCTGGAAGTTAGAGCACACTCTTTTCCAACCAATTATTGGCTGTGACACATTTGAAAAGGCACTCTTCACAGCTTTATTTGAGTCCACAACAAACATCTTCAAGCTGTCATTTTGAAAGAGCTTCACTTCATTTTCACTCGCACCCCATCTCATCTACACAGGTGTTTTTCTTCCTGTCTTCCATCCATCTCTTCATTTCCCCGTTGTTCTGCCGCTCCTCTTGTTTTTCTCATTTTATTCCCCTTCCACTTTCAGCTCCCTGTCATTCACGCTGTTCTCTGCAAAACATACCTGGTGGTGTTCTTATCCTCTATGGTACGTTGTGTTTTGTGGGAGTACTCAGTCCCTTACATTTAATTGTCCATAGTGGCTCTGTATTTCCTCCCAATCATTGAGCAGACAGGATAGCAGCAGTACTACAAACTAAAGAGAACTATGAACTATAGTGTCATTCAGTGTCATAAGGTGTTTTCACAACTGAAAGTCCAGAACAAGCTTTATATTTAAATGCCATTACTCCAGGAAACCATTCGGATTATTCAGACGGCTTTCGGTGACAATCCTATGGGCATCACACAGATTAAGGAGCGGTACAACCGCTTTAAAGACGGCCGCACAACGGTGGAGAAATGACCAGATCATTTCCAAAGTGAACGCTGTGGTGATGTGGGACCGTTGTGTAACTATCCGAGAAACTGCGGAAGAGGTGGACATCAGCACGTTTTCGGCACATTCCACTGTGACAGAAGTCAAGATTTGGCCATGAAAAGAGTTGCAGCGAAAATCATGCCGACGGCTTCGGCACGAAGCTGCTGACAGAGCAAAAGCGCCACCGCGTTGAAGTCTCAACATGTTGGACTCCGAAAAATGAGGCCCACCTCTTCCACCATTCGGAAGATTCAGACTGCTTTCGGTGGCTTTTCAGTTGTGTGACTATCCAAGAAATTGTGGAAGAGGTGAGCGTGTCACATGTCCTGTGATGCTTCAACACAAAGGCGCTTTTGCTCCGTCAGCTTTGTGCCGAAGCCATCGGCATGAATTTCGCTGCAACTCTTTTCATGGCTAAATCTTCTGTCACAGTGGAATGTGCAGAAAAAGTGCTGATGTCCACCTCTTCCGCAATTTCTCCAATAGTCACACGATGGTCCCACATCACCACAGCATTTACTTTGGAAATGATCTGGTCATTTCAGCATGTTGATGGCTGACCGGAGCGCGGCTCGCTCTCCACCATTGTGCGGCCGTCTTTAAACCGGTTATACCGCTCCTTAATCTGTGTGCTGCCCAGAGGATCGTCATCGAAAGCCGTGTGAATAATCCGAATGGTTTCCACCTGGTTGTCGCCCATTTTCTGGCAAAATTTGATGCAGTCGCACTGCTCCAGTTGTTCCGTCTTTTTCCTTGGAATGAAAAAACGCCAACCGCACGACACACCTCACACAAAGGCTGCTTACGAAGAAATGACGCAATCGACAGGCATGAAAAAATTCATGCATGCGCACGAAGATTCAAGGTTGGCTCATGCAAGCACATGTGATTCAAATCCATCAGGTTTTGAAAAAAATAAAAATGTCGGATGCTTTTCTAACAGACCTCGTATGTATGGATGCCTATAGAGACTTCGCATGTGATGTCACAGGTCACATTCAGGGTGGTGCAGGTCAAGTGCAGGCAGCAGGTCAAGTTGAGCAGGTACATACACCTGGCTGTGTAAACAATCCATCTCTTTTTTTTTCACCATTTTTTTTTCTGCCATTACACCATGGGTAGGGTTACAAATTGTAAAAAAAACAAAACAAAAAAAAAACTGTGCCACTAAAACATTACTTATTTGTCACAGAAGCCGCGATGGACCACAAAATATAAACAGTCTGCTGAAACCTCTACAGGCCTCCACAATCCTTGAGTAGCTTACACAAAATCCAATAAAGTTAAGGATGAACATTATCACTAAGGGTAGGGTTACAAATAGAAAAATGAAAATAAAATAAAAAACCCGCATCACGTCATGAAAATGTTACTCATTTTGTGACCGACAGGACAACGAAAAAAAAAAAGACAGTTGAGACAGCAGAGTTTACTTCAACAATCTCACAACACAAAATCCAATGAAGTTAATAACGAACATTATCACTAAGGGTTATACATAGAAAAAAAAGCATCACGTCACTAATATGTCAATCATTTTGTGACCGACAGGACAATAAAAACACGGCTGGACTGAAAGGCGCAGGACGTGCAGGATGCGCAGGATGCGCGGGATGCACAGGAGCCAAAAATATCGTAGGAGTGTGCAGGAGACCTGAAAAAAATATATAATATATATAATATAATAATATATATTGACTTATAACACAAACTGTCAAAAGGGGTAATAAATATAAGTGTAAAGATGATTGATGATATCATCAGAGCAGTAAATTGATCAGTCCGTGTGAACAGATCGCTGCTTTTACATTTATGTACCATCGGAAATTACAGCCTGTTTGCTTGGATTTTTTTTATGTGGGTGGGGGGTCTGCTTCACTGGGCTCAGGCACCTTATACAGGCCAGAATTAATCTTTTGTGTGGATACAATAAATTATTTTACCAAAAATAAAACAAAAACCATGCTCCTGCCACAAGCAACTGCTAAGTTTGAAACAACAAAAAAAGTCCTGTAATTTCCGATGGTACATGAACGTGAAGCGTTCTGCGTGACGGTCAAATGGACTGATCAATTTACTGCTCTGATGATATTTTCAACCATCTTTACACTTATATTTATTCCCCCTATTGACAGTTTTGTGTTATAAATCAATATATATGACTTAGTAATGTAATACAATTGATACAGCAGCAATCATGGCACACAAGCAGGTGCTTTTCAGGCCTCCTGCATGCAGGATTATTTTTATACTGTGTACACAATGCAGTGAAACTACACACTCAAAGAGCTGCTGCTCCTCGGTCTTAAATTCTCACAACTGTGTTTAAATAAAGTCCATAAAAGTCCTGCTCACAGACTAACTGCCAGAGACAGGACATGTCCACATCCAGTAAAAAGTCCGGACATCTCCAGTCCACTCACAGACGATTTGTTCGCGCGCGCACATGTGAACAATTAAAAGAAAAAAAAATGGCTGGCTGCAGGCAATTCCTCGCTCTCCCCTCAAACCCTCTCATAATTGTGTTAAATAAAGGACAAAAAAAGACAGACTGATTGCCAGAGACAGGACATGTCCACTTCAAGTATAACCCCAGACATCTCCACATTTGCTCACGGATGGTTTGTTCGCACGTGCAGCTCATGGTCAAAGGAAGAAAGATAAATTATGACAGAACTCAGAGCACAGCCCTGCAGCCCTGCACAAGAACAAATATAAACTAGAAGAGAAATCAGAGTGCACCGTCTGGCTGCAACCTAAACTGCCTGCAGCTCCTCCTCTGCGCTGTCACCTCCTCCATGCCCCCCCTGCTGCATGCACCTGATGCAGACATTCCTGCATCATCATGATGCCACATGAAGCAACTCGAAGCAGGCCCGGTGTGAAAGGGGCTTAAGAGCACTCTCAGAGCGATTGCTGAATGCTTCCTCTCGCACCAAGAATAAAAGCATGCTGCATGGCTCATTATTCACTGTTCATTATTTGGTGGGACCAGGGCTTAAACATCTCATGCTAGTGATCACTTGTAGACAAACTTTAATCTTAACGTTCGTGCAAAGCAACATAAAAAAAATGTTTGCAAACTCTTGAAGCTACTATATATTAATTATTTTCTTTACCTCCTTGCAGGCTTCTTGATTCTGAAATGTCTATAAAGAAAGTTAATTTGGTTATTTCATCAATCAAGGAACAATATATAAATAAAACAGTGAGTCTGTTGTCCCCACAACTTCAGCACATTAAGGTTTGGTTTTGAACTGTGAACCACTTTTATTGTTGCAGACACCTGAGGGTTGCAATCCTGATTCAACTTTCAACTTTCCTAATTGCACATTTCTACAGTGTGTTCGGGGGCTTCCAATCCAAAAACTTTTCTCTAGTCACTGTATCACACTGAGTTTAATAAGCGGACTGCGCAACGCATCTGTGCATGGGTGGGTCAAACGGGGCAAAAATCCCAACTACCAAACTCACACCATTACCATTGAATTTTGTATACAGTAGCATTAGCGGACTGTAAAAGTTAAGGCTTACAGGGATTGTTTCAAAGGCTTTAAGCCTTAAGTGACGCATACAATAATGACAGGTGCACACTGTGTTGTTTTCAAATGCTCAAACGGAATTTATATGCTTGAAAGTTGGCTGAAAACACATGATTGCAAGGCCTGCCGAGTCCACCCAAAGACAGAAAGAAGAAGAAATATGGTCGTAAACCTCTGTTCAGTCTACACAATTTTCGCACAGAAAAGAAAGATCCAGACAGACGTAAAAGACGGACTAAAATTGTAAGTTTCTTGCACACATTCATTTTGTCAATATCCTGTAACTGTGCCAAATTATAATGTGGCTGATGACGCCATTTTTGTGCATTGGCTTATGACTGTAATGTCGCGCCATGAATGACGTGGCATGTAATATTGTAATAATTGACATGTTCTATAAACGAACTGCATGCATGAACATATCATGAACATATCAACTTATCAAAACAAACGTCACACCAAAGAGGTTATATGTAGGACCCACCTTCCTTGTAGTCATTACGAAGCCGGTAGAGTAGCGATTTCTCATCCCTGCTTAGCAAATATTCTGCAATATCCACAGTTTAAGACCCTGGACTTTGTCTAATCATCCGTCAGTTGCCTTCAAGGGGTCAGAAATTTGTTTGTCTCCAACTATCAACAGGGACTGGTCATTTTCGACAGCAGCTCTCTCTTCCTCCTTTGTCGGCACCAATGGTAGTTTCTACACAGTAGCAATTTTGACTGTTAAGTCACCTAGCTGGATGTTGTACTCATACATTTTTAACTCTCAGACTGTGTGCAGACTTCCTGACTCCTCCATAGAGCTTACATCTAAAAATATACAAGTGATTTAACACTGGAACACATTTAAGTTTAATTAGTATTATTAATAATATCCACGGATTTGAATAAGTTGAGTTAAATGGTCCTTCGGGCTAACTCTGTAAGAAACACTGTGAATATATCAGTGTATACCCTATCTCTGGACCAATTAAAAAGAAAAAACAACAAATTTTCATATTTTTCACTTATAAACAGCGGTGCTCTCTGAATATGGGTCACTAATAAGGGTATGATGTATTCTGTTTTGTGATTCAGTATGAGCATTGTTAGGCACCCGGCACTGGAATGACTCATCATTATCGGCTCGTTCAGAGCAACAGTCCTACAGTAATCACTCAGGCATTCTTGCTGGTTGGAATTGCTAATGGAGTTTCAGGTGCCTGATTTACAGCCCCCTCCCCCCTCACTATGATAAAGGATTCTCCAAATGTTATGCTATTCCTGTCTCCTGGCATTGCATTAACTGTTGAGGATGTCAAATGGCAGTGAGAATACCTATAACTAAAGCTAATTACTGAGGCCATTTATTGTTCGGTAAGGTGTGTGTGCCGGAAATTGTACGGAATGTGAATCCAGGAGATGGAAACTTGTTAACAAAATGCACATTGTAAAAATATTATGGTAATTTTATTCTTTCTTAGTTACATTTTCTTTTTCTTATGCTAGCTTGTCTTTCTATTGCGACCTGAATAAAACCACTGTGCCTTTGCGTGCTAAAAAGTGCTGATAAACCAGTATTGAGATGGGATGTGAAAACATGTTTTTTCTATTTTTCTGATGATTCATGTAAGTGAGACAAGGCCAAGTTTGTTTGTCTTATTGGGTGATCAGGAGATGAGTTCAAGTTGTTTTTCTCATTGAGGCAGGGGTGACACATGCAGCTGAATCAGGATGGGGGCGGGTGTATGATATTTCCTTTTTAGGTCATAATCAGAGCTGGAATACAAGAAGAAACAAGACTGCACTGCGCGCAAGACGAGAAGTGGACCAACCAAGAAAGAATACAACATCTTAGCATAGTGACGCAATGTTTACAGAGAAACTCAGATAGTATATATGGGTTCAGGGAGAGGTAGATGGGGTTCCTTCTCAGAGCCTGATTGCTAGGGCAAACTAGGCGTGAACCCAGAGACTCTCTGCTATTGTTACTTTGCTCATTCGCTGTATTAAAGGTGAGGCCAATCTGAGAACTGGACTGAATCCTGGTCATCTTTCCCTCTCTCATCAATGGACACGCGGGGTGTGACCGAGATAAATTGTTAAAGAATTTCATGTTGATGTTTTGAGTTTACAGTTGTGTGATCCGTTCCAACAACATCTCATTTGGATCAGAATATGATGAGTCACTTTAGTCGAAATAGGTTGAAAAGATGGAGCCCATCACAGTAGACATAGGGCATAAGACAGGGTACACCTTGGACAGGATGCCAGTTTGTCGAAGGTCTGCTCTTTGAGTTGTTGAGTTAAAAGATGATATGAGGGACGACTGAGAAGTTTTGAGCCTGACCAACAAAAAAGTAGGGTGTTGCTCTCCAACTGTTGTATTCTAAGAAATTAACATTTCTTGAGAAACAGTGAAAATTTTGACTCACTGGGTGCAATGTAGAGAAATGTTGGTTTCTCGGAATGAAAAAGATGTAAAAACATACTGGAAAAAAGGACACTTTTCAGGTGAAAGCTTTAGACCAAATTCCTTAAGGCGACCAAGAACCTTCAAGAGGCGGGCCTCGTGCTCCTCCAGGGTCGCAGAGAAAATGATCAGATCATCCAAGAAAACCAAGACCTCCTTCAAGTGCATGTCGCCCATGCATTTTTCTATTAACCTTTGAATTGGTACTTGGTGCATTTGTCACACCCAGGGGCATCCGGTTAAATTCCCAAAACCCGAGGGAGCATACAAAAGCTGTCTTAGCTTTGTCTGCCTCCTCGACTTTGATCTGGTAATAACCAGATTTTAAATCAGCGACCTGTTTCCTAAGATCATCAATTGCACCAGAATTGGTCTCTGGGTTCTCTGTCGGCTCAAGAATACTGCTGCTCTGTGACTGGAGTTGAGCTCTCTCCTTTGCGGGCCCTACATGTTTTCTCATTCGCCTAGCTTTGGTTTCCTGTCTGTCCTCCTCATTGCGTAGCATTAAAAGAAGCTCTGGAAATGGAGGTGGGGAGTTTTTCTTCTGCTCAAGTTGTAAACTAGAGAGCAGGGCAGCATCCCAACACCCCCTACAAAATTGCTTGAGAAGATGTTTACCTGTTTCCTCTGGTGCAAGCCCCCTCTCTTAACAGCCTGGGTAAGTACGAGCTGCAGTCGCTGCAGGTAAGCTGACAGCTTCTCGCCCGGATCCTGGAGAGTATTTATGACTTGAGCAAACAGCTCCTCTCCATCTTCAACTGCACTGAAAGCTAAATCTAGAAGTTGCAGATAGGCAGAAGGTAATGAGATGGAGGGCAACCCTTTAACCACATCCGCTGTAGGTGAAAGCAAACTCTCCAGGATCCTTCGAGACACTTGGAGAGGAGACATGCTGGGATCATTCAAAAGGAGTTCAATGAGTTCAAAGTATCATAATCTGCCTCGCTATTTGGCCTAGGAATTTTCCCTGAGAAAGAACAAAGTCGGACAGGGAACGACAAGGAGGAACCGGTGTCTTTCCTCCTCACGATGTGCTCAACTACAACTTTCTGAACATCTGGTGGATTGAAATCACTCACAGAAAGAGGTGGGGCTCATCTTTCATCAATGGTTGGTGTGACAGCTACATCATTACCGTTCTGAGGGGGCCCTCAGATTTTGGGCAGTCCTCTAGTGGGTAACTCAGAACACCATGTGGAGAACACACAAGATTTTGTCAACAAGATCAAGGACCTGCAGCTGGAGGCAGATGAAACAATCGTGTCATTTGATGTGACTTCGTTGTTCACCTGCATCCCCACCGCTGAGGCCGTCTCAGCTGTGAGGCAGAGACTGCTGGAGGATGTGTCTCTACTTGAAAGGACCAAACTCACACCAGACCACATCTGCCAACTCTTGAAGATCTGTCTTAACACCACGTATTTCCTGTTTAGGGGGAATTACTACAGGCAGATTCATGGTTGTGCGATGGGGTCTCCGGTATCCCCCATTGTGGCCAATCTGTACATGGAGCGAGTGGAGAAGACAGCCTTGACGTCTTTCACGGGCATCTCTCCCAGTCACTGGTTCAGATATGTTGATGACACATGGGTTAAAATCTAGCAACAGGAAGTTGAGGACTTTACAGAACACATCGACTCGGTGGACGCCAATATCAAGTTTACACGTGAGGATGCCAGAAACAACCATTTAGCCTTCTTGGACTGTGATGTTATGATTGGAGAGAACAGGCAGCTCCAGACAGGGGTTTACAGAAAACCAAATCACACTGACCAGTATCTGCTCTTTGGCTCAAACCACCCCCTTGAACACAAGCTCGGGGTGATCAGGACACTTCAACACAGAGCCCTACAGGTGCCCACAACTGCAGAGGGAAGGGCTAAAGAACAACAACTTGTCCGGAAAGCCCTCACAGTATGTGGGTACCCACGATGGTCCCTGGACAAAGTGCAGAAGTCCCAGAGAACAAAGAGACCAGATAGACAGGAGACGGAGACAAGAAGAAGAGGAGTGTCTCTCCCTTATTTAGCAGGAGTAGGGGAAAAACTACAGAGGATCTTCAGACAGCACAAAATCCCAGTTTACTTTAAACCAGTTAACACCTTGAGACAGAAATTAGTTCACCCTAAGGACAGGATACCTAGTTACAAAGAGAGCAATGTAGTGTATTCTATCAGATGTTAGGAAAACTGTAACGAACACTACATAGGTGAGACTAAGCAACCTTTTCACAAAAGGCTATACCAGCACCGCAGAGAGGGCACCAGTGGACCTCAGTCTGCAGTTCATCTCCACCTTAAAGACACTAATCACACATTTGAGGACAAGTAAGTTAAAATATTAGCCAGAGAGAAGAAATGGTTTGAGAGAGGGGTCAAGGAGACATTCTTTGTGAAACGTTTGAAACCCAGCCTTAACCGGGGAGGGGGTCTGAAACACGCTTTATCCCGTTTACAATGGGGTACTCAGGTCAAAGCAGTTTCAGTCTTTTGTTCATGGTAATGAGTCATTCACGTCATCAGCAGAGTCGTCAAGGGAGCCATCAGGAGAGGGACAGCTGCCCTGTCATTAGGAGGGTGCTAACTAGAGCACAGTAGGTGCTAATTAGAGCTATTGTTTAGTCACTAGCCTATAGCAGTCTGCCTCTCGGTAGGAGGGGTCTGGTTAGGTTTAAAACTCCAGCTTTTGTGACTTCTTGATTATTCTTCTCTACAAGAGTCAAGACAGAAGTCAGACCACCAGAGCAAGAATTTAGCTGAGGAAGCTTCTGCGATTTGAAGTGAAACGTCCTCGCGTCAAGCAACCCAGTCCAGTTGAAGATTCCAGCTTCTCTACTATAAATGGAAAATAAAATACAATTTCCTTTTTTCTTCCTTCACAGGTTTTGCTTCACTACAGTTTATAACTTCTCACAGATAACTTAAGTCAAATGCTCCATCATCAACTACTCCAAAAACTGATGAAGCAACATGAATTTTATCCCTCTTTTTTTTCCCCACACACGCGCACATTCACACTGAGGCTCCACACACGTACACGCACGTGCACACACACACGATGGCTTAACATTTTGCCTGAGTTACTCCAATGGCTCAACTGTTAGCTCAGTTAGCACAGTTGTATATGATTCACAGTCAGAACTAGCTTAGCGGCTAACACCCACGATGCACTACATTAACGCTTAGCAGCTAATATTAGCCACGGCTAACCCACTTTTATTCGACGCGAGACATACAATGGACTTACCGCCGAGCAGTTAACATCAACCAAAACTCCGCAAGTTCGACCTATGGCAACTTTGAACTGGTTTTTCCTCAGTTTTAACTTATAGATGACTTTCAGCAGGGCCACTCTCATATGCACGTGCCCATTCAGTGTGGTCTCTCTTACTGCGTCTCTCTCTCTCTCTGCGTGCTGCGCTCACCAAAACGTGGTTGGCTGTGTCATCAGGCTGTGACGCCCCCTCTGCTTAGGGAAATGGAGTTAACCCTATAAATGCCAACTATCACTCACACATTCATATAACTGAAAAATTGACTCCCACTCCTCTTTTTTTTTATTATTTCCCTCTCTCTTTACTACTTTACTATAATTTATGAAGCCTGGGCTACATACCATTTCTGGATCAGGCTCAAAACCAAGGTGTGAAAAAGGTTTCTTCCTTGTAAAAGGTGATGCAAAAACACTTTGAATCTACAGTACCAATATGAAACTTTCTAACAAATTAGTTTGCCTTTCCAATGAAAACATTTTTAAAATCAAGAAAAAATTTGTGGTCAGTGTTTTGAGACCTTTTTATGAGAAAAAAAAATACTGGGAAATAGTCTGCATTGTTTGCGGCAGCTGTTTTCAAAGCTAGTGTTGCCGTGTGACGAATACCGGACAAATGCCCATTCGACCCATTCTCGGCCAGAGTCAGCCAAAGTCCGGGTGCCACCCGCGAACATCCAACACCACCTGCGGGGCACTTAGAAAAGGTGGGGCTATTCATGCAGCTGCCACGAGAGTAGAGTGCAGGTGACCAATTTTGAGCTGGCTGTGTGAATGGCCCCACATTTTGTAAGTGCTCCACGAATGTGTCATTACCAAGCAACACAAATGGCATGCAGGTGCCCCCTCCCCCAACACCATGATCCAACATTGGCAGGTGTGGCTGAGGTGAGCAGTGCAATCACTGTCCACCGTAGTGTGCATCTGGATGTCTGTAATGTGTAGCTGGAACAGCTGATCGTTGTGTACTTGCAACTCAGCTGGAGAACACATATTGTGCCATGAACAACATGAACAATTCTCCACACAATGCATGTGTGGGCGAGCTCTCATGTTCCCATGACACGCTGATAATTACATACAGACAAGATCACATGGGGACTGGCCAGCCACGTCTGAGTGCGCACGGCATGTGCTATCAGGCTAATGAGCCTTCCACCACATAAATTATAGTCCACATGAGAGACAGAAAGAGTGGAAAATAAATAAAATATATGATAAGGGGAAAGGCGTGAACTCAGTCATGTGTGATCGCTTTGCTCAAAGCGCTGTGCACACACGGGGCGTTTCAGCTGATCGCTGGCCAGCAATTCACTGTAACCTGGAACTGACAGCGGCTCAGTGCACACTCCACACATAGAGAGCGTACACTGAGATCATCAAACCACGCCCCGAGACAGTATACCTCCATGTTGAATTGAAAATGGCTGAAAGAAATCAATTGTTAACAGTAGCTGAACGTTCCAAAATTCCACAAGCTAAAGCCCCTTTCACACCAGGCCAACACAGAGTTGTGCAATACTGCGTACCGACAACGCTGAGCTTATGCAGCCTTACACTAAGTTTATGCAGCCCTTCGTGGCAATACGCATGAGGAACACAAAGGGGTCTGCAAAATGGACACAAAAAATTAAACATTACATTTTTTTTGCACATTAAATAAAGTCCATTAACTCTTACTCATGGACCAGTGAGAGGACATGTCCACATCCAGTATAACTACTCACGGACCAATCACCAGTGAGAGGAAATGTCCACGTCCACTCCTCATGGATGGATCATGTGCGTGATGACTGGCTGCAGCTTTCTCTCACCTCCTCAAGTTCTCTCACAATTGTGGCATGTTAAATAAAGTCTATTAACTCCTGTTCATGGACCGATAGCCAAGAGGACATGTCCACATCCAGTATAACTCCTCATGGATGGATGGCTAGCAAGAGGACATGTCCGCTGTCCACTCCTCATGGATGGATTACACGCATGATCACCAGCTGCAGCTGTGCGATGCTTTCACCTCCTCAAGTTCTCTCATGATTGTGGCACATTAAATAAAGTCCATTAACTCCTAAAAATACTGTACTCTGATTTTTTTCTAATGTGTCAAATCCATCTGTGTGTCCAGGCAAAACTGGTTCGGCTTTAATGAACGTTAATTAATGAGCCTCATGAAGCTCTGACAGCTTTAAAACAATATTAAAACCATGTGATTCATCACATGTTGACAGGCGTGGAAAAACTCACGCATGCGCACAAGGGTTCAAGCTTGTCTGATGCAATCACACGTGATTCAAATCCATATGGTTTTTGAAAAAAATAATAAGGTCGGATACTTTTCTAATAGACCTCGTATTTCACAGAAAGTTTTGCTGGATATCAGCTGGACAAGCAAGCCACAAGCCTACTGGGTCGGTTGTCAGGACTAACATTCATTACAGTTAAGGCCCCCAGACACTTGCACAACTTTGATCCACGCACTTGAACGCACTCTTCTTTGCACAAGTGTAAACTCATCTCAAAGTCATTATAAACCAGTGTAAACTGTGCACAGCTTTGTGCATGTGCGCAAAGAAATTTTTGAAATGTTAAAAATCTCCATCACGCATTAATGACATGAACTTCAAGTGAACATTGTGCAAACAAGTCAAAAACACTGCGTGTGAGTGCAAGCAATTGCATCAGTGCACTGCATCAGAACGCAGCTCGTCTGAAAGATTATAACGAGATGTTAAATCTGTCATGAACATGATTTACAGCTGCTGCTCACAAGAATGAATGAACATGCAACTGTTTTACCAAGCTATTCATAAAGCAAATGCTTTCTCCACCTCATTCAGCGAGCACGCACAAGAAAAGCTGCAGCTCGAACAGCCCTCTGTGATTCCGGAAACAATTAGAGGTGTTTTCAACAGCCAACTCGGCAAGAAAATGATTAATCTGCTACGAAATAATTTTTTTACATATGCAGTGTCCAGTACACAATGTGTGGCAACCAGAGGAATATTTTTATTAGTTGTAATTCAGAAATTCCAAGTTCACAGTTCCATCAAATGCAGCAAGAATTGTGAATCTTGCACATGTGCACATGCACTTCCCTATTCACTCACCATGGAATCCCCCTCAAAATGAATACTTTACCAGCAAGAAAATTAGCTGTAATATTTCAATATACCACATAAATAAAGGAATCTTATAATAATCCAATGTCAAGACCAAGTAAAGGTTCTTTTTTGGAAAATCGAAAGGGACTACACCTTTTATTGAACATTTGTGGTCTACAGAAAGTATGTCTTGCATCTGTGATTATGCCGTATCCCCTCTGTTAAGACAGAAAGCACTTATGCCAAGACTATGAATATAACATTTCTCTCTTCCTACCAATTGAAAGTCCAAAGTGACAGATATTTGAAAAGAGGTACAGTCAAGAAGATTGGACCAAGGCCAAGCCTTCAAATGTTTTTGAGGCCTGCCATTGGACAGCTGCCCTAATGGACAGGCAACATTCCACCTCTAAGTGGTTTGACATCTTGCTGCCATAAATAAACGTGAGGAGGGATGCTCTATTAGGCTAAACAAGGCTCTGTGTGTCCCTCCAAAGCCAGGAAGTGCCTTCCTAATGGCACACTAATGCCTTTATTGGATTACTCCAACATCTCCTATTCCAGTACGTCACAACCACAGCATTCTGCTGGATTTGATGGAATGGAGATGGTCTGGGTGGGACTGATATGCTGGCTCTAGATGAGTGCAGTTATGAAGAATATTTCAAGCAAAAGATTCTTATTTTCTCCAATTACAAAAAAGAGAAAGAAAAAATGAGAAAGATTGTTTGACACTTGATATTACAATGCTTGCCATGTAAATGTTTTTTAAAATGTTTCTCCAACTCATACCAGTGGCTGCATACCATATTTCATACTTTTGTTGAGAGCAGATTTTCACCAGATTGAAACTAACAGACCGTAAATTCTTTAACAAGTATAACAAACTTGAAAGATTCTTGAAGAGGCTCTCAACAAATTTTCTGCTTTTATATACTAAAACCAAGCAGCAACACTCAAGCAGTTTCTTGACTGGCCACTTGAGGCTGGCTCCAAAACAAAGCACATTCCCATAAAAGCACTTTTTACAATAAACAACTTTAAAGTAGAAATAACCATCTTTAAAGCCTGGTACAAGAAAGGGTTTTGGTCTTTACAGATAGTTTCCTCTTCCATGACAACTGTACAGGGTGTGACTTTTTTAACTTCTTAGTTTAATAATTATGATTATTAAAATTCTGTAAAACTGTGGCCGTGGCTGCTTTGAGTGACAACTGCTGGGTCCAGCAATGCCTACTCTCAGTCTCAGACCAATTTGGAGCCACTTGCTTTTGGGTCTGTTTGGAGTATTTTATTACAAACACCTGGAATAATATGGCTTACTCTGCGGTGAAATGTCCTAATCGATCATCTAAAGTCCCGGTCACACACCACTAACAAAGGATAACAAAGGTCAAACAAAACAAGAAATCTGGACTTTTGCTGACTTTTGGAGGCATTGTTTAACCTTCGTTCAGCTTCGTTCCTGCAGCTGGCGCTTCGTCAGAATTTTTAGACTGTTGAAAAATTTGAACAAATACCTGCAACAACCTTAATTAATCCGTATTTCATTTTACTTTCATTCTTGATGGTTTCTTATTGTTTGCTTAGTTTTGTAATATTAGCATTTCGCTTGACATTGGTCCAACTTCGTTCAACCTCCTAGGTCCGATGTTTTGAACAAAGGTTGGCGAATGCAACAAGTACTTTGGACTCATCAAAGGTTCTCGTCGGGACAAGTACTATCACAGATAAAGTGTGCAACAAGGTACAGACATGCTGCGAGAACTTCAAATCTGAAGACAAACAAAATCTCTCACCTGTTGTCAAGACAAACAAAATCTTGCACCTGCAAGTACTATGGAAATGAGGACTGGCTGCACCTGGTTTTATACCCGCTTTCAGTCATGTCATTGTGAATGTTTCATTTTGATTTTCGTTTAAAGCATTGAAGTCAACGTTCGCTTCATTTTTCTTTCGCTAGTTTCGGTTTTGTTTCGTTTCTTTGGTTCAATCCTTCGTTGACATCTTCACAGATGTTGTCAGTGTATTTTTTTTTAAGTTCTGTTTGAGTTCACTTAATTTGCAGGCTCTTTGATGATGAGAAAAGTGCAGGATCTCTCGTCCACCTTTTCTCAAAGATTTTTGACTTTTTATCCTTTGTCCAGTTATTGCTGTTGCCGTGTGACCAGGGCATAAGATGTTACTGTTGCAATATTCATACTGAGTGAAACTCTTGTCTTGTTTAATGTTGTATGCCAACAGTGTTAGTACTTTTAGAAACTGTCAGTAGGTCTCTGATTACTGAGGAAATTTGCAGCAGATAACTTTTACTGTCCACACCAAAGTAAACCATTATGAGAACCACCGCACAGTCCCCAAAAATATGAATTAATAAACACCCAAACCAAGGTTAAGTGTTGGACTGGGGACTTTTAGAACAGGCCACTGAACACTTACATTTTTTGCTTGTCACTGGTGCAAGAGCAAACTGTACACTGATTTATCCTCAAAGGTGCTCAAAGATGGACATGTTAACACAAATGGTTAAGAGAAAATATGGTGTAACATTACAAAAAGTTGATAATTTAAACTCCAAATAAAGACCAGACTCCAGGTTTAATATAAAGGCGTGAAAGTGAAAATGCGCATTTGTCAGTCCAGTTATTGCTCATCTAATTAACACTGCAAAATAAAACACTGGCATCTGTTGCAGCCATTTTTCACCCAGTGAATGCAGCATTAGTGGAAAATAGTTTATATGCTAAATTTGACATCATTAACAGAGCTTGAAGTGTGTAAGTTTGAAAAGAATTACAGTCAAACATTTTTATTTAACACTTGCAACCCAATCATCACATCACATCACAAACCATGTCCAGTGTCCCATGTAGGGTGCTGACACCAGTACTGTGAAGACCAGTTCACAATTGATCTTAGATATGTATAGATCTGCACAGAGTTCTCACTTACAGGAGACCGCTCATTATGCTTCCCATCACGGACCACATTTCTGCATCCATGGTTGCTAGCCAAGACTCAAGATGGTTCCATAATGTGGAGGATGCAGCAAAAAACAGCACCTGACCTGACCTGACCGTATTATAATGCCTGTGCTTGTTTACACTGAACCAAACAATTATGGCATGATTCTGCCCTAGTGTATGATTTGAAGTGCCTGTCACACAATGACGGATCAAAGAAACATTATGTACAGTGCAAATTTTGCATTTTGCATCACTACTCTTAGCTTCATAGTGGAGTAGAGCGTAAATGGATATTCTTTCACCAAAACAGATCAAATCTAACCTTGCATCTCAGATGTACTTACTTGCAATTTGTAGCTAAACTTTCAAGTCTTCTTTTTAAGAAAATCCTCCTCTATACCACTTCATCATGAAGCTGTATAACTGGTAGGGATGGGTATTGATATGATTTTATCGATATCAATGCCATTTTCAATTCTGCTTATTGATCCGATTCCTTATCGATTCCCTTATTGATACCTCTTGTGAATTTTCTGTGTACTAAAAGTAGGCTTTACAGGTTTTCTATGTCAACAACATTTAATTGAGTCTTAAAGTAAATAAATATGAAATTGGTCACTTTATCCTTGATCACTGGACATATGTAAATAAAATTAAGCAAAATCTGTACTTTTTGTCAAAAGCATTTCCTTTCAGACATTTTGGCATGAATGTCTCTCCGTACCTCAGAGCTGAGCCCAGCCGGCTGCTGCACGTCAGCGCAGGACGTCTCATTTTGGGAGAAAAAAAAAATGTTTTGATCGATTGCAGTTTGTTTGCATTACATTTGGAAAGAGGTGTCATTTGATTTAACGGCATTTTGCTTTGAAGTTATTAATTCCGACTAGACTCTATTGTTCTAACTTGACTCAGCAGAGAGCCGCGCAGCGTTGTAAGCTGTGTGAACAGAACGGAGAATGATTCTCGTTTCTTTCTCCCGACAAAACAGGAGTCTCATTTAATGACTTTAATCCACACAAAAGTGACTCACAATTGACATATTCAGAGATGAAAGTGGTGAAAAACAAAAAAGCTGTAACCCAAAATTACCCCCAACACCACCCACACAAAAATGTTTGAATTCTAGAAGCTCTGAATTGCAATCTGGGGCTATTCCAGACAATAAACTGCAGTGACTGCAGCAACCATTTAGGTGAGAAAAAAACACAACTTTCCAGTAGTATTCTGCTTTTACTAGGATGCAGCAGTTTTCTAGCTTGGCACATAGTTCTGGAGGAAATCACTGAAGAAATGAACAAATTGAAAATATGGTTTGACCAAAACAAATTGTCATTAAACTTAAATAAAACGGATGAAGTTGAGGTGTAAGAGTCACTAGGTGTTCAAAGGAAACAGTTATTTATTTCTATATTTATTTATGTTCATTGTTAGTTGGTTTTGTATTTTCTGTTGTGTTTTTCAGCCCCAACGAGTCCCAGCAGAAGACTGCCCCTCCCTGAGCCTGGTTCTGCTGGAGGTTTCTTCCTGTTAAAAGGGAGTTTTTCCTTCCCACTGTAGCCAAGTGCTTGCTCACAGGGGGTCGTTTTGACCGTTGGGGTTTTACATAATTATTGTATGGCCTTGCCTTACAATATAAAGCGCCTTGGGGCAACTGTTTGTTGTGATTTGGCGCTATATAAAAAAATTGATTGAATTGAATTGAATTTTTAATCAGGTTCTTTTTGTCTCTATCTCTAAAATTGTATTGTGGCATTATTAGTTATTTATTACTATTATTGTTGTTGTTGCTATGATGATGATGAAGATTATTATTATTATTATTATTATATAAACAAAAATGAATTACAAAAATACAATTTGTAATACATCAGCCGGTATGCTCTGTGTCAGCCTGATCCTGTCAGATCTCAGAAGCTAAGCAGTGTGGCATCTGGTTAGTACTTGGTTGGGAGACCTCTTTGGAACACCAGCAGCTGTGTGTGTTTCTCCAGGTGACACTGGAGTTGTGTCAGGAAGGGCATCCGGCATAAAACTTGTCCCAAGTACCAATGCGGATCTATCCGCTGTGGCGACCCCGAAAAAAAAAAAAAGGGGAGCAGTCGAATGGACATTACAATTTGTAATACACTGGACTTTTACGACAACAAACGCTGAGCCATTGATTATTATACAGAAAACAAATGCACACAAATGTGCTGAGATCCGAACAGCTTAATGCTAACTTTAACATTGAAAATGTCATAGACATGCTAACGTGTTAGAATTGGTCCTGTTTTAAAGTTATAAAATACATCTATCAACTGTTTCAGAAGACCATAACAGGTCGGTTTAACATTAAAAAAAAAGGTAAATATTACTCACAGACATATGCTCTTTGGAGTTTTTCGGGGAAAAATGAAGATAAAGTGAAATAAAACAAAGAACCACGAAGCAGGGGGTCGGATCAATGCTTCACTGCTTCAAGCTTCAAAGAAGAGCCGCGCTGCATAAACAGTTGATTACAGAACCTGCAGGGGTTCTGTAATCTACGTAGAGACATGATCATTTTCCCGACAAACACCCCCAAAAACAATGGCCGCTCTGAAGGACCAATAAGGGAATCGTTAAGCAAAAAGGCTATTGATGTCTTAACGATACCCGAAAAGAACCGGTTCTCGATACCCAACCCTAATAACTGGTGATAAGAAATGCACAATTTGCACTGTGCACAATTTCTGCAATCACAGCCACATAAGCCTATAATTTCTTCTAGGTTGTCTGGGTTGGTGGCTTTCCTCACTCTTGTCCTTCTTGCACAGTCACTCAGTTTTCGAGAGCCGTCTGCTTTGTGCAGATGTACCCTAGAATGCCATACTGTTTTTATTTCTTTGTAATTAATGTAAATATAGACCAAGACATATTCAGTGGCAGCCTTACCATCAGAGAGCCTCATCTACAACTACCACAAAAGACTCGAAGCAGTCACTGATGTTACAGGGGCAATGCCCTGTATTTAGAACAGGGGTATGTAAACGTTTGATCCGGGTCATTTAGGTAGTGTCTGCTGTCATTATGATTTGAAAAGAGTAAACAGTTGTTTGACAATAAATGACTTTCCCCAACCACTAACCATGAGTAAAAAAAAAAAAAAAAAGCAATTATGCCAGGAGATGCAAACTGTTGAGCACATTTGGTCCATCCACCTACTAATCTCTCTGATTCAAATTAATTCAACACCATAGGCAGATAGATGATTTAGTCTGAAATCACTTGTTTTAGGTGCACAGGTATAAACAATGCATGGTAGGACATTTACTCACCCACCTTTATTTGTTGCATATCAAAATGTTCAAAACGGTATTAGTTTTTTGAATGTGAGACATACATTTGTCAAGAACACTGTTTCAAGATATGATCTATGAGTAGAAATATGATGAAAAGGACCAAGACACAGGAGAGCATCATTAAAGTGTAGGTGATGTGTAATGACTAATGACTAAAATTAAACAACAGAAATTTATCCTTTCCTGGTGTGCAGTTCTTGAAGAGATAAATATTTGGATTTTGAACTGAGTGGCACTAAAAACCAGGAACTTCCCGGTGTGCCATCATTGGACAAGAAGGAGGAGGAAGTGGCATCAGCTCTGGAACCATTATCTTAATTGTCCCATTCATTTTTGGATTAATTTCTGGATTTTTTCAGGCGACTGACAGCCCATGGTTCGGGTCAGAGCTGCACCATATTTCAATGTCAGAATGGTTACTTATGTTGACGAGCGCACACTTGCACTGTGTCCCTGCCTTCTCCACTCGGTACGAGACAAAACTGAACATTTTCACATTATTTTATTGTTTTCTGGATCATGGGATTGCGTGCAGACTGAGACTTTATTAGCACATAGGGCATTGCAAATGTTTTTCTTGCAGCGCAAAGTGGCTCGTTAATAGAGCGGCTTTGCGCAAAGCGGCTCGTTGACAGCTGCAATAACGGGTTACAGATAGCACCGGAACCTGGCACCAAAGTCCCGTGTGACAAATGGAGTGTTCTTCAACCAGGACAGAAGGAATTAAATTATTTCCAGATGTTGCTTTGTAAAGGTGGACAAGTTTAAAGATGATCTCACTGAAATGGACAGGTAAGACTATGTATTTACTTCTTGTGTAAATGGTTTTAATATTTAATAATAAGGTGTTATGCTACTAACTACAGTACATTAAATGTATTCAAGAAAGAAACAATATTTATTTTAAAAATAGCTGATATTTTCAGTCCCTCGTCTTTTTTCAGATTTGAAATTGTTTCTAAGGAAAATAAAATCCACACTTCCTCATCACTTTTTTCTGATGTTACAGATAGTATTTTTTTTTTTAACCAGTTGATCAAAGAGCTGACAAAAAAAAAAAACAGTTTATCACCTCCACCCATGCTTAAATGGCCTGCTTTATTTTATTTTATTTTATTTTATTTTTTGAATAATCACCATTCTGGTTCTGAACTCAATATGAACTCAATGCCAATATCGTCATTGTTGTCAATTTTGTTGTCAGTGAAGTTTTCCTCCAAAGTTTATTGTCATCTAAATAAGGCTCAAAACCATAAATGCTGTCCCCCACAGCTGCTTCAGAAACACCTTCAGATTGGACTTAAAAAATTCCACAATAGAAGAAAAATCATCTGAAAACAGCTTGACGTAGCAACAATATGGCCACGGCTGAAGGCTGAACAGGGCTGAAATAGAGCACAGGCTTCAGACAGATGTAGTTTATCCTTCACGTATGCACTTATCAAATACTTTTATTGTTCAGGATTTTTTTAAATATCAATATTTCATCATTTTTTGGTGTCACCAGCACGTTAAGGGCCCCTTCACACATAGTAGGAATCTGGTCAACTTGCGCATGAAGTGCACATAAGGAGGAATCGTATGCAATACGTGTAAAATTGTAGCTGCCTCTAACACCTCGTACACCTGTTGCTACAACTATTTGCGCACACTAGCGGCTAAAAGACAGAGTGTGCCCTGTGAGAGCCCAACGAACCCTCTCGGGGCAGGTGTTGGCCAAATTTCAGCTGACAGACACGAAACTGTAACACCGCTCGCTTATTAGCATGACAACAGTCAGCAGACGATCCCTGTCGAGATGGATGTGAAATTTGTCTAAGTGCCCCCACGAGTGTGGCTTTGCAAACAGACACAGTGACACATTGGTGTGTGTGCTGAACTGACAGGGGGCATGTCCGCCGACAGGAGTACCTGTGGAGATCTCTGGTTCTGGACGTCACAGCTGGGGAACACATACTGTGTTTGGATGGAGATGAACTAACAACTGTCCACTGTGACACACGTGTGTCTGCTTGCTGTCCTCACGTGGACATGCATAAAAACATATATCGCTGTTGCAATGGGCTGCAGCAAGCGCACGCATGTCTCGCACATTGACAGGCTGCCCCAGGTGAAACAGACCCTCAGGTCATAACATGCAGCGGGTGATCTGAATGTCACGTCACCCATGTGAGCTCTGTTCCACATGGTGCGTTATCAGTCCTACAGAGCACTGTCCACAAGACATGCATGTCTGGCAGGACACGCACGCGGGGCCGACTGGACATGCCGCAAGCAGATGTGGACAAGAACGCCCTGCTTCTCATTCATTTCATTTCATGACTGTATGTCTGTGACCATGGGTCATCTACAGAGGAACAGATAGATCATACTTGTATTATCCGCTTTATAAGAGGGATTCAATAAAATGCTGTGTTTTTATATGGTGTGTGTGGTTTTATTTTTTTCTTAAATATGTCCATGTCCTTCTTGATATGAGGCATTTTCACACACCTTTTACAGGACAGAGATGGTAGCTCAGTGGTAAAGTTTCTGGCTGGCAATCAGATCTTTTGGAAATTGCAGGTTCGAATCCCATGGGTGTCATGTATTTTTTTTTTCCCAGCACTGTGTTCCTGCGTGCACAAAACCATCACAGAGGCATTGTGCACGCCTGCCCGTCGGCTCTATGGTTTTCATGGTTCGCTCATACAAGTTGTTCTGCAGTGATTCGCCCTGAGTTGTACTTATTCATACTATGTGTGAAGGGCCCTAAGGTTCTAAGGGTGTAACATCCTTCAAATGTCAGTTTTGGTGGCTTCCATCACTAGTTTTAGCAGTCAGCTTGCTTTTAACAGATTGACATGATGTGTAACATGCTTCAAATCTTTTTTTTCTACACCTGTACCAACCTGGTCTCACGGCAAGTCGTGATTCAGCAGCATGAAATATACATTCATCTATTGGTTCATGATACTGTGATGAAAAGTGCCTCATTTTTGTCACAGCAGCACAACTTCAGTCTTCAGAAATTAAAACTGAAGTGGGGGATCGGGGTGGTTATGGTTAGGGTTGGCGGAAAGGAGTAGGGTTAGGTTATGGTATAGATTAGGGTTGGGGTAAGAGTAGGGCTAGTATTAATGAGTTTAAAAAAAGCTGTCACGAAAATTTGTCTAATTTCATGATGGGAGCACAAAAAAAAAAAAAAACATGAGACTGGGCTGCTGTACACAGCAATAAAAACTTGAATGCACTCCATAAGCACTCCAGCCACACCCTCCGTATAGTCTCAAAGATATCTTTCACTGGATGAGTATCAGCTCAAGGAACAAGAAGTGTAGGGGCAAAGTGATAAACAGGAAATGAAAATGCTTTGATCATTCAAGTTTAAATCTACTCAGTATAAATGTCTCCAATACTGATTGTAGTCAAAGCCACCTCAAATACTTGTGTCTTTGCAGTGATAAAAGACTATTATTTCACCATCATTTACACAGCCCAGGAGGTTAGAAATTCTAACCTGGAGACTGCGGAAGCAATTACTGTGCAAATAACGCAGATGGTGCAACAAACAAAGTACTTAAGAAAATGGCTTTTCCATTAGACAGACACTTTGGTCTCTTTGAGCACCTTGGGGTGTGTGCCATCCCATTTGAAAATGGGTATGCGCTTGTGTTTGCATGTGCTTCCGTGCATACATAAGGGAGTTTGTGAGTGCATGCACATGGAGTGTATGTAAGGCTATTACTGACCTTGCAAAGTCTCTTGAGTTTATTAAAGTGGAATCTTACAGAGCGCTTGGACACCTTTTAGGGGTACGATAGCTGATGATCAAAGAGGCATGTGTCAAAACCTACACTACCAAAACATTAACCTGCACTTAGTGTATGTGATCTACAGAAGCCTATATAGAAAAGCAAATCCCATGTGGTCTGCCGGAGGATTGTTCTCATCTTGCATTCTTAATGCTCCTCCTCTGCTAATGGATCCATTGAGAGACCAGTTGAGTAGACCTCTCACACCCAGAGGAGGTTGATAGTGGTGCTAATGATGATATTGACGGGGCAGTTACCTTCATATCTACCATCTACATAAAGCTTGATGTACTAAATACAACCATCACTCACTCACCTCCCCATTTCACCACACAACTGCCACAAAGTTTTCATTCTTTTTTACTTTTATTGTAGCTTTTTGGCTGTTCTCTTATTTTTAGAAAATTAAAAAAGATATTTGTGGTGGTGATGTCATTACCACTTCATGTGGGACAGGTACAAAATCTGTTCAAAAAATACCCATGAATATGTATGAATTTTTGTGCAGCATTTTTCTTCTACACTTTACACAAAAATAGGCTGCAGACATGAATGTCATGGGAAAGATAAGTGAAAGTCTCCATAAATTCAGCAATTCAAGCATAAAGTTACATTTCTGATGGCCAAGTTTAGGAAGTCAGTGAAAGCCTAGATCTTAGTCTTGATCAATGACAATCACAAACCCATACAGTACAACTGGTAACAGATAAATATACATAAAGGTGCCTTGATACTTGCACAAATTTGATCCGCCTACTGGTACGCAATCTGCCGTGCAGGAGGGTAAACTCGTAAATTCATTGTAAACCATTGAAACTGTGCGTGGCTTCATGCAAATGTGCAAAGAAAATTCTGAAATATTCAAAATTTCTGTCATGCAATAATTATGTGAACTTCACTAAACATTGTGCAAACAATTCAAAATTCCGAGTGTGAGTGCGAGTGATTATGTCAGTGCACTGCATCACAGCGCAGCTCATCTGAATGGTTATAACGAGATGCTAAATCTATCATAAACATAATTTTAGAGCTACTCCTAAGAAGGAATGAACATGCAACTGTTTTACCAAGCTATTACAAAATGTCATTATGTCAGCCTTTCAGACTGTTCCAAATGTGTTCTCCACTTCATAAAGCACACGAGAGAGAGAGAGAGAGAGAGAGAGAGAAGCTGTAGCCGGAATGGTCCTCTGTGATTCTGGAAGGGATTAGAGGTGTTTTCATCAGCCAAACTCAGAGAGAAAATTATTAATCCACTGCAAAATAATTATTTTATGTATGCAGTGTCCAGCGACACAAAGCGCGGCATCCAGCTGGGAATACAGTGGGTAACACTGGCACAACAAAATGCATGGGAGTGCATGTCAAAGCACCTTAAGATAGACAGATACCACACCAGACACTCTGGAGGCTCATAATTGCCTTTTGGTCTTACATGCCTCTGAAAGGATCCCACAGCTTTGGTCTTTCCAAGCTGTCAGCAGGACTTTCCCTGCAGTCACTGGAAGTTTTCTCAGAGTCAGTCCAAAAACAGGGTTTTATAATCTACAAATCCACCTTGCAGTGCAGTAAGTGCAGTAAGACCTAAAATAGGACCATCCCAGCTCACCCACTAACTTCAGTAGTCCTGCACCAACCTAGGTGAGCCTAATGTGTTATAAGGGTGCAGGCACACAGGCCAACCCCACTAAACTGACAAGTGACATGGCTATTGGGAAACAAACCTGAATAACCCAGACATATACCGCCCCAGACAAGGTCATAATTGGCCTGTTGGTTTCACAACCCCAATTCCAATGAAGTTGGGACATTTCATAAAATGTAAATATAAACAGAATACAATGATTTGCAAATCCTCTTCAACCTATATTCAATTGGATACACCACAAAGACAATATATTTAACGTTCAAACTGATAAACTTTATTGTTTTTGTGCAAATATTTGCTCATTTTGAAATGAATGCCTGCAACACATTTCAAAAAAACCTGGGACAGTGGTATGTTTACCACTGTGTTACATCACCTTTCCTTCTAACAACACTCAATAAGGATTTGGGAACTGAGGACACTAATTGTTGAAGGTTTGTAGGTGGCATTCTTTACCATTCTTGCTTGATATATGACTTCAGTTGTTCAACAGTCCAGGGTCTCGGTTATTTTGTGCTTTATAATGTGCCACACATTTTCAATGGGTGACAGGTCTGGACTGCAAGCAGGCCAGTCTAGTACCCGCACTCTTTTACTACAAAGCCATGCTGTTGTAAAACATGCAGAATGTGGCTTGGCATTGTCTTGCTGAAATAAACAGGGACGTCCCTGAAAAATATGTTGCTTGGATGGCAGCATGTGTTGCACTAAAACCTGTACCTTTCAGAATTGTTGGTGCCATCACAGATGTGTAAGTTGCCCATGCCATGGTCACTAACACACTCCCATGCCATCACAGATGCTGGCTTTTGAGCTTTGCACTGGTAACAATCTGGATGTTGTTTTTCCTCTTTTGTCCAGAGGACACGACGTCCATGATTTCCAAAAACTATTTGAAATGTGGACTCATCAGACCACAGCACACTTTTCCACTTTGCGTCTGTCCATTTCAAATGAGCTGGGGCCCAGAGAAGTCCGCGGCATTTCTGGATGTTGTTTATGTATGGCTTTCGCTTTGCATGGAGTTTTAACTTGCACTTTTAGATGTAGCGACGAACTGTGTTAACTGACAATCATTTTCTGAAGTGTTCCTGAGCCTACACAGTAAGATCCTTTACACAGTGATGTCGGTTTTAATGCAGTGCCAACTGAGAGATCGAAGGTCACGGGCATTCAATGTTGGTTTTCTTGTTGTTGGATATAGGTTGAAGAGGATTTGCAAATCATTGTATTCTGTTTTTATTTCCATTTTACACAACGTCCCAACTTCATTGGAATTGGGGTTGTATTTATTTATTATTTTTTTAATCAGCAAGTCCGAACAGATTGCTATTTCAATTTTGGAGAATCACCAACAGATTTACTAAACTGTCAGTTATTTCTTAATAATTTTCTTCAGTGAAGTCCAAGTCAAGTATTCTGTTATTATTTACATTTCACACAATTGGACAATTTTTCAATTTTCAATTTCAATTTATTTTAATTTATATAGACCTTACACAAGTAAGGTCTAACCTTACTAACCCCCAGAGCAGCAGTGGTAAGGAAAAACTCTCTCTGAGGAAGAAACCTCAAGCAGACCAGACTCAAAGGGTTGACCCTCTGCTTGGGCCATGCTACAGACACAAATTACAGAACAATTCTCAAATCGAATATACAAGAAATGCTGTTGGTGCACAGGACAGGAGGGTTTTCATCAGAAATACCACACCCATTTCTGGATGGAGCTGCACCTTAAACAGAGAGAAAAAAAAAACAGAATCAGGCATCAGAAAGACAAGAAAAACAGTATAATTTGCCAGCATTAAACAACAAGAAAAAAACAGGATACTAAGGTGATCGCCAGCCATTAGCCCTAAGCTTCACTAAAAGACCCAGAATTTAGGTAAAATTGAGGCCACGGTACACTCCGTTTCCTAATAGAATTAATTAAAAGAGTAAAAATCGCAGAACTATACTATGCCAGTATGCTAGCCATATGGAAGGGAAAATAAATGCATCTTAAGTCTGGACTTGAAAGTCTCCACAGAATCTGACTGTTTTATTGACATGGGGAGATCATTCCACAGAACAGGGGGATGATAAGAGAAAGCTCTATGGCCTGCAGACTTCTTATTGACCCTAGTCAATAAGTAGTCCTCCACCCTGAGAAAGCAAAGCCCGGGCCGGTACGTATGGTTTAATTAGGTCAGCTAGATAGGGAGGTGCCAGTCCATGAACAATTTTATAGACTAGTAGCAGAACCTTAAAATCTGATCTCACTGGGACAGGAAGCCAGAAATGAGTGTATTGTGGTCGAACCTTCTGCTTTGTGTCAAAAAGTCTGGCTGCAGCATTTTTGAATCAATTGGAGAGCCCTAATGCTGGACTCCGGTAAACCAGAAAATAGAACATTGCAGTAGTCCAATCTAGAAGAGATAAACGCATGGATCAGGGTCTCAGCATCAGCCATAGACACGATGGGACAAATCTTGCTATACGTATTTCGCAGGTGGAAGAAAGCAGTCCTCATAATATTTCTAATGTGGAGTCAAAGGTCAAAGGACAATGTAGGATCAAAAATTACCCCAAGGTTCCTCACTTTGTCAGTGTGATGTATGACACATGAGCCTAGGCTAAGCGTTAACTGGTCAAATTGATGCCGATGTCTCACTGGACCAAGAACCATCATTTCATTCTTGTCAGAGTTTAAAAGTAGGAAGTTTCAAGACATCCAACTTTTCACTGATGCAAGGCAATCGTCTAAGGATTTTATGTGAATGAGATTAGCAGCAGTTATCGGCATGTATAACTGAGTATCATCAGCATAGCAGTGAAAGGTAATCCCAAAACACTGCAATATGTGCCCAAGGGGTGCTATATAAAGGGAGAAAAGCAGGAGGTCAAAGACTAACCCCTGTGGAACCCAAAATTTCATGTCACTAAGGTTAGAGGTAGTGTTACTGTACAAAACACAGTGAGAACGACTGCTCAAGTATGACGTTAACCATGCAAGGGCACTCCCAGTAATCCCAAAGTGATTTTCGAGCATATCAAGTAGAATATGATGATCCACGGTATCAAATGCAGCACTGAGATCTAACAGAACCAGAACTTTAGTGGTGTCCGAATCCATTGCAAGCAGAAGATCATTCACCACTTTAGTGAGAGCCGTCTATGTGGAATGATGTTTTCTAAAAGCAGACTGTAGTGGCTCAAAGAGATTATTCTCAGTAAGACAGTCCACGAGCTGCCGTGACACCACTTTTTCCAGAATTTTAGAGCAAAATGATATATTTGATATCGGACGATAGTTTTTCAATACACTAGGGTCAAGATTAGGTTTCTTAAGTAATGGTTTAATCACTGCAGATTTGAAACATTTAGGAACAGATCCAGAAGTTAAAGAAAGATTAATAATTTCCAGCACAGTCAGCCCAAGAGTGGGCCTTAAATACCAACAAAGTGTTTAGCAGTATGTGCTGTACAATTTTTAGTTATGAATTGCATGTTTTTTCCCCGCTACCGAGGCCCGGATAAGTGGTTGAAGATGAGTGAGTGAGTGATTGAGTGAGTGACATGATTTTTTTTTAGGTCAGTGTTAAATTTGAGGAAAATGTCCTGAAAAGCATAACACACACACACACACACACACACACACACACACACACACATCCAAGATTGGGGTGTCAGAGCCAATTCCAGCAGTCATAGGGCATGAGGCGGGGTACACCTTGGACAGGTCACCAGTCTGTTGCAGTTCCTGAAAAGCATAATCCTACTCTTCATTAAGCTGAGAGAAAAAAAAAAAACAACAACAAAAAAAAAAGCAGCAAGTTGCAAATTACTACAACCAGATTCAGACTGTTCTCCATCTGGGAAGGCTTACTTTTGTTAGCCTAGTAGAACTCTAGTTCCTGATTATATTTCTATCCACACCCTGTGACAAAACAAAAGATGGATATCAATACTGGTGACCTGGACATTGAGATGCTGAGCATTTACCTCTGCAACAGACTCTCCTGAGCCAAGACCTTTTTTTGCACGTCTCCCAGCTCCATGTTTCCACTAAAACCTAAAAAGATAGAAAGGAAAGAAAAGTAGAAACTGAAACACTGTAATACCCTGTTGGTTTGGTGATATGTAGAAGTTACCCTGATACAACTGCCATGTAGTGAGATATACATCTTTATTATTTCACACACTGCAATTCTAGTTTTACTGCCAACTTCATCATACTGACAGATGTTCATTCATCTATTTGAATGTCATTACTGTCTTATTATTTTGAAGAGTAGTCCAACGGGAGATATTTTCATCATCCTGCACAATGCAAATTTGAATGGAATAAAATAAGTATGTAATACTAGATATACTGCTGTGGTTTTGTGTATGTCTTTTGATTTTTTTTTTTTTTTTTTTTTTAGCACCAGGAGGCTTTTTCATTCAAGTATGAATATACACTATCGGACAACTGTACTTTCTCATCAAGCCATCAACCAAATGGCCAGTACTTTTGCTGACACTTCACCTTTGCCATCAAATTGTGACCTTATGTTCCCTGAATGTACATAATTGATGACAGACTGGAGCATTGATTTGTCTCCAGACGGTGTTTTACAGGGCACTGAGTTGTTTTTGAGCGAATCAGTTTGGCTATGGGTAAAGGGGCAGCAAGAGTAGTGCCAAAGTATGTGGTATCCTGAGGTCTTCAGAGGACTTCTGGGTAAAGGTGTCCTAAATAACCGACAGCAGACTGATGGATGTACAACAGAGCGGGGCTATTACTAGACACAAGGTGACTTCTGGAGGGTTATTTTCTCCGGCATCTTCTCATATCTGGTTCATCTGGTGAACTGAGGAGGTGAAACCTCAGAGAAGGATATTGAAGGCTGAAATCAGATATTAGTTGCTGAAATAAGAAGGAAGTAAATAAATCAGCCAGTCAAAACTGCTCAAAGCATACAGTGAGAGGCCATGATTGTTTCATAAGAGCTCGGGGGAGCAATTGTTTGTAGGGCATTAGGCTGTTGTCATGCTGTCAACATGTGGTTTGCTGTTTCTCAAGGGCTTATGTGTGATAAGAATAGCTCTCCATTAAAATTTTGTTCCTCATGAGGTGTCATAAGCTCCCTGGGTTTGTGTTCCACAGGACTCACAATTAATACAGTGGCCTATATCTCCATGTTATGCAAAATAATTTTATAAAAATGTTTGGTGTGGTCAAACTTCCATATTGCAGTTTTAAACTACTTCTGCTCAGTAGAGCACAGTACTCCAAACATATTAATCCAAATACACATTTCTCTTCTACTGTGAAGTATTTTTTATTGCGTCACGGAGGTTCTGTTTTAGTTACTATTTGTCTGTCTGATAGGATATGTCCAAAGGATCAATGGATTCTACACAGATCACTCGTCAAGATCAAAGATCAGATCAAAAGGCAGCATTCAGAATCAAAGGTCAGGAACAGAATGTAAGTGTATTATTGTTGTATTACCCCTGGTTTTGGCTGTTTGTCTATCTGATTGCTAATAGGATATTGCAGAAGGAAACAATTTCAATTTTCAGTTTATTTTCATTTATATAGTGCCAAATCACAACAGAGTTACCTTAAAGTGCTTCACACAGGTAAGGTCTAACGTTACCAACCCCCAGAGCAACAGTGGTAAGGAAAACTCCCTCTGAGGAAGAAACCTCAAGCAGACCAGACTCAAAGAGGTGACCCTCTGCTTGGGCCATGCTACAAACATAAATTACAGAACAATTCACAGAACAATTCACGGACACTATACAAGAAATGCTATTGACAGGAGGATCGCCAACACGAATACAACTCCCATCTCTGGATGGCGCTGCACCTTAAACAGAGAGAAAAAACAGAATCAGGCATCAGAAAGACAAAAAATACTGTATAATTTGCTAGCATTAAACAACAAGAAAAACAGAGAAATACTAAGGTGATTGCCGGCCACTAGCCCTAAACTTCACTAAAAGACCCAGAATTTAGGTAAAGTTGAGGCCGCGGCCCGCTCCAATTACTCATAAATGAATTAAAAGAGTAAAAAGCGTAAAACAAAACTGTACCAGTATGTTAGTCATATGAAAGGGAAAATAAATGCATCTTAAGTCTGGACTTGAAAGTCTCCACAGAATCTGACTGTTTTATTGACGCAGGGAGATCATGCCACAGAACAGGGGCACGATAAGAGAAAGCTCTGTGACCCGCAGACTTCTTATTCACCTTAGGGACACAAAATAGTCCTGCACCCTGAGAACGTAAAGCCCGGGCCGGTATGTAAGGTTTAATTAGGTCAGCTAGGTAGGGAGGTGCCAGTCCATGAATAATTTTATTGGTTAGTAGCAGAACCTTAAAAGCTGAACTCACTGGGACAGGAAGCCAGTGAAGGGATGCTAAAATGGGTGTAATGTGGTCGAACTTTCTGCTTCATGTCAAAAATTAGACTTACTGTTTTAATTAACTCATTCTAACTGAATTGTACATATAGATTTTTTTTTTTTTAACTGTGTGTCCTTTGACTGAAAATGTGTAAGCTAACCTTCATGCTCAGATCATGTCAGTGTCCTTTTGTTTCCTGTTTTTTGTCTAGTCAGTGTCTTGTTGTAGTAGTTGGTGACCCCTATGTAATGTAGTCTGTTGTATTGTAAGCTCCTGTGATGTTTCTGTGTTTTTAAAGCAAATTGTTTAATTCTTATAGTCTTTCAGGGACTATAGATGGAAATTAGCCCATGGCTATAATCTGACATATTTACACTTTATGTGTTCATTAATATGTGTTGTCCTTTTTAAATAAATAAATGAAATGAAAAGTCTGGCTGCAGCATTTTGAACCAATTGGAGACCCCTAATGCTAGACTGCAGTAAACCAGAAAATAGAATATTACAGTAGTCCAATCTAGAAGAGATAAATGCATGGATCAGGGTCTCAGCATCAGCCATAGACAGGATGGGACGAATCTTCGCTATATTTCGCAGGTGGAAGAAAGCAGTCCTAGTAATATTTCTAATGTGGAGGCCAAAGGACAAAGAAGGATCAAAAATTACCCCAAGGTTCCTCACTTTGTCAGTGTGATGTATGACACACGAGCTAAGGCTGAACGTTAACTGGTCAAATTGATGCCGATGTCTCACTGGACCAAGAACCATCATTTCAGTCTTATCAGAGTTTAAAAGTAGGACATTCCTAGACATCCAACTTCTCACTGCTGCAAGGCAATCTTCTAAGGATTTACTGCAGATTTGAAACATTTAGGAACAGATCCAGAAGTTAAAGAAAGATTAATAATTTCCAGCACAGTCGGCCCAAGAGTGGGCCACAGGTCCTTAAACAGTTTTGTTGGTACAGGATCAAATAAACAGGTTGTGCTTTTTGTTGACATTACGAGTTTTTTCAGCATGCCTAGTGAAATACTGTCAAATTCTGTAAATCTAGGTAATACCTCAGTAGTGGCGCCCACATCAATAGCAGGGTGCAGTGGCTGGATTAAGGCATGCCGGGATATGTTTAACCTGATGACTTCTATTTTCTTCCCAAAGTAATCAAGGAAATCTTGTGCTGTAAAAGGAGAGCAAACTACAGGTGGTTGTCCATGCAAAAGTGTTGCCACCGTGTCGAACAAGAACTTTGAGTTATGCTTGTTTTTGTTGATCAAATCAGAGTAGTAAGTCCGCTTTGTAGCCAATAATGCATGCTTATAGTCTAAGATAGCATCATGCCACGCAAGGTGAAATACTTCTAATTTTGAACGACGCCATTTCCATTCTAGACCGCTTGCTTTATGCTTGAGGTCACGCAGATATCATTGAACCAAGGTGACTGTGATTTGTGGGAGCGCGGTTTTAACACAGGTGGTGCAATCATGTCGAGTGTAGTTTTGAGCACTGAGTTTAAACTATCCACAAGTCTGTTTACTGACTGGGTATTTGTCAAATAAAGCTAAGACATCAGGCAGTCTAGCTTCAAATTCAATCTTAGTTGAGGAGTTGATACATCGCCGTAATGATATATACTCAACAAAAATATAAATGCAACACTTTTGGTTTTGCTCCCATTTTGTATGAGATAAACTCAAAGATCTAAAACTTTTTCCACATACACAATATCACCATTTCCCTCAAATATTGTTCACAAACCAGTCGAAATCTGTGATAGTGAGCACTTCTCCTTTGCTGAGATAATCCATCCCACCTCACAGGTGTGCCATACCAAGATGCTGATTAGACACCATGATTAGTGCACAGGTGTGCCTTAGACTGCCCACAATAAAAGGCCACTCTGAAAGGTGCAGTTTTGTTTTATTGGGGGGGGATACCAGTCAGTATCTGGTGTGACCACCATTTGCCTCATGCAGTGCAACACATCTCCTTCGCATCATCCGTGAAGAGAACACCTCTCCAACGTGCCAAACGCCAGCGAATGTGAGCATTTGCCCACTCAAGTCGGTTACGACGACGAACTGGAGTCAGGTCGAGACCCCGATGAGGACGACGAGCATGCAGATGAGCTTCCCTGAGACGGTTTCTGACAGTTTGTGCAGAAATTCTTTGGTTATGCAAACCGATTGTTTCAGCAGCTGTACGAGTGGCTGCTCTCAGACGATCTTGGAGGTGAACATGCTGGATGTGGAGGTCCTGGGCTGTTGTGGTTACACGTGGTCTGCGGTTGTGAGGCTGGTTGGATGTACTGCCAAATTCTCTGAAACGCCTTTGGAGACGGCTTATGGTAGAGACATGAACATTCAATACACGAGCAACAGCTCTGGTTGACATTCCTGCTGTCAGCATGCCAACTGCACCCTCAACTGCATGCCAACCTGCTCCCTCAAATCTTGCAACATCTGTGGCATTGTGCTGTGTGATAAAACTGCACCTTTCAGAGTGGCCTTTTACTGTGGGCAGTCTAAGGCACACCTGTGCACTAATCATGGTGTCTAATCAGCATCTTGGTATGGCACACCTGTGAGGTGGGATGGATTATCTCAGCAAAGGAGAAGTGCTCACTATCACAGATTTAGACTGGTTTGTACAATATTTGAGAGAAATGGTGATATTGTGTATGTGGAAAAAGATTTAGGTCTTTGAGTTCATCTCATACAAAATGGGAGCAAAACCAAAAGTGTTGCGTTTATATTGTTGTTGAGTGTATAAGGTTGTTCCACTAAACACGGCAGCGAAACTGTAAACTTAATAAGTGAGTGATCAGACACCACTGATGTAAGAGGCACGATATCAATACCACGTGCGAGAACCAGATCCAGGGTATTTCCACTAATGTGCGTCGAATCCCGAATGCATTGCCGAAATCAAAATGCATCCACAATTTCCATAAATGATTTGCAGAGGGGATCAGAAGGCTAATTTATGGGTGATCCTTAGACTACGGGCACTTATTATGTCCTTTGATCATACTGTATGAAAAACAGAAAAAAGGGGAAATTTCACACTTTTATAGTTATCTTTACAATGAAAGTGTGTTAAGAAATTTGTTCTAGTAGTCTATGATGACTTTTTCACCTTTTTTCAGCATCATTATATGCAAATATTGCCATTTTGTGCTTGTCCCACACTCTTGACTTTTGATCTTCAATGATAAAAATGAATGGTAAAGAAACATTTTTTCTAATGTTTTAAAATATCTCTGAATAAAATATCAGTAAAATAATCAAAACATAATTGGGGTATTCAATGTCATACAACTGTTGTGATTTTTTTAAACAATATGTAGTTGTCCCACACTATTGCCGTAATTTCCACCACAACACTGTAATGTCCCTTTAAACAGTTTGTATGAAAGATTGTTTGGGTAGTTTCTATGGAGATAAACAGTGACATCAGAGCACATGTATACAGCGCCAAATCACAACAAACAGTTGCCCCAAGGCGCTTTATATTGTAAGGCAATGGTGTGGTGGAAATTACATTTACAAGGCCAATAGTGCCCGTAGTTAAAGAATCACCCTTATATGAATGTTAAAGTCACCAATGATAAGAATGTTATCTACACTAGTTGACAAGTTAGAGATGAATGCACCAAATTCATCTAAGAATTCAGAATATGGGCCAGGAGGCCTATATACAGTGACAAAGTAATACGACTGATTTTTATTCTTCTGACCTTGACAATGTGTAATATTGTGAGCAAAGCGGAGAATCAGATGCTCAGATGAGTGATATTTGTAACCCCCAACAGCTAATAAGCTAAACCTAGATGTATAAATAAGAGCAACACCCCCGCCTTGCTTCGCATCACGAGGGACGTGACTAAATGTATATGCTGGTGGGTAGGCCTCATTTAAGGGGAGGACAGCTGTAGGTTTAAGCCAGGTTTCACATAGCCAAATCATATCTATGTGATGATCAATAATTAGATCATTGATCAACAATGATTTTGAGGACAGTGATCTTATGTTAATGTTAATGAGATCCAGTCTAAGGACCTCAGTGTGCCTAGAAGTAGGTTTAGGTTTAAGACATTCCACGCACGTTGTAGGTAGCAGACACAAAATCTTTGCTATTGCTGGAACAACCACTGGGCCATCCTCAATTTCAACATCATCCAGAAGTTTGGAAAGCATATCCCTCTATGATTTTTATGGACACGACTACGGAAGCAGGCCACAGTCTCATCTTGTTCAAATTCCCTCCCTGGCAAATAAACTGCACTATCACCATAGTGGATTTTCTGCACTAAATTCCCCGCTAAGCTAATGGATTCCACACTCACATTTGTCATAAGCCTTGCAGGGGCTCTAATCACCTGCTCTGTGGCCTGCTGTAGCTTCCTAATGTTACCCTCCCTGTAGAGCTCTATCTATGTTCGCAAACAAGATGGCGGCGCCTTCCCCAGTAGGGTGGAGGACGTGAATGAAGGCCAGTTATCAATAAAGCTAAAGTCTTGCTGTCTACAAAACTGCGCCAGCCACCTATTTAATGATGTCAGCCTGCTAAACGCCTCATCAGTACCCCAGGAGGGGAGGGGACCAGAGACTATTAATTGATGCCGACACATCTTTCTGGCAAGGTCACAAGTTCTCTCTATGTCCATTTTTGTGACCTCTGAGTGCTTCATCCTGATATCATTGGTGCCAACGTGAATAACTATGTGACTATATCTCATGTCATGTTCCTTCGTCTGTCTTCCCTTCTGCAGCGTCAGCACCCTAAGATGAGATGCAATGTCAGGAGCTCTGGCCCCAGGAATACATTTAACGTCAGCCGGCGTCTGTAACCTGACTTTGCGGGTGATAGAATCCCCTATCACTAAAGTCCGGTGTTTCGGCCTGGAGACAGGAGTGGAAGTCACTTGTGGGCTCAGAGAATTCACATCTGGCAAATCAAGGGGGAGAACCGATTCACAGTTCACACTGGCGAGTGTGATCGGGGTGCCACAACCGGGCACCAAGCCCTATGGGGCTTCCTCCACCTAGCCACAGTCCGAAAGCCGTCCACAGCCGGCGTTTCTAAGCTTATGCCAATGGGCTCGCTAGCCAGCCCAACACTAACCTCATCTGGAGTGCCTGTAACATCTAACTCCACTGCACTAAGAAGCTGCTCTAACTTACAGACATGGCTCTCTAAGAGAGCCACCATATCTTCCAACATCACGCAGGATTTACAGAGGGTGTAAAGTAGAATTAGTAGTGTACTTTGTGCACTAAGAAATTCAAGAATGTAGCCAAGCAAACACGAGCTACCCAATAATGGATAAGCTAACCACTCCTAAGGCTCACACAGACGCAAATAAATTTATTAAAATTCACAGCAGTTACACTGAAAAACTAACTGAGGTATTAAACAGGTAAAAATGCAGCAGCTATAAAATACACTAAACAGTTAATTAACTAACAGGAGTGTAAAAAAATGAAATGAAAAAAATTATGACGGGGGCCCAAAATAGATAACACAAGCTAACCACTAGCGAAAATGCTAGCTGCTCCTAAGATTTTACACAGGAGTAAAATAATTACTTAAAATTCCTAGCAGTTCAACTGAAAAATGAACAGAAGTATTAAACAGGTAGAAAAGAAACAGCTATAAAAAGTAACAACGGAGAGGGGAGGGGTTGACCTAGCTAGCGAATGCTAACCACTAGCGAATGTTAACTGCTAGCGATTCACAACAGGACTGTTGTTAAATAACGTTCAGAGTAGACACAATTAATAACCAGAAGAGTGCTAAACAGAAATAAAAGAAGCGTATACAACCGTATGAAGTTCAGAGTGGCGTCACAGCAACAACCAGAAGTAAGTTGCCAGATCTGTGAAAATCAGCAAGCCGAAACAAACAGATTTCATTCAAATTTGGTGGAGAGGTATGGATTAGCTCAAGGAAGACCCCATTCAATTTTTAAATAGACTGGGGTCGAGGGAGAGATCATGTCTTTGATAGATTTTTCTTTGATTGTGATGCCTGTGAACCTGGTGATGCCTTTTATTGTGATCACTGAGCTTTGATTGTGTGAACTTAGTTCCTGACACTGTACTGTACTGTAACAATCACTAATCAGTGGTGGGCACACTTCCAATAATCCGATAATTATCGAAGATAAAGTTTTCATTATCGGATTTTCTTTTCAGATAACTTTGAAAACCGTTATTGGACTAATTAACTTCCAATGAATTTTTGTCAAATAATTTTTAGACCGTTAACTTGGTAAACAAAGGTGAACACGTGCAGTTCTACCCTCTGCAAACAGTCGAGAACTGTTTCTATAAAAAAAAAAAACACTCTACCCTTTGCAGGCAAAGGAGAACTGGTCACACACAAAAAAAAAAACAAAGAAAGATTTCTCTTAACACCATACTGATATGCAGCCAATATCACCCAAGTCATCCACATTTTTAACTTATGGTTCAAAGTTTAACCAAACTAATTTCGGACAAGTTATTTAAATTAACATCACTTCTGAAGTTTTATAAAGTGAAAATATCAGATATATGTTTTAGTTTTCAAGTAATGCGCTAATTTTTAAGGTTTTAGTGTAGACATGCTGTGTCCAGCAGTGCATTATGGGGAGGATAGAGTAATCTCAGTACGGTAATCTCAGTACGTTCACAACAGGAGAATGCATTTGAGACACTCTGATCAGGACAACAGCATTAAACTCTCCTGCCTAAAACTCAGAATGTATTCTCTGGGTTTCTAGATGTTGTTTTTGTGTTTGCGTTGATTAAATTCCACGCATCGGTGATCAGGAGGTGGTCGTGAGATGTTAAATGCAGCTCGTTACTCCATGTATACTAAACGATGCAGGACGCTCGATTAACCTAAATTCCATGCATCGGTGATCAGGAGGTGGTCGTGAGATGTTAAATGCAGCTCGTTACTCCATGTATACTAAACGATGCAGGGCGCTCGATTAACCTGAAACTCGGTGCGATCCAAAAAATTCTCACACAAATGAAAAATCAGCTGGAAAAGGGCCAAAACTCGCACTGGCACCAGTAGTTGGCAGTGTCCTATTTTTTGACACTGGTTATATCAGACGATTATCTAATTACAACTTGGCTTTTTTTTTTTTTTGTTGTAAATGTCTTTTTTTTATATAAATAAAAAATGGCATATTTTACAAAAGCACATTTATCTGTAAACACCAGCACACGACACACCTCACATTAACGTGTTGGTTTACATAGAATTAATCAACCAATCAGTGTAGCAGAGGCACATTTTACCCAGAATGCCATCTGTCTGTGTTTGTTACAAAACTTCAGAATTAGTGCATTATTCAACATTAAAAGATATATGTTATATCTTAACTTTGCACAATTGACAGAATTGACATTAATTGAGTTATTCTATCAGTATTCATTTTATTTATACACCAAACCATAACTCAGGAAGGCTTTATTTTCCAAGACCTCCACCTGATGGCAGCGCTGTAATTGGTTAGAGTTGAGCTTTCTGGCTCTTCTTGGTTGAGTCTGTGCTGAAAACCATGTAGTAAACTGGATCTTCCTGCAGAGAGCAGGATGCTGAAAGACTAGAAGTGCTGGCTTGTTTGGGTCTGTTGTCGCTTTTGATGCTTCCACAAGTGATCCCGGTGTTAAAGCTCAAAATCAGCATGTTAGTAGTTGCAACTATACCAGAGACAATGCTGGAATTTATTGGTTATCTGTAACTTCCGATAAATTTTTGGGTGGTTTATCGTTTTATCTTGATCAAAGATAACTTTTCAGTTGTCTGATTATCTGTTATCGAAATAAATTTTTTGGTTATCTGTGCCCACCACTGCTGATAATGATTAAAGATCCCACCAACATTCAGTTATCAGAATCTTATTTCAGCACTCAGGATCAAAGATCACAAACATTGCAGGGTCTGTTCATGCAAGAGTACATGTTTTGCTGGTACAGTAAACAAACAGCAAAATCCAGCATCAGGCTAACCAATATTATTATATGGCTGTGATACTACGCACGCTCTGATTGGCTGATATTCCATATCAGACCGGTTACCATGATAATTGGTCCATTCAGTACAAATGTGAAAGTTAAAACACGATTAGAAAAACCAAGTCAGACATGAACATACTCCATAAATATCTAAATGGCATTGGAAAAAACAGAGATTGAAAGCTTGCTTACCAGCTAACGACCGGACCATCTGTTCACAAGTTCTTCATGGAAGTGAAGCAAACGGGTCTGAGAACGAGCCGGCAGGAGTTTTCATATTCATATACCGTAAGTTTGCGTGTTTATATATATATATATATATATATATATATATATATATATATATATTCACGCCTATATTTTTCACGCCTGTCGGTTGTGTCATTTGCCTGTGAGCAGACTTTGTGTGAGCACTGGTCCACCCCTCTCATCGTTTTTTTATTGCAAATAAATGTCTGAATGATTTGGAGCTTTGCTGCATCAATTTTTTTCCAGAAACTGTGAGAGACCTCCAGGTGGACACCGTTTGGAAAATTACTATGGCTTTCAGGGACTATTTTATGGAGATTATACAGATTAAGGAGTGTTACTGCCGCTTTAAGGACGGCCCACAACTGCTGAGAGCGTGGCGCGCTCCCAGCGCCAATCGACATGCTCAGACCCCGCTGAAACAACCAGATCATTTCCAACATGAAGGCTTTGTTGATCCAGGACCTCGTCTGACTTTCACAAAAAGGCAGAAGTCATGGACATCAGCACTTTTTCGGCACATTCCACTGTTACAGGAGTTTTTTTCATGGAAAGAAAAGCAGAGGGACACGCCACGGAGCCGTTCATTACGCGGCACAAAACCACCTCTGTGTTCGTCTCACAGGACGGCTTTCAGGTGGATTTCAGATGGATTCCGGTTGCTTTTCAGTCATGTGATTATCCGATTGTGATTGTGCATGAGCTGGACATGCCCCAACATGTCCCGGAAGGCTTCATCACGGCGTTGCTTTGCGCCATGCGGCTCCACCGCGATGCGCAGAACTCCTCTGCACGTCTGTCTTAATGTGCTGAAAAAGTGCTGATGTCCACGTCTTTTCACAATTCCTGTGCTAGTCAGATGACATACCGGATAAAGACAGCGTCCAGTTTAGAAATGAACAGCACATTCCACTGTTACAGGAGTTTTTGTCATGGAAAGAGGAGCGGAATTCCGTGCATCGCGCTTTGATCATACTGTATGAAAAACAGAAAAAAGGGGAAATTTCACACTTTTATAGTTATCTTTACAATGAAAGTGTGTTAAGAAATTTGTTCTAGTAGTCTATGATGACTTTTTCACCTTTTTTCAGCATCATTATATGCAAATATTGCCATTTTGTGCTTGTCCCACACTCTTGACTTTTGATCTTCAATGATAAAAATGAATGGTAAAGAAACATTTTTTCTAATGTTTTAAAATATCTCTGAATAAAATATCAGTAAAATAATCAAAACATAATTGGGGTATTCAATGTCATACAACTGTTGTGATTTTTTTAAACAATATGTAGTTGTCCCACACTATTGCCGTAATTTCCACCACAACACTGTAATGTCCCTTTAAACAGTTTGTATGAAAGATTGTTTGGGTAGTTTCTATGGAGATAAACAGTGACATCAGAGCACATGTATACAGCGCCAAATCACAACAAACAGTTGCCCCAAGGCGCTTTATATTGTAAGGCAATGGTGTGGTGGAAATTACATTTACAAGGCCAATAGTGCCCGTAGTTAAAGAATCACCCTTATATGAATGTTAAAGTCACCAATGATAAGAATGTTATCTACACTAGTTGACAAGTTAGAGATGAATGCACCAAATTCATCTAAGAATTCAGAATATGGGCCAGGAGGCCTATATACAGTGACAAAGTAATACGACTGATTTTTATTCTTCTGACCTTGACAATGTGTAATATTGTGAGCAAAGCGGAGAATCAGATGCTCAGATGAGTGATATTTGTAACCCCCAACAGCTAATAAGCTAAACCTAGATGTATAAATAAGAGCAACACCCCCGCCTTGCTTCGCATCACGAGGGACGTGACTAAATGTATATGCTGGTGGGTAGGCCTCATTTAAGGGGAGGACAGCTGTAGGTTTAAGCCAGGTTTCACATAGCCAAATCATATCTATGTGATGATCAATAATTAGATCATTGATCAACAATGATTTTGAGGACAGTGATCTTATGTTAATGTTAATGAGACCCAGTCTAAGGACCTCAGTGTGCCTAGAAGTAGGTTTAGGTTTAAGACATTCCACGCACGTTGTAGGTAGCAGACACAAAATCTTTGCTATTGCTGGAACAACCACTGGGCCATCCTCAATTTCAACATCATCCAGAAGTTTGGAAAGCATATCCCTCTATGATTTTTATGGACACGACTACGGAAGCAGGCCACAGTCTCATCTTGTTCAAATTCCCTCCCTGGCAAATAAACTGCACTATCACCATAGTGGATTTTCTGCACTAAATTCCCCGCTAAGCTAATGGATTCCACACTCACATTTGTCATAAGCCTTGCAGGGGCTCTAATCACCTGCTCTGTGGCCTGCTGTAGCTTCCTAATGTTACCCTCCCTGTAGAGCTCTATCTATGTTCGCAAACAAGATGGCGGCGCCTTCCCCAGTAGGGTGGAGGACGTGAATGAAGGCCAGTTATCAATAAAGCTAAAGTCTTGCTGTCTACAAAACTGCGCCAGCCACCTATTTAATGATGTCAGCCTGCTAAACGCCTCATCAGTACCCCAGGAGGGGAGGGGACCAGAGACTATTAATTGATGCCGACACATCTTTCTGGCAAGGTCACAAGTTCTCTCTATGTCCATTTTTGTGACCTCTGAGTGCTTCATCCTGATATCATTGGTGCCAACGTGAATAACTATGTGACTATATCTCATGTCATGTTCCTTCGTCTGTCTTCCCTTCTGCAGCGTCAGCACCCTAAGATGAGATGCAATGTCAGGAGCTCTGGCCCCAGGAATACATTTAACGTCAGCCGGCGTCTGTAACCTGACTTTGCGGGTGATAGAATCCCCTATCACTAAAGTCCGGTGTTTCGGCCTGGAGACAGGAGTGGAAGTCACTTGTGGGCTCAGAGAATTCACATCTGGCAAATCAAGGGGGAGAACCGATTCACAGTTCACACTGGCGAGTGTGATCGGGGTGCCACAACCGGGCACCAAGCCCTATGGGGCTTCCTCCACCTAGCCACAGTCCGAAAGCCGTCCACAGCCGGCGTTTCTAAGCTTATGCCAATGGGCTCGCTAGCCAGCCCAACACTAACCTCATCTGGAGTGCCTGTAACATCTAACTCCACTGCACTAAGAAGCTGCTCTAACTTACAGACATGGCTCTCTAAGAGAGCCACCATATCTTCCAACATCACGCAGGATTTACAGAGGGTGTAAAGTAGAATTAGTAGTGTACTTTGTGCACTAAGAAATTCAAGAATGTAGCCAAGCAAACACGAGCTACCCAATAATGGATAAGCTAACCACTCCTAAGGCTCACACAGACGCAAATAAATTTATTAAAATTCACAGCAGTTACACTGAAAAACTAACTGAGGTATTAAACAGGTAAAAATGCAGCAGCTATAAAATACACTAAACAGTTAATTAACTAACAGGAGTGTAAAAAAATGAAATGAAAAAAATTATGACGGGGGCCCAAAATAGATAACACAAGCTAACCACTAGCGAAAATGCTAGCTGCTCCTAAGATTTTACACAGGAGTAAAATAATTACTTAAAATTCCTAGCAGTTCAACTGAAAAATGAACAGAAGTATTAAACAGGTAGAAAAGAAACAGCTATAAAAAGTAACAACGGAGAGGGGAGGGGTCGACCTAGCTAGCGAATGCTAACCACTAGCGAATGTTAACTGCTAGCGATTCACAACAGGACTGTTGTTAAATAACGTTCAGAGTAGACACAATTAATAACCAGAAGAGTGCTAAACAGAAATAAAAGAAGCGTATACAACCGTATGAAGTTCAGAGTGGCGTCACAGCAACAACCAGAAGTAAGTTGCCAGATCTGTGAAAATCAGCAAGCCGAAACAAACAGATTTCATTCAAATTTGGTGGAGAGGTATGGATTAGCTCAAGGAAGACCCCATTCAATTTTTAAATAGACTGGGGTCGAGGGAGAGATCATGTCTTTGATAGATTTTTCTTTGATTGTGATGCCTGTGAACCTGGTGATGCCTTTTATTGTGATCACTGAGCTTTGATTGTGTGAACTTAGTTCCTGACACTGTACTGTACTGTAACAATCACTAATCAGTGGTGGGCACACTTCCAATAATCCGATAATTATCGAAGATAAAGTTTTCATTATCGGATTTTCTTTTCAGATAACTTTGAAAACCGTTATTGGACTAATTAACTTCCAATGAATTTTTGTCAAATAATTTTTAGACCGTTAACTTGGTAAACAAAGGTGAACACGTGCAGTTCTACCCTCTGCAAACAGTCGAGAACTGTTTCTATAAAAAAAAAACACTCTACCCTTTGCAGGCAAAGGAGAACTGGTCACACAAAAAAAAAAAAAACAAAGAAAGATTTCTCTTAACACCATACTGATATGCAGCCAATATCACCCAAGTCATCCACATTTTTAACTTATGGTTCAAAGTTTAACCAAACTAATTTCGGACAAGTTATTTAAATTAACATCACTTCTGAAGTTTTATAAAGTGAAAATATCAGATATATGTTTTAGTTTTCAAGTAATGCGCTAATTTTTAAGGTTTTAGTGTAGACATGCTGTGTCCAGCAGTGCATTATGGGGAGGATAGAGTAATCTCAGTACGGTAATCTCAGTACGTTCACAACAGGAGAATGCATTTGAGACACTCTGATCAGGACAACAGCATTAAACTCTCCTGCCTAAAACTCAGAATGTATTCTCTGGGTTTCTAGATGTTGTTTTTGTGTTTGCGTTGATTAAATTCCACGCATCGGTGATCAGGAGGTGGTCGTGAGATGTTAAATGCAGCTCGTTACTCCATGTATACTAAACGATGCAGGACGCTCGATTAACCTAAATTCCATGCATCGGTGATCAGGAGGTGGTCGTGAGATGTTAAATGCAGCTCGTTACTCCATGTATACTAAACGATGCAGGGCGCTCGATTAACCTGAAACTCGGTGCGATCCAAAAAATTCTCACACGAATGAAAAATCAGCTGGAAAAGGGCCAAAACTCGCACTGGCACCAGTAGTTGGCAGTGTCCTATTTTTTGACACTGGTTATATCAGACGATTATCTAATTACAACTTGGCTTTTTTTTTTTGTTGTTGTAAATGTCTTTTTTTTTATAAATAAAAAATGGCATATTTTACAAAAGCACATTTATCTGTAAACACCAGCACATGACACACCTCACATTAACGTGTTGGTTTACATAGAATTAATCAACCAATCAGTGTAGCAGAGGCACATTTTACCCAGAATGCCATCTGTCTGTGTTTGTTACAAAACTTCAGAATTAGTGCATTATTCAACATTAAAAGATATATGTTATATCTTAACTTTGCACAATTGACAGAATTGACATTAATTGAGTTATTCTATCAGTATTCATTTTATTTATACACCAAACCATAACTCAGGAAGGCTTTATTTTCCAAGACCTCCACCTGATGGCAGCGCTGTAATTGGTTAGAGTTGAGCTTTCTGGCTCTTCTCGGTTGAGTCTGTGCTGAAAACCATGTAGTAAACTGGATCTTCCTGCAGAGAGCAGGATGCTGAAAGACTAGAAGTGCTGGCTTGTTTGGGTCTGTTGTCGCTTTTGATGCTTCCACAAGTGATCCCGGTGTTAAAGCTCAAAATCAGCATGTTAGTAGTTGCAACTATACCAGAGACAATGCTGGAATTTATTGGTTATCTGTAACTTCCGATAAATTTTTGGGTGGTTTATCGTTTTATCTTGATCAAAGATAACTTTTCAGTTGTCTGATTATCTGTTATCGAAATAAATTTTTTGGTTATCTGTGCCCACCACTGCTGATAATGATTAAAGATCCCACCAACATTCAGTTATCAGAATCTTATTTCAGCACTCAGGATCAAAGATCACAAACATTGCAGGGTCTGTTCATGCAAGAGTACATGTTTTGCTGGTACAGTAAACAAACAGCAAAATCCAGCATCAGGCTAACCAATATTATTATATGGCTGTGATACTACGCACGCTCTGATTGGCTGATATTCCATATCAGACCGGTTACCATGATAATTGGTCCATTCAGTACAAATGTGAAAGTTAAAACACGATTAGAAAAACCAAGTCAGACATGAACATACTCCATAAATATCTAAATGGCATTGGAAAAAACAGAGATTGAAAGCTTGCTTACCAGCTAACGACCGGACCATCTGTTCACAAGTTCTTCATGGAAGTGAGGCAAACGGGTCTGAGAACGAGCCGGCAGGAGTTTTCATATTCATATACCGTAAGTTTGCGTGTTTATATATATATATATATATATATATATATATATATATATATATATATATATATATATATATATATTCACGCCTATATTTTTCACGCCTGTCGGTTGTGTCATTTGCCTGTGAGCAGACTTTGTGTGAGCACTGGTCCATCCCTCTCATCGTTTTTTTATTGCAAATAAATGTCTGAATGATTTGGAGCTTTGCTGCATCAATTTTTTTCCAGAAACTGTGAGAGACCTCCAGGTGGACACCGTTTGGAAAATTACTATGGCTTTCAGGGACTATTTTATGGAGATTATACAGATTAAGGAGTGTTACTGCCGCTTTAAGGACGGCCCACAACTGCTGAGAGCGTGGCGCGCTCCCAGCGCCGATCGACATGCTCAGACCCCGCTGAAACAACCAGATCATTTCCAACGTGAAGGCTTTGTTGATCCAGGACCTCGTCTGACTTTCACAAAAAGGCAGAAGTCATGGACATCAGCACTTTTTCGGCACATTCCACTGTTACAGGAGTTTTTTTCATGGAAAGAAAAGCAGAGGGACACGCCACGGAGCCGTTCATTACGCGGCACAAAACCACCTCTGTGTTCGTCTCACAGGACGGCTTTCAGGTGGATTTCAGATGGATTCCGGTTGCTTTTCAGTCATGTGATTATCCGATTGTGATTGTGCATGAGCTGGACATGCCCCAACATGTCCCGGAAGGCTTCATCACGGCGTTGCTTTGCGCCATGCGGCTCCACCGCGATGCGCAGAACTCCTCCGCACGTCTGTCTTAATGTGCTGAAAAAGTGCTGATGTCCACGTCTTTTCACAATTCCTGTGCTAGTCAGATGACATACCGGATAAAGACAGCGTCCAGTTTAGAAATGAACAGCACATTCCACTGTTACAGGAGTTTTTGTCATGGAAAGAGGAGCGGAATTCCGTGCATCGCGCTGGAGCCGCATGGCGCAAAGCAACGCCGTGATGAAGCCTTCCGGGACATGTTGGGGCATGTCCAGCTCATGCACAATCACAATCGGATAATCACACGACTGAAAAGCAACCGGAATCCATCTGAAATCCACCTGAAAGCCGTCCTGTGAGACCAACACGGAGGTGGTTTTGTGCCGCATAATGAACGCCTCCGTGGCGCGTCCCTCCGCTTTTCTTTCCATGAAAAAAACTCCTGTAACAGTGGAATGTGCCGAAAAAGTGCTGACGTCCACGACTTCTGCCCTTTTGTGAAAGTCAGACGAGGTCCCGGATTAACAAAGCCTTCACGTTGGAAATGATCTGGTTGTTTCAGCGGGGTCTGAGCATGTCGATCGGCGCTGGGAGTGCGCCGCGCTCTCAGCAGTTGTGGGCCGTCCTTAAAGCGGCAGTAACACTCCTTAATCTGTATAATCCCCATAAAATCCTTCCTGAAAGCCATATTAATTTTCCGAACGGTGTCCACCTGGAGGTCTCTCACAGTTTCTGGAAAAAAAACTGATGCAGCAAAGCTCCATATCATTCAGACATTTATTCGCAATTAAAAAAAAAACGACAAGAGGGTGGACCAGTGCTCACACAAAGCCTGCTCACAGGCGAATGACGCAACCGACAGGCGTGAAAAAACTCACGCATGTGCACAAAGGTTCAAGCTTGTCTGATGCAATCACACGTGATTCAAATCTATATGGTTTTTGAAAAAAAATAAAAAGGTCGGATACTTTTCTAACAGACCTATAGTGTTTCTTAAAGCCAGAAAGTTGCCATTTGAAATGACTTTAGTTTTGTGTCATGTCTGTGATCTGCTTTTTTTCTACAAAATTAAACAACTGAATGAACATCCTCTGAGGCCGGTGATTCCATAATTTTTGCCAGGTATATATACACACACATATATATATATATATATATATATATATATATATATATATATGTATATATATATATACACATATATACATATACATATATATATATACATATACATATATATATATATATATATACGAGGTCTATTAGAAAAGTATCCGACCTTATTATTTTTTTCAAAAACCATATGGATTTGAATCACGTGTGATTACATCAGACATGCTTGAACCCTCGTGGGCATGCGAGAGTTTTTTCACGCCTGTCGGTTACGTCATTCGCCTGTGGGCAGTCTTTGAGTGAGGAGTGGCCCACCCTCTTGTCGTTTTTTTCATTGTTTAGGAATGGCTCAGAGACCGCTGCTTTGTTTGATCAAAATTTTTTCAAAACTGTAAGGCACAACTGAGTGGACACCATTCGATAAATTCAGCTGGTTTTTGGTAAAAATTTTAACGGCTGATGAAAGATTTTGGTCTGTTAGTGTCGCCGTAAAGACGGCCCACGGTGCCTGACGGTGATCTGCGCTTCGAGGCGGCAGCGTCTCGCCGTTTCAAGTTGAAAACTTCCACATTTCAGGCTCTGTTGACCCAGTAAGTCATCAGAGAACAGAGAACTTTCAGAAGAAGTCAGCATGAGGAGTTTATTCGGACATTCCATTGTTAACTGACATTTTGTAATGAAAGAACGTGCGGGCAGAGTCGCATGTCGGGCCGGACCCGACCGCGGGGGGTCGCGACAGGAAAAACACCTCCGTTGGAAACCTTAACGGGCAAGTTGGAACATGCCCAAGCTGTTAAACAATTTCTCAGTTACTCACTTGTTGAAAGCCATCAAAAGCCGCCTGAATTTTACAAATGGTTTTCAACACGGAGGTGTTTTTCCTGTCGCGGCGCACACAGATTTGCCGAGTCGTCACGGAAACGACTCGGCGAATTTGCGCGCGCGTCTTTCATTACAAAATGTCCTTAAACAGTGGAATGTCCGCATAAAGTCCTCATGCCGGCCTCTTCTGAATCTTCTCTGTTCTCTCAGGACGTCCTGGGTGAATTAAGCGTTAAATTAGGATGTTTTCAGGTCGAAACAGGCCGACGACGGCGCCTGGAAGCGCTGCACGACGTCCCGCTCCGTGGGAAGTCCTTACACCGACAGAAACACCCCATAATCTCTCATCAGCCGTTAAACTTTGCACCGAAAACCAACTTAATTTCTCGAATAGTGTCCACTCGGATATTCCTCACAGGTCCAGAAAAAATTTTGATAAAGCAACGCGCGCCGTCTCGAGCAGCGTGTGAAACGAAGGAATTCACCCGAGAGGGCGGGACCACATCTCACTCAAGGCCTGCCCACAGGGAAATGACGTCACCGACACGCGTGAAAAAACTCACGCATGCGCACGAGGGTTCAAGCATGATTGGTGTAATCGCACGTCATTCAAGTCCATATAGTTAAAAAAAAAAATAAAAGGGTCGGTTTATTACCTAATAGACCTCGTATATATATATATATATATATATATATATATATATATATATATATATATATATATATATATAATATATATATATAATAGCCATATTAAAAAAAAATTATTAACCTTGCTTGTTCAGTCTGTACAGAAATATCAGACCTCTGTATTTACCCATGCAGACCTCACGTTCAGTTATGAGGCATTTCTTTGTAGATATCAAACAAATATGATCTTATTTCACTTTTGCACTATTCATCTCAGATGATTGGATTAGCACATTTTTTTCATGCCTACCATCAAACCATATAGGATCACTGACCCATCAATGGATTTCTCTTGTCTAATTATTACAGTGAGGACTTTAAAATTCAGAACATGCCCGGAAGTTACAGCATCAAAAAACTGAGTAAATGTCCTGTTTAACCAGGAAGCAATGTTGTAATTGTGGCATAAGTAAATTTCACACATTCTCTGATTTTATTAAGGAGAAGCCAAGCTTTCCACTAAAATCCATATGACTGTTTTTGCTGAGAAGTTGTGAATATAAAAAAATAAATAGAAATGCGAAAACAGGGAATCAGTTATGGGTTACTTGGGTGTTAAGGGGTTTAATTTCGATGACAAATGTCTTGGAAGTCCATTTGGATTCTTTAGTGGTCTGCCAGACATATCCAATGAACCACTCAATGTTGTTTGTGGCATGCAGTTATGATTTTGGGGTGAGGCAAGTAGCAGTTTCACTCCATGTAAAGTCACAGGTACAGGAATACATATGTATTTATAGACCTGTCATTGTTCTGGTGCAAAACTTTAACTTATGTCCTTAACACACCTTGTGTCTGATAATAACATCTTGAAAAGATGTATAATGTGGCCCTTTTAAACCCTGAGTTTAAGAATTAAAGAAGTCTATTTAGTGCATAGACCAAACCCAACCAAATTTAGGTCATAACTATGACTTGGGGAAACAAATGCTTATTATAGTTTTCTGAATGTGATGTAACTGTAGAGTTCATTTCAGCATGTTAACAGTCAATATATGTAGCTGCTTTATTTTACAGCCTTTCAAAGAGACCTCTTTTTAAGGTTTTTATCTTTTAACACATAGAAATGCAAATAGAATACCAAACATCATTGTAATCACATACTAAATATCATACTTGATCATATTGATGATATTTGATGTTCCATTTTACACACACACACACACACACACACACACACACACACACACACACACACACACACACACACACACACACACACACACACACACACACACACTACAAAATTTAATATGGCCACCAATATCAATGATGGTGGTTAGAAACATACAAAATGCATCTTTCCAATGTTTTCCCAAGAAGATACCGTTTACGGTCTAAAATACCACACATGCTATGTGCTTGTAATTTTTGTATATATAATGTCTGAAAAATAAGTAGTTAGGAACATAGTTTTAGATTTTTTTTTTCTTTTCTTTGTATTGAAAACATGACTACACATTGTGTAATGAGCTGAGTGTTTTGAAACAAATATTAATAACTAAATACAAATGGCATTTTGTGGTACTATGGTAATACTACTACTACTAATAAAAAAAAATATAATAATAATGGTAAAAAAAAACATTGTATAACATTACCTTTATCTGACACAACATCAGCGCAATGACAATCCCAAAATCTCACTCATCATACTCAATCTTTCGAAAGGAACTTGTTCTTCATCCTGGATTTAGTTAGTTTGATTACTTTGGTTATTTAACATATGGTTGAACATCAACCATGATTTAGCATGAAAATATTACTATTTTATATTGTACTTTCCATATATATGTATGTCCATAGAACAGGTAGCTGAGTGGATAAGGATCTGGCCTGCCAATATGTAGACCTGGGTTTGAATCCCGTTCATGCTACCTGTCTGTGTCGTTGGAATACTTATTCTATATAGGGAAGGTGATGGTCTAGTGATTTTGCATTGCGCTTCAGACCAGAGGATCCTCGGTTCAAAACCCAGCTGGACCAGATAATCACTATGGGCCCTTGGACAAGGTCTTTAATCCCCAAGTTGCTCCCGGTGTGTAGTGAATGCCTTACATGGCAGCATCCTGACATCAGTGTGTGAGTATGTCTGTGTGAATGTCAGACATCATTGTAAAGTGCTTTGAACTTCTGATGTAGATGGAAAAGCACTATATAAATGCAGTCCATTTACCATATTGTCTCAGTCCACCCAGCTGTAAATGGAAACCAGCCTCAGCTGAGGAAGTAACCTGTGCCAGGCTGGCATCTTGTCCTGGGGCAGTTGTAGATACTACGGAATCTGAACATAAGCATGTGCACCAATGGGCCTCATGGCCTATGTAGGACTTACTTCTACATCTTGGTATATATGCATATATGAGTTTTGATGGACATTTTAAATTTTGATCAATAGGGGGTCAGTTTGAAAGCCTGTAAAATCAAGAAGTTCCAGAATACTGAGTGCTGCCATGTGAAAATGAACTCTAGAGATATATAGCATTCAGAAAAAAAAAGTGAGCCCTTAGACTTCCAACTGGGAATTATGACCCCATCTGGTCCATACACTAATTTTGTCATTTATTTTCACCAACTCCCTGAATGGTTGGATACATAATTTTTAATTTGTATGTGGTAATTAACTGTACATGTGATAAATATCCATCATCATTTCACAGTGTCCAATTTTTTCCATTTTATTTGCTCTAATCCCTTACAGTAGTTCAGAAGAAGGGATAGGAGCAGAGGGAGAGTTGAGGGAGAATAATGCCATTTCAGGATAGGCCTTATTTAATTTACTGCAGGTCGATAGAAGTTCTCCAATTGCCCGCCCAGATTAATAAGTAACCCACACGCACTGTCCATCACTGTCCATCTCCCATTAGGCCTCTGAAATGGGGGTCCAAATTGCCTGGCAAGGTTGACTCTGATGGAAAACACACTCTCTCACTCCTTTTCTCTCTCCATCACAATCCATTTCTCATTCTCCCTTTTCCCCTTTGCTTTATATCACGTTTCATTTTCAAGATCTCCATGCTGGAAGAATAAAACAAAGTGGCTGTATTTCAAAGACATGATCAGTCATAAATGCTGTGTGATGATAATGGGTTTTATCTAATATATTTTTAATGGCCAGTTAGTCCAACAATATGTTTCTCCTCACCTGATGACATTTAATTTCTCCATTGTGGGTAAACTATGTATGAAAAAATATGTATAGAAATCCATACAATATCAAAGTGTATTACAGTCAATACTAAACCTCCAGCATGGATCTGGAAATGGGATATTGGGAAAACCTTCCAATATTGAGGCACTATCTTTGATGAAACAGCACCTTGTTACAACAGGAACACAACAATTCTAGTTCGCAACCATCACTGCACTGCAGTCATTAATACGATAGTATGTCTTCAATGGAATTTTTTTCAAGAGACAAGAATTACCAATATTAAAGAAATGGTCAGATTACACATAAATTCTGGGATGATTTTTTTATTTTTAAAACAAAAATGTGTTAACAGTCACATTTATAATTTCACTGTCAATTATTTTAACTGAAATTATTCAGTTATTCAGTCGCAAGGCCAACAATATATTGTTGGCCTTGCGACTGCATCCATTTGGTTGGGCTTGCCACAGTGGACCCATCACAGATCCACATTGAGATTTGGAACAACACAGGATTTGGAACAACACAGGATTCCCTTCCTGATGCAACTCCAGTTTTACCTGGAGGACCAGCCCTTGGTCTACCAAAGAGACATCCCATCCAAGTACTACCCAAGACCCACTCTGTTTAGCTTCTGAGAGCTGACAGGATCAGGCTGACACAGAGTAGACAACTAGGCTGCCAAATCGCTACAGCATAATCTAAAAAAAAAAAAAAAATCAAAACAATTATACTCTCTATTTATACAACAAAGGTGCTGAGCATGAAAATGACCTGTAGCAATGGCACTGGTGTTCCACTGTGTTGCTTTTGTTGGGAAGGTGTCGTAGCACGGACCCACAACAGGGGGCGCAAAGGAACGGACAATGAGTAAGCCAAAAGGTAACAATTTAATGTTGTGACAATACACAACTAAATACACAAAATCTGCAAAGTCAATTAGCACCAGGTGACGTGTGGGCAGGCTCGAAGATAGGAGACCCCGATGAGAGAGAGGCCGCGTCCCACACGGCTTCCACCACCAACGGCCTGAAGAACACCGGAGCCGCCAAGTCCCGAATCCCCAGGTGACCTCTGTCTTCGACTGTCGACCCTGGTACTGCTGGCAAAAAGCAGAAACAAGATGAATGAGTGTAAGTCTTTACACTCAGTGGTTCTCGGTCTGTACACCGTTAGGAGGGGGAACCTCCACCTCCGAATCACACACTCGTGCAACGCCTGTGTAACCACTTATCTGTCCAGAGAGTAAGGCGCAGTCGTCGTCGTTAATCTCCGCCACTCCAGATAAGGCTCCGTCCACAGGAATAGGGCTGCAAATAACACAATGTGTCAGTCAGCAGAGAATTACCTCACGGTAGTCGATTTCTCGGCGGGGAGGTGGAGTTGCAGTCCGGCTTAAGTAGTGGCGTAGATGAGTGACAGCTGGTGTGATGAGTGACAGCTGTCACTTCCTCTGGATCTGGCGCCCTCTCGTGCTTGGAGCCCGCACTCCAAGCAGGGCGCCCTCTGGTGGTAGTGGGCCAGCAGGACCTCCTCTTCAGCGGCCCACACAACAGGACCCCCCCCTCAACGGGCGCCTCCTGGCGCCCGACCTGGCTTGTCCGGGTGTCGTCTGTAGAACTCGGCCAGGAGGGCCGGGTCCAGGATGAAGCTCCTCTTCACCCAGGAGCGTTCTTCAGGTCCATACCCCTCCCAGTCCACCAGATATTGGAACCCCCGGCACTTACGACGGACGTCCAGGAGCCTGCGTACTGTCCAAGCAGGCTCCCCGTCGATGAGCCGGGCAGGAGGCGGCGCGGGTCCAGGTGTACAGAGGGGCGAGGTGTGGTGAGGCTTGATACGGGACACGTGGAAGACAGGGTGGATCCGCAGTGAAGCTCCGACTCCCGGCTTCACCGGGTTGATGATCTTGGGGATGGGGAATGGTCCGATGTATCTGTCCTTTAACTTGGGTGAGTCCACACAGAGGGGGATGTCCTTTGTTGACAGCCACACCTCCTGCCCGGGCTGGTACGTGGGGGCCGGGGAACGTCGGCGGTCCGCATGGGACTTGGCCCTCGTCCGGGCCTTCAACAGGGCAGAGCGGGCGGTCCGCCACACCCGGCGGCATCTCCTGAGGTGGGCCTGGACCGAGGGCACACGACCTCTCCCTCCACCAGCGGGAACAATGGGGGCTGGTACCCCAAACACACCTCAAAAGGGGAGAGGCCGGTAGCAGACGAAACTTGGCTGTTGTGGGCATACTCGATCCAGGCCAGATGGTGACTCCAGGCCGCCGGATGTGCGGAGGTGACACACCGCAGGGCCTGCTCCAACTCCTGGTTGGCCCGCTCTGCCTGGCCGTTGGTCTGGGGGTGGTACCCGGACGAGAGACTCACGGTGGCCCCCAGCTCCTTGCAGAAACTCTTCCACACCTGTGAAGAGAACTGGGGACCACGGTCTGATACAATGTCCGATGGTATCCCATGCAGCCGCATGACGTGGTGGACCAGGAGGTCTGCCGTCTCCTGGGCCGTCGGGAGCTTCGGGAGGGCCACGAAGTGGGCCGCCTTGGAGAACCGGTCCACTATCGTGAGAACGATGGTGTTGCCCTGGGACGGCGGGAGGCCCGTGATGAAATCCAGGCCGATGTGAGACCAGGGGCGATGAGGCACTGGCAGGGGTTGGAGGAGGCCCGTCGTCCTCCGATGGTCTGCCTTGCCCCTGGCGCAGATGGTACAGGCCTGGATGTAGTCCCGGACGTCGGTTTCCAGGGACGCCCACCAGAAGCGCTGCTGGACTACTGCCACGGTCCTACGCACTCCGGGATGACAGGAGAGCTTGGACCCGTGACAGAAGTCCAATACGGCAGCTCTAGCTTCTGGTGGGACGTACAGTCTGTTCTTGGGGCCAGTCCCCGGGTCCGGGCTCCTGGTCAGGGCCTCCCGGACGGTCTTTTCCACGTCCCAGGTAAGGGTGGCCACGACAGTGGACTCGGGGATGATGGTCTCGGTGGGGTTCGACAGCCCCGCTTTGGCTTCTTCTTCATGCACCCGGGACAATGCATCTGATTTTTGGTTCCTGGTCCCGGGGCGATACGTGATCCGGAAGTCAAAGCGCCCGAAGAACAGAGACCAGCGGGCTTGCCTGGGGTTCAGCCGCTTGCCGGTCCGGATGTACTCCAGGTTCCGATGGTCCGTGAAAACCGTGAAGGGCAATGACGCCCCCTCCAGCAGGTGTCTCCACTCTTCAAGAGCCTCCTTCACCGCAAGAAGTTCCCGATTGCCGACGTCATAGTTCCGTTCAGCTGGGGTCAACTTGCGGGAATAAAAGGAACAAGGATGGAGAACTTTATCAGCCTCCACGCTCTGGGACAGCACGGCTCCTATCCCTGAGTCAGAGGCGTCCACTTCTGCTATGTACTGGCGATCAGGATCAGGCTGCACCAGAACTGGTGCAGTCGAGAACCGGCGTTTCAACTCCTGGAACGCGGCTTCGCACCGATCCGACCAGGCGAAGGGGACCTTGGTGGAGGTCAGGGCAGTCAGGGGGCTAACTACCTGACTGTAACCTTTTATGAACCTCCTGTAAAAATTTGCAAAGCCGAGGAACTGCTGTAGTTTCCTGCGGCTTGTTGGTTGGGGCCAGTCTCTCACCGCCGCAACCTTAGCCGGATCAGGGGCGACGGAGTTGGAGGAGATGATGAACCCCAGGAAGGACAAAGAAGTGCGGTGGAACTCACACTTCTCGCCCTTCACAAACAGCCGGTTCTCCAATAACCGCTGTAGGACCTGACGTACATGTTGGACATGGGTCTCAGGGTCCGGGGAAAAGATGAGTATATCGTCCAGATATACGAAGACGAACCGATGCAGGAAGTCCCGCAAGACGTCATTTACCAAGGCTTGGAACGTCGCGGGGGCATTAGTGAGGCCGAACGGCATGACCAGGTACTCAAAATGACCTAACGGGGTGTTGAATGCCGTCTTCCATTCGTCTCCCTTCCGGATCCGAACCAGGTGGTACGCATTTCTAAGATCCAATTTCGTAAAGATTTGGGCTCCATGCAGGGGCGTGAACACTGATTCCAACAGAGGTAACGGGTATCGGTTGCGAACCGTGATCTCGTTCAGCCCTCTGTAATCAATGCATGGACGGAGTCCGCCGTCTTTTTTACCCACAAAAAAGAAACCAGCACCCATCGGGGAGGTGGAGTTCCGGATCAGCCCGGCAGCTAAGGAGTCCCGGATGTAGGTCTCCATTGATTCGCATTCCGGACGTGAGAGGTTGTACAACCTACTGGACGGGTACTCAGCACCTGGGACCAAATCGATGGCGCAATCATACGGTCGGTGCGGAGGAAGAGTGAGCACCAGATCTTTGCTGAAAATGTCAGCAAGATCATGGTACTCCTCTGGCACCGCCGATAGATTGGGGGGGACTTTGACCTCCTCATTAGCTGTAGTGCCGGGGGGAACCGAGGATCCTAAACACTCCCGGTGGCAGGTTTCACTCCACTGCGTCACAACCCCGGACGGCCAATCTATCCGGGGATTGTGCTTCACCATCCATGGAAAGCCCAAAATCACTCGGGAGGTAGATGGTGTTACATGGAACACTATCTCCTCCCTGTGATTCCCAGACACAACCAAAGTCACTGGTTGTGTCTGATGTGTAATTAATGGAAGCAGGGTGCCGTCTAGTGCTCGCACCTGCAATGGTGCCGGCAGAGCCACCAGGGGGAGCCCTACTTCCTTTGCCCATCTGCTGTCCAGCAGATTCCCTTCTGACCCCGTGTCTACCAGTGCTGGGGCGTGAAGGGTTAAATCCCCACAAAGGATTGTTACTGGGATTCGTGCCGATCTGTGGGGTCTTTCCGCGTGTGTGTTATGACCCACCCTTAGCCCAGTTTCTAAGGACAGGCGTTTGTAGTTTGACCGTTCAGGGCAGTCCCTCTGCATGTGCTCACAAGAGCCGCAGACAAAACATTCCCCGCGGGCCAGCCTCCTTTGTCTGACGTTTGTTTTTGTTTTGGCCCTGCTCGTGTCCATAGCCTCCTCAGCAGGGGGAGCTGTAGCCACACGGGGCTCCCTGGCAGTGAAGCGTGGGGACGACGTCACCTTGTCGGAACCGGAAGGGGGAGGGACGGCATGTGCCCGGTCACGCCCCCCGGCCTGCTCCCGACGATGCTCGCTTAAACGGTTGTCTAAGCGTATAACCAAATCGACAAGCCCGTCAAAATCCCGCGGTTCCTCCTTAGCCAGTAGGTGCTCCTTGAGGACCGGGGACAGTCCATTTACAAAGGCGGCGCGGAGCGCAACGTTATTCCAGCCGGACCTCGCTGCCGCGATGCGGAAGTTGACTGCATACTCGGCTGCGCTACGGCGCCCCTGTCTCATCGACAGCAACACGTTCGAAGCGGTCTCGCCTCTGTTGGGATGATCAAACACTTGTTTGAACTCCCGTACAAACCCAGTATAAGACGTTAGGAGCCGTGAGTTCTGCTCCCAAAGCGCTGTAGCCCATGCGCGTGCCTCTCCTCGAAGCAGATTAATAACATAAGCTACCCGGCTAGCATCTGATGCGTACATGACAGGGCGCTGTGAAAAAACGAGCGAACACTGCATGAGGAAGTCTGCGCACGTCTCCACACAGCCCCCGTACGGTTCCGGAGGGCTTATGTATGCTTCAGGGGATGGTGGGGGGGTTCGTTGAACGACCAGTGGAACGTCTGACACAGGCCCAGGACCAGCCAGAGGAGGAGCTGCAGCAGCGCCCTGATCGCGCGCTTCCACCCTGGCGGCGAGAGCCTCCACTCTCCGATTAAGGAGGACATTCTGCTCGGTCACTAAATCCAACCGAGCCGTGAAGGCGGTTAAGATCTGCTGCAGCTCACTCAACACGCCTCCTGCTGACGCCTGCGCTCCTGGCTCTTCCATTGGCCGTTCACGCTCGAGCTGACGCCCCTCGGAATCCATGACGATTGGCCGAGAAATCCTGTTGGGAAGGTGTCGTAGCATGGACCCACAACAGGGGGCGCAAAGGAACGGACAATGAGTAAGCCAAAAGGTAACAATTTAATGTTGTGACAATACACAACTAAATACACAAAATCTGCAAAGTCAATTAACACCAGGTGACGTGTGGGCAGGCTCGAAGATAGGAGACCCCGATGAGAGAGAGGCCGCGTCCCACACGGCTTCCACCACCAACGGCCTGAAGAACACCGGAGCCGCCAAGTCCCGAATCCACAGGTGACCTCTGTCTTCGACTGTCGACCCTGGTACTGCTGGCAAAAAGCAGAAACAAGATGAATGAGTGTAAGTCTTTACACTCAGTGGTTCTCGGTCTGTACACCGTTAGGAGGGGGAACCTCCACCTCCGAATCACACACTCGTGCAACGCCTGTGTAACCATTTATCTGTCCAGAGAGTAAGGCGCAGTCATTGTCGTTAATCTCCGCCACTCCAGATAAGGCTCCGTCCACAGGAATAGGGCTGCAAATAACACAATGTGTCAGTCAGCAGAGACTTACCTCACGGTAGTCGATTTCTCGGCGGGGAGGTGGAGTTGCAGTCCGGCTTAAGTAGTGGCGTAGATGAGTGACAGCTGGTGTGATGAGTGACAGCTGTCACTTCCTCTGGATCTGGCGCCCTCTCGTGCTTGGAGCCCGCACTCCAAGCAGGGCGCCCTCTGGTGGTAGTGGGCCAGCAGTACCTCCTCTTCAGCGGCCCACACAACAGCTTTGCTGTATTGTCAATGTAACAATGTTGCATTGTACAACAAATTAGGATGCCGTCTCTCACACACACACACTCATCTTCAACCGTTTAGTCCAATTAAGGGTTGTGGGGGCTGAAGCCTATCCCAGCAGTCATAAAGCGTGAGGCAGGGTACATCCTTGACCGACGCCAGTCTGACGCAGGGCCACATATAGACAAACAAACACCTTCACACCCGCATGCACACCTACAGGCTATTTAAAGTTTGCAATCCACCTAACCTGCATGTCTTTGGATGTGGGAGGAAGCCTGAGCACCCGGAGAGAACCCACGCAAATACAGGGAGAACACGCAAACTCCACACAGAAAGGCCACAGGCGGGAATCGAATCCATGACCTTCTCACTGTGAGGCAATAGTACTAACAACTAACAACTATCTATATATACAGTGAGGAAAATAAGTATTTGAACACCCTGTGGTTTTGCAAGTTTTCCCACTTAGAAATCATGGAGGGGTCTGAAATTTTCATCTTAGGTGCATGTCCACTGTGAGAAACAATCTAAAAAAAAAAAAAATCCGGAAATCACAATGTATGATTTTTTTTAAAATCATTTATTTGTATGTTACTGCTGCAAATAAGTATTTGAACACCTACCAATACCAACCAGCAAGAATTCTGGCTCACACAGACCTGTTAATTTTTCTTTAAGAAGCCCTCTTATTCTTCACTCTTTACCTGTATTAATTGCACCTGTTTGAACTTGTTACCTGTATAAAAGACACCTGTTCACACACTCATTCAATCACACTCCAACCTGTCCACCATAGCCAAGACCAAAGAGCTGTCTAAGGACACCAGGGACGAAACTGTAGACCTGCACAAGGCTTGGACGGACTACAGGACAACAGGCAAGCAGCTTGGTAGAAGACGACAACTGTTATGATTATTTATTAGAAAATAGAAGAAACACAAGATGACTGTCAATCTCCCTCGGTCTGGGATTCCATGCAAGATCTCACTTTGTGGGGTAAGGATGATTCTGAGAAAGCTTAGAACTACACAGGAGGACCTGGTCAATGACTTGAAGAGATGTGGGACCACAGTCACAAAGATTACATTAGTAACACATGATGCTGTCATGGTTTAAAATCCTGCAGGGCAGCAAGGTCCCCCTGCTCAAGCCAGCACATGTCCAGGCCTGTTTAAAGTTCACCAGTGACCATCTGGATGATCCAGGGAAGGCATGCGAGAAGGTCATGTGGACAGATGAGACCAGAATAGAGCTTTTTGGAATCAACTCCACTTACCATGTTTAGAGGATGAGAATAACCCCAAGAAAACCATCCCAGCAGCATGGGGGTGGAAACATCATACTCTGTGGGTGCTCTTCTGCAAAGGGGACAGGATGACGGCACCGTATTGAAGGGAGGATGGATGGGGTCATGTATTGCGAGATTTTGGAAAACAACCTCCTTCCCTCAGTAAGAGCATTGAAGATGGGTCATGGCTGGGTCTTCCAGCATGAGAATGACCTCAAACACACAGCCAGGGCAACTAAGGAGGGGCTCCGTAAGAAGCATTTCAAGGTCCTGGAGTGGCCTGGCCAGTCTCCAGACCTGAACTCAATAGAAAATATTTGGAGGGAGCTGAAACTCCAAACCTGAAAGATCTAGAGAAGATCTGTATGGAGGAGTGGACCAAAATCCCTGCTGCAGTGTGTGCAAACCTGGTGAAAAACTACAGGAAACATTTGACCTCTGTAATTGCAAACAAAGGCTACTGTACCAAATCTTAACATTGATTTTCACAGGTGTTCAAATACTTATTTGCAGCAGTAACATACAAATGAATTATTAAAAAATCATACATTGTGATTTCTGGATTTTTTATTTTTTTTTTAGATTATGTCTCTCACAGTGGACATGCACCTAAGATGAAAATTTCAGACCCCTCCATGATTTCTAAGTGGGAGAACTTGCAAAACCGCAGGGTGTTCAAATACTTATTTTCCTCACTGTGTATGTATATATATATATATATATATATATATATATATATATATATATATATATATATATATATGTGCGCGCACACACACACACACACACACACACACACACACACACTATGCTAAAAAAGGAAATGAAAACCTAGGCTATCATTAATCATACGGTCATACAATCATCCAGTCGAACATTTGTTGGAAAATATTGCAGATCTTACACATAGTGATGAGTTACTGCACGTGGTAATTATCTAGCAGCATTTAGTGATGCAATGGCTGATGGGTAGAAACTATTTCTTCGTCGGTTTGTCCTTGACTTTATGGATCTGAACCGTCTGCTTAGAGGCAGATGTTCAAAGAGTCCATGTTCGGGGTGTAAGGGGTCTTGAAGGATCCTCACAGCAATCCTGAGGGAATAGGAGTTGTGCAGCTCTTTAAGTGAGAGGACACAGCCTCCAACTATCCCCTGGGCAACACATATGACCCTGTGGAACTCTTTTCTCTGTGCCATTTTGCAACTGGAGAACTATGCACAGAGACAGCAGGTTAGGATGCTCTCTACTGTGCAGTGATAGAAGGACACCAGAAGTTTCTTTGAGATGTTATTCTTCATGAGAACTGTCAGGAAGTAGTGCCTTTTCTGGGCATTCTTCATCAGCGCAGCAGTATGCAGTCCCTAGGTCAGGTGATCACTGACGTTTACCCCCAGGAATTGAAAGTCTCCACACAGACCCCATTTATGTGTAGTGGCTGGATTTTGTTTTCTTTTTCCTGAAGTCTATAACATCTCCTTATTCTTAGATGTGTTCAGGAACAGGTTGTTGTTTTGATGCCACGCTCCCAGTCACTCCACCTCATCCCTGTAGGTGGACTCATCAACCCCAGATATAAATCGCACTACTGTGGTATCATTAGCGAACTTGATGATGGTGTTGCTGTGGTGGAAAGGAGTGCAGTCAAGGGAGTATAGGGTATAGAGGAGGGGACTCAGCACACAGCCCTGTGGTGAGCCATTGCCAAGGCTGATGGCTTGGGAGAGGTGGAGGCCCTGTCTAACCCTCTGGATGCACCTGTGAGAAAGTCCTTAATCCAAAGGCAATTAGATTGTGGGAGTCCAATGTCTAACAGCTTGGACACCAATCTGTGGGGGAGGATGGTGTTAAAGACAGAGCTAAAGACTATGAACAGCATCCATACATAGCGCCCCCACTGCTCCAGACCATACAGTCTTGATTGGTGGATTGCTGCAGAGGTGGTTGTCCTTCTGGAAGGTTCTACTCTCTCCACAAAGGAATGCTGGAGCTCTGACAGAGTGACCATCGGGTTCTTGGTCACCTCCCTGACTAAGGCCCTTCTCCCTGGATCAGTCAGTTTAGACAGGTGGCCAGCTGTACTAAGAGTCCCAGTGGATCCATTCATTTATGGATGATGGGGGCCACTGTGCTCACTGGGACCATCCAGGTACCAGAAATGTTTCTGTACCCTTCCCCAGATTTGTGCAATGAGACGATCCCGTCTCAAGAGTTCTACAGACAATTCCTTTGATTTCATGCTTGGTTTATGCTCTGACATGCACTGTCAACTGTGGGACCTTATATGTAGACAGGCGTGTCCCTTTCCTTATCATGTCCAATCAACTGAATTTACCTCAGGTGGACTCCAGTTAAGCTGTAGAAACATCTCAAGGATGATCAGTGGAAACAGGATGCACCTGAGCTCAATTTTGAGCTTCATGGCAGACTGTGAATACTTACAGTATGTAAATGTGATTTCTCATTTTTTTTAAATAAATAAATAAATACATAAATAAAATATTTGTATTGTCATTATGGGGTAATGTGTGTAGAATTCTGAGGAAAAAATAAATTTCATCCATTTTGGAATAAGGCTTTAACATAAAATAATGTGGAAAAAGTGAAGTGCTGTGAATTCTTTTCCTGATGCACTGTACATAGAGTGATGTCACATATCCCCTACAACAGTGCTCAAGTTGGTTCTAAGTGACTTTAAAAATAGCCATTTTGTGTTTTAAAGACCAATCTGAGTGCAGTGTGTGAATGTTTTACATCCTTGTGCACAGTGGTGATGGATTAATCAAATAAGATTAGTTATTTACATATATTTAATGTATCAATCATCAGTTAGTTGATATAATATTAACATAATTTGCATCTGGAGGACTTGCTAATATGACTCGCTATTCACAGAGTTTCCTCCACTGGGGTAACAGATGCCAGAACGCATTTATTGTGCCTCATCTTTCAAAGCACAGCGAGCTGAAATGGAAATATACGGTCCATCAAAGATATGTCATGGAAGAGGATAGATGGTACAGAAGTTATGTTACTGTTTCAGTATCCTGCTTCTTTTGTATCACAGTGTAATCAGTCGTTGTTGCTAATGACATCTACCAGGTCAGCCAATAATAGTGGTATCAGTTGATAAACAATACACTAAGCTGTATTACATGCACAAAAAACAGAATAGCAACATGATCACAGCCAGCAGTAGGGTACTGTATGTATGATTTTTCACAACTGTAAGTTGTGCTTGTCAGGAGAAATTGCATCCTTCTGTACATCATTTCCACAAACTTTCATATCTTAAAACTCAAGAACCATGAAACTCTCAAAATCTGAATTTTTATACATTAATACTAGGAGGTCTAAGCTCTGTGTGCCAAGATGTCATGCATTTCTGACATTCATAAATGCCATTTTTACTGAATTCTGTGTTTCAAGGAAAAAATGTACCAGATGTCCTTAAATGCTCACTCTCATCTAGACTGTCTGTTGAAGACTCAAACATATCCCAATCCGTAGCACCCAAGCATGCGCGTAGCTCCTCTACAGCTTTATTGCTCCACACTTTAGATGTCCTCACAACAGGTTTAGAGAGTTTTAGTCTCTGTCTGTACATGGGGATCAAGTGGACCATCACGTGGTTTGAGAGTCCCAAAGCTGCATGGGCCACCGCGTGGTAGGCACCACTCACTGTTGTGTAACAATGATCTAACATGCTCCCTTCTCTGGTCGGGCATTTAACAAACTGTTTGTATTTTGGTAATTCCTGACTGAGATTCCCTTTGTTAAAATCGCCGAGAATTATAACAAGGGAGTCTGGAAAGTCTCTCTCCACGCTCATAATCTGATCCGCGAGTGCGTGCTCGGCCTCGTGCACGTCCGCGCTTGGTGGAATATACACGGAGCAAAGTATGAAGGAGTTAAACTCACGTGGAGAGTAGAACGGTCTGCAGTTCATGAGGAGATATTCCAGAGAGGGACAGCAGTGTTGGGAGATCACAGTTACATCGGAGCACCAGGCGTTGTTGATATAGAAGCAGAGTCCTCCACCTCTTGTTTTTCCACCGGAGAGTGCTCGGTCTCTGTCTGCGCGGAGAAGTTGGAATCCCTCTAGTTGGAGCGCGCAGTCCGGTGTCTGTGCATTTAACCACATCTCCGAAAAACACAGTACAGAAGATGAGGAGAAATCTCTGTTCTTCTTCATCAGCAGTGCCAGCTCATCCAGCTTGTTGCCGAGTGAGCGGACGTTGGTGAGAAATATCCCAGGTAGGGGTGTGCGCGTGCCCCTTTGTCTGAGATGCACGAGAGCTCCAGCTCGTTTTCCTCTCTGCCGGCGTCTCACTCTTTTGGCCAAAAAGTGAACCAGTTCAGCTGCAGGCACTAAAAGAACTGGCGTAATGTCCGTGGGTGTTGATGATCTGATGTTTAGAAGCTCCTCGCGGGTGTAGGAGCACGATGAAACACGATTTATGCACAAAAACAGACAAAACAGGGAGCACCAGAATATGGTTCCTTCACGTGGCGCCATCTTGGAACAAGATGGTACAACATCATCTGACAGCTTTGGGTCGTGCGCTGACATGATTTGATGGCCTCGGTGTGGACGGGTGAGCGGTGCTCAGCTGATGGCTTTGGTTCCTTATCTCATGCTGCTAAAACATTACGGCCGCATCCCACAAATAATACAAGTGGATGCATCGTATTTATGGAGGCAGCAGTATTCATGCTTCTTAGCAAATGAAGCACAACGTTCCTGCTAATACAACTCAACACAGCGTAATGCTTGACTTCACAGTGTTTTGGGACTTTAAGTGGAGACACTTTGATAACATTATACAGTGAGAGAACTTGTAAGAAGAACATAGGAGGCACATCATGAGTTTTACTTCTGCTGACGCCTGACGATGGCTTTGGTTCCTTATAACAGAGATTACAATAAAATAAATGAATAGACAGACAAATCCACTTGATGGATGGCACGATGGATGCATGCCACAGATTTTTTACATGACATGTGCGCTTCCGGAATAGGCTCAATTGGAGGTGCACATACGGCACAAGTTGGACATGCTGGCAGGATTTGATGTGCCTGACCATGGTGAATATCCCTCGTAAACAGCCTGGTCAGCCATCACACTGCACCTCGAACGCCCTGCGAGCTTTCGCCACCCTTGATCACACCTCAGCTGTGGTGTCATGTGCACTACATTTGAGCTGGCTGGCTGTGTGAATGGACCCGGCTGTTGTAGTGCACTGCGACTGCTGTTGGAGGTCTTTGGATTGCACGTCGACTTTGGCCATGTGTGGGTCAAATGGGCATTTGCAAAACATTCAGCCTCATCCGGCTTGTAGTGTGATGGCTGGCTCAATTGGGATATACAGCCAGGATTCAACATGGCCAAACATTTCATATGGCACCTTGACCACAGTCCAAATGGTCTGACTTGCGTACAGACTTGGAGTACGAATGTTGCGACTTCAGTGGAATGACGGTACGAGTGCATCTTGACTGTCATTCAACTGGGTTTCCTACGAGCCCAGCGTAAATGTGGTGTGCATGTGCTGTGGCCGAACAGATGTGCCAGCTACAGTGAGCCTGCTGTGTGAGGCGTTCGAGTGTAATTCAAATTTCCACAACTGTTGTCCGAATCCTCCTTCGTGTACCATTCGGCCTCACTTGTGCTATGTGTGAAGGGGCCTTTTGACACACACACAGCAACTCTCTTGAAAATGTTTTGGCCCAACATTTGAAATCATGTCCAGTGGGATATTGGACTAAATTGTTATTTTTCAGACATGCCATTACAAGGAAAACAGCAGTTGGACAAGGACAAGATGGAGAGGATTCAGATGGAAAGGCTGAGTGATTGGAGAGACTGAAGCACTGGGTACATTCATGGAAAATAATCAAGACTTAACATTCCAATTTATAAGTTTTTGTAGAATTTCTGTCATCAGTCTGGCACATATAAGAGATAGTCTCTGATATGTCATCACATTCACATCAGCTCCTCTCCTCTGCATGTCTTCTGTTGCACAACACAGATTAATGAATAAACTAAACTTAATAAAGAGCCAGTGGGATGGGAAACGAAGAAAGAATTGCACTTTCTCACACGGCCCACTTTCTTATGGTGTAGATCCAGGATGTGCAGGGCACACACACAGAGAAAATAGTAATAAAATAAATTCAATATACTGCTGGTCGGGGCTTCATTTATGAAGTCGATATATTAATTATAAAGTCACCAGGACTTCAGTCAGCTGTGTTATTTGTTTCAAAATCCAACAAAGAAGAGAAGAGAGACGTGAACAAACAGTAGGTCATGCAGAAGCTGCAGAAATCTCCCTAAAACAACACAGCTGTTTTCCTTTCAGGGCAATATGTTCCCTATTGGGAACCTGAGTCCTTATGAATCCTGTGCTTCAAGTAGCGAACATGGTGCTACATATCGTTCCATAGACTCATCATCTAAGTGTTCCATGTATTTTGACAGAGGCAAATTTGGGTTTGCCTTTGCATTCTTGTTTTGACGAGCAACATTGCATCTTAGTCCATGAAGATCACCTGACTGTATGAGGCCTACAACACTGGACAGCACTGGACAAGCAGGAAGAATAAAATGCACATAGCTGATCGAAGTTTACACACACACACACACACACACACACACACACACACACACACACACACACACACACACACACACACACACACACACACACACACACACACACACACACACACCAACAGGGATTTTATCACTTATACTAGCTGCATTGCAGTTAAAACATTTTCTTGAATGTCCAGAAGCACCAATTTCACCTGTTGTATAAGCATGGGTATAATTTTATAGATTATAATGCAGTGTACCTCACGGCACACACAAATCATTTTTTTCATATGTGCACTACAATTCTCAAGCAATGCCCCTTGGTGTGGAGATGTTCACATTATGTTGTTATTTCAAGACAACACAGTCCTCTGCTTTGGGTTTAATGCATGCTTGCAGGAATCAACATAAGAAACGTAATGTTCTTTGTAAGTCTTGTAGATAATTAACCCCCATGTATTCCAAGCTTGTAATCTGAATGTACAGTGTGACACAACGGCCCATTATTAGTTGTGAAAAGATGACGGGAGTGTGGAATTTATTTTTGCTATTAAAAAAAAAGCTGTGGGCTTTCAGAATTTTATGAATCTTTAGTTGGCTGCAGTAAAACACTTGACATGGACAGACATTTTCATGGAGTCGTTTAATTCATTTAATAGAAACATAGATGCCTGTAGAAACACCATACTATATAGAACACTTGCTCCAGTAACATCTGATCCTGCCAAACATACAGAATGACCTGAGATTGTCATTGTGATTCACTATATTAAATAGTTGGGGAGACGCATATCTCTTTTTTCTGTGAACACCTCACTATACAGAGATGCAGATGTGGATTCTAAAAGGCATGAACTCCTTTAATTACTACATGCATATTACATATGGGGCAGTATGACCAAATCAGTATGACTAAATCAGAATGACGATGGCTACAAAACTGCCAAATTTCATACCCAGTCAGTAATAATAGATTTCTCCTGATGTCTTCCCATGGACATTCTGAAGAGAGCTACAAGAAGTAATTAACTGAATTAATCACCAACCATTTTAACCATGACTTAACTGTTCTGCGTAGTCTTAAAAAAGAAATTGCCAAATTCTCTGAGTACTGATTTAATTGGGACTATGAAGGGTTCAGATACAAAACTCAGTAAGTCCAAAACCACAAATTGGTACTTCAGGCAAACATGCACTTTGCTGTTTCAGTAACTATCAGTGTGCATAATTGTAACTTGAACAGGCTATTTTTTGTTTTATTTATGGAAATCTGTGCACTTTCTAACCCATTTTCCATTTAAATTCCCATTTTAAGCTTTATTTTTCTGCAGTAAAAATGGAGATACTGGGTTTTACATCTGAACCCTTCATATTTATGAGTTTCTTTCTTCCTGTCTGACAGTAAACTGAAAATTTTAAATTTGTGGACCAAACAAGACATTGGAGGACATCATCTGATCATTTTCCCACCACATTTTGACATTGTAAATACCAAACAGCTAATAGTTTAATCCAGAAAGTTATAAAAAGATTCATAAGATTTTTGGTATGTTACATCCTTTATATGTTGTTAATTTTACTAATTTGTAAAATAAATATTTTTATGACAAAGTATTTGAATGAAAGATTGAACGTTATTGGCAGAATGTACAGCTATGGTTTATAGGTAAATTAATCAAAAGATCATGAGTTAATCACAAAATAGACACATAACACATCAACAGACACATAAAATAGTGTTAATTGATTAAACAAAAAAATTGACAGATTAATTAATTACAAATATAATTGGTAACTGCAGCCCTAATTTTCATGGCACATGTATTTCTCTGTTGTGTAAAATCCCATGTTCCCCTCTTTAAGTGAGTTTATCATTCAAATTTCCAGTGCATTCAATATGTCTTGGACTTCAGTTACATCAGTCATTAAGAAATATAAATACTAAAAAAATAAATCTAACCAGATTGAGCCTTCAGAAGACTTTTAAAAATCATGCTGTTGCATTATTGATTTGCTTTATCCCCAATGGCCAAAAAAGCAAACGGCACCGGTCATGGTACTTTCATATTAGTGGAATGGGGTTCAGCTATCCACAGTGCCCTTGCTAAAAGCCAAAATATAGGGCACCTTCACACATAATACGATTGAAGCCGACTGGTGCATGAAGGAGGAATTGCATGCCACTTGTGACAAATTGGAGCCACCCCAAATGCCTTGTACAGCTGTTGCCACAACCATTCGCACACACAAGTGAGCGAAAGACAGCGAATGCCCTGCGAGCGCCCATTCAACCCCTCTCTCGGCAGGTGACAACCAAATTCCAGGTGCCAGACACGAACATCTAACACTGCTCGCCGGGCATGATAGTAGACAGCAAGAGACCACATTGGCCTAACCTAGCAACACACGTGGCGTGTGTGTATCACGCGTCACCCCCTCCTCCCCCCGAGAGGCACACTTACATGAAATGCTGATATATATGTACAGACATGTTCACACGGGGACCAGCCAGCCACATCTGAGCGCACACAACACAGAAAGGCACCTCTCAGCTGATCACCAGCCAGCCACTCACTGACAACTGCAAATGGCGGTTCAGTGGACACAACGTGTTACATTAAAAACACAGAGACCACAGCCAGGACAGGTATATAAATAATTACTACACTAACTACATTTACAATTACATAACAAATAACTACAACAAATGATCACAGAACACAGAAACAGAGAGTAACACTTTGTTGTGTGTGCTGCATGAACAGGTGGGTGTGGCCCCAAATAGCAGCAGCTGTTGAAATCTCTGGACTCCTGAGCCCCAGCTGGAGAACACGTACAGTGTTTGAAGGACATGACCTTACAACTCCGAGAGGTGCATGCATGTGTGTATTGTCCTCACATGGAAATACATAAAAAGATTTATCACTTTTGCCATAGGCTGGAGCAGTTGCTCAGTGCGCACACCAGCAGGCTGCTCCATGTGAAAAGGACCGTCTGATAATGTGTACACTCACCTGGAGATCTGAATGTCATGTAACCCATGTGAGCTACGGTCCAGTGATGCGGTGTCTCTTCATCGGTGCGCTGCTCGCTGGAGACACATACGGGGCTGGCTGGACATGCCGGGCCAGCAGATGTGGACATGATAAGAGCGCACTTCTTCATTCATGTCGTTTCATGACTGTACGTCTGTGACCATGGGTCATATACAGAGGAACAAAAGGTTCATGCTTGTATTGTCCGCTTAATAAGAGGAATTAAATATTATAAACTGTGGTGTTTTATGGTGTGTATTTTTTTCTCCACAGCAGTGACGTCCACAGACAAAGGTGGGCGTGTCCCCCTGCGACCTGCAGCTTTTCAGATATCTGTGCTCGCAAGTCACAGCTGGGAACACCTGTAAGGGCTGGAAGAATTTGACATTGCATAACTACACCGTGGAGTGCCGATGTCAGCTTGCTGTCCTCAGGTGGGAATAAATTAAAACATATCACTTCAGCTGACTGCCACGTTAGTGCAACGCAGCGCTGGTGAACATCGTGCCATGCTGAGAATCATGGCAAGGCATGTGTCACTGTGGGATTTCCCCACATTGTAATAATTAAAACACATATCACATTTGCAATGCGGTCACATGGAACACTGTGTACTGGACACCCCATTCCGGCTGATGTGTTCATGACAGGGGAGCTGACTCTTCATGAGATGGGAGCCCGGCTGATGGCTTCATGAGATGAGAGCATCAGGTAATTCATGTAAAACATGAAAGGGAGAACAGTAATCCATGTAATTTCATTATTTCCTGGTGTACATCTAGGCAGAGGCTAACTCCGCTCTTTATAACAGGAATTAAGTATTATAAGTCGTGGTGTTTTATTATTTGTTTGCTCCATGTTCATACGTTCAAACATGAGCATGCACAAAACTGACGCCATGGTATCGTGCATGCCTGTCTGACCTTGTGTCCCTCCTGACAGCCAGTGGAATGTTTCGCTGTTCCCCATTTCATTTTTGGTTCGCAAATTTTCTTCCAGTTTCTGCATATTTCGTGTTATGTGTGAAGTGGCCCATATGAAACACAATAGTTATCAATCCATCCACACATTTCACAATAAACCTTAATGCCCCTGACTCAGATCATCAGTAACTACTGCATTCACATCCATACATTTGTGCTTCAAGTACATACACTAACTGTATTTATTCCTTCCTATATCTCTATGTGTGTATATGAGGTCTGTTAGAAAAGTATCATATCTTTTTATTTTTTGCAATAACCTTATGGATTTGAATCACGTGTGATTGCATCAGCCAAGCTTGAACCTTCGTGCGCATGCATGAGTTTTTTCCCGCCTGTTGTGTCATTTCCTTGTAAGCAGCCTTTGTGTGAGGACGGGTGCTATGCACTCCGTGGATTTTTATTGCGAGGAAAATGGCCGAATGCTTGGAGCAACGCTATTGCATCAAATTCTGCCAGAAACTTGGCGATAGCCAGGTGGAAATGATTCGGAAAATTCAGACGGCTTTTGGAGATGAAGCTATGAGCATCACACGGATTAAGGAGTGGTACAACCGGTTTAAAGACGGATGCACAACCGTGGAGAGCACGCCGTGCTCCGGTCGGCCTTCAACATGCTGAAATGACGAGATCATTTCCAAAGTGCAGGCTGTGGTTATGCGGGACTGTCGTGTGACTGTCCGAGAAATTGCGGAAGAGGTGGACATTAGTGCTTTTTCGGCACATTCCATCGTGACAGAAGATTTGGGCATGAAACGAGTGGTGGCGAAATTTGTGCCAAAGTTGCTGACGGCGGAGCAAAAGCAACATCGTGTTGAAGTCTCACAGGACATGCTGGACTCCATACAAAGTGATCCCAGCTTTATGGAAACTATAATCACCAGTGATGAGTCCTGGGTGTACGGGTACGACCCGGAAACCAAATTCCAGTCGTCACAATGGAAGCATTCCACGTCACCACGACCGAAGAAGGCACGCCAAGTGCGCAGCAACATCAAGGTCATGCTGATGTTTTTTTTTTTTACTCCCGTGGTGTGGTACACCACGAGTACGCACCACAGGGTCAAACAATAATGAAGGAGTATTACAAGGGATGTCCTCCGTCGTCTACGTGATGGTGTGCAGCGCAAGAAACCGGAGTTGTGGGCCACAGGAAATTGGTGCATCCATCATGACAATGCTCCAGCTCATTCCTCTCACTTAATTCAGACTTTTTTGACGCAAAACCAGACTCCGGTGGTTCAACAGTCCTTACTCTCCTGACATGGCCCCTTGCGACTTCTGGCTGTTCCCAAAACTTAAAAGACCATTAAAAGGAACACAATTTGAGACAGGACATTATGGCTGCAACGACGGCGGAGCTGCACTCCATTCCAAAAGAGGCTTTTTTGGAATGCTTCCAACAGTTGCGACACCGCTGGGAGAAGTGTGTGGAGTCCCAAGGAGACTACTTCGAGGGTGATTAGGTTTCCAACGGTCCAGGTAAGCCAGTTTTTTTTTTTTTTTCCCAGCCAAAGGTCCGATACTTTTCTAACAGACCTCATACATGCCTGACCATGTCTGTTAAAACTATGTAAGAGTAAGTAAACCTCTTTGTACATCCCACCTTCAAACACAGCCTCATACGACCATCCATGAAAAATCTACTTGAGCTCCCAATTGTCTATCGGAATACAAACTTCCTACAGGCACTACACTAGTATTACAGTTTTTGCCAAAAAGCCCAGAATGCAAATGCTTAGACTAAAACTTCAAATCTAAAACTTCTTGTAACAATAGCGAAAAGACAGTGTGACAATACCTTAAACACATTGTCTGCTTTGCACTTGCAATTCTTCAACACAGTTGTTACACACAGTTTCCAACAGTAGACAGTTAAATCAAAGATAAAATATCTTATCACTGCAAGACACTTTTAGTAAAAATTTAAGAGACCTCTGGTAATTGGAAAAACGTATGCACACATCTGAAAACAATCACATGGAAAACTTCCCAGCAATCAGTCTGATTTTTGGCACTACAAATAGAGCTCAGGTAAGACATTTTGTCAAATCTGCAATCATGGAGGTGATAAGACCCACAGAAAGGCAGAGGAAGAGGCAGAGAAAGACAAGACAGATACGTGGACAAGGACAAAGAAGAGCAAGAAGGAGAAATGTTTCAGATGAAATTTGAGCAACTTTGGTGGACCATGTGATCAACCAGGGCCTCACACTGAGGGAAGCTGGACAAAGGGTCCACCCAAACCTCAGCCGTCACACAATGGATAGTACTGTCAAGTGCAATATCATTCTGATATTATACATGCCATGAATGTAAAGTATAGTACTGTAAACACTTGTTTTCATCGTTTTATTTGTGTTTTGAATTTGAACAGTATCTATCTTTAGGTATTTGTAAGAAATTTCAATTTATTTGTAAAAAAAGAAAAAAAGAAAAAGGGGAAATAACTCTTTTGTTGCCACATACTGTAACTTTCAGCTGTTGTTTTTCAGTGTTTCATGTGTGTATCATTTTGTTACTAGAATGACATTTTTAGAAGGAATTGTTTGGTTTTGATTGTATTTTGACAGTGCTGTGAGGTGTTTTACGTCAAGTGTTGAGCCTTATCTTGCTTGTGTGTAGAGTTTTGACACAGTGAGACAAAATTTTACAAAATCTGTGTAAGCAGTCGACAAAAACTGTAATAAATATGAAATAAATATAGAATAATAAATATGGCATTGTCGGCAGGATGTGGGTAGTCACAGAACATGCTTAAATGCACCTGTGACTTCGGGAGGAAGTCAAAAATGGTGGGGAGATATGTAGCAGGATGAAGGTCCTGGGTCCTGATTGAAAAGATGTTTCTGCTAGCTTGGCTAATGAGGGAATTCCCCTTTGGCTGACCTGGTAGAGGAATGGTCTTTATTGCTAGCCATCCGGGGTTCGATCCAACTGTCGGGATTGTCTTCAATTAGGACCCAGGACATTCATCCTGCTACACTAGTACAATAAATTAGTAAATGACAAAGACGACATATGCCACTGTCATGCATTTTGAAAGTAGACAAAATGGGAATGGGTGAAATAGAAATAGACAAACTGGGATGAAATAAGAGTAGACCTACTGAGATGTTACCTCCCACAATGTGTATATGTGGATTATTAATCCAGTGCCTTTGATCAGAATATGCACCCTCTAGATAACGATGTGTGGTTGGCCATACCCCAAGACAGAGGCCAAAGTTTCTTGTCCAAGGGCTCAAGCAGCCTGAAGTACTTACCTAGAATCAAACTCTGGTCTATAGGTTGATGGTGTTAATTATATGCCACAGACCCACATTATCTGTATATATAATAATTACAGAATAGTACAAACCCCTGTGCAAAATTTCACTCAATAAAGTGACCTCTAATTTAAATTTTGACAGGGATCCAGCAAAGATATCCAATCAAAGGTGAACTTTTCTGACAATGTCACTGATTTGCAATCACCAAAATTGAACACTCACACCTTTACACGTCCATCAGGTTACATCCATAAGATATCAAACAGTTAATAAAATGCCCACTCTGGAGCTCAAATGTCACCACCCTAAGCAGAATCCTGTCAATATCTGCCTGACCTTTCTCTGCTTACCTTGGTACGATATCAGGCATGCTGGTGCTGAATGGGAGGCACACAAAAGAGTCATGCTGTGCAGACTGGGACAGGTTGTGTATGTTTGCGTGTCATTGAGTGTGCTGGGTGTGCACAACCGTCAACTACAGGCATAAAAACTCAAGTCTTTCTCAGCTCCAATAATGGTGGTATGAACAATTTCAACACCTACTTAGAGCCACAATTCTGGAAGACAATGCACAACAAACACACATTTATACTCACAGATTGCCATAAAATTAATGTCATATGAGGAAAAAAAATACATTATTCAGTCTCCTTGACATTTGCAGTATTGCTGTTTGATATTACTTCATTAATTAAAAAAAATGAGAAGGACAATTAGAGAGAGCATATTTCTGTCAAGGTGCCAGTCTTCTGTTTATGTATCTGTTGACATTATCTCTGTTAAAATTTCCTATTTATGTTTTTCTTTTTCATTACTTTGATTTAAAATGGCTGAACCTTGATATTAACTGCTACCGATCATTCTTCTTTGATTATAAATAGTAATTATGGATCTTATCCTGATAGGTAACCTTTAATCTTGACCGCTCATCTTTGATTGTTGAACACTGATTTTGATATCCATCTTTGATCCTGAGTTTTTATCCTGATCACTCTTCTTTGATCTTGAGTGATGATCTTGGAACCTTGTGAAAGAGGTTGTTTTTGTCATTGTTTATCTATCTGTAGATGAACCACGATGACAGATCAAATATCAAAGGCAGGATCAAAGTTAAAGGAATCAAGATAAAAGGAAAAATCCATCCCTTAATCAATATTTGAACAACTCTTGTTTGATCCAAGGCTTACCTCCACCAAAGGTGATTGAAACCTGTTTGTCCTTTTGACCATCTAGCAAGCAGACAGGCAGTTAAATCAGCAAAGCAGATATATTCGGGGGTAATTAAACTGCATATTTTTAATCACTAAATCTTTAGTGATTAAAAATAAATAAGTAAATAAACAGTTTCAGCTCGGAGTCCACATCTAAAGAAACCAATTTTCTGAAATGAAAATGAATGACTTCTCTTTCCATTTCCATGCAACGGAAATGAAAAACAAAATGAAATAGACTGAATTGAAAAGCTTATCTTTTTCTCTTTGAGAGATGACAAAGGCCGCACTCTGCCGTTTTTTTCTCCCCTGCCTCTATTTATAGTGGTTGGCTTGGCAGCAGGCTGCTGTCAGTCTGAATGACTTTATCCAAGCTCGGAAAATGAAGAGGAACTTGCCCAGGTGGCAGCAGTTATATCGACAACTTGCATAAGAGCACAGTACATCCCAACAGGTACCATACTGGAGGAGCAAATTAGTCAAGGGCTGTATTGTGGCTTATTTGGATTCTGTCTCTTCTCCATGCTGGCCTTATGGAGTGTGACATTTACACAGCTGTGTTCATTTAATAAAGTGTCAGAATAAAAGTATTCAAAGCCAGATAACTGTCTCATTAATGTTCTTGTCTGACGCTTTGCCATATCAGAAGATGCCTCCTTGTCGAAGAATAGACTATTGTCCTTTCAGAGAACAATGAATACAGAGAATGGCAAATGATATTGATCTAAGAAGAGGCTTAAAATTTAAAGTCAAGACTTCATGAGAAACCACTTCAGATATGGTCAACTTGTGTTGTTATGTATCAAGTTTTTGCTGCTTTTGCACAGTTGCCTTTTGCTATTATCTCTATTGCCAAACTAAAAAAAAAAAAAACAGGAGATGGTCTTTGAAAGCCTCCAGACAGTTGAAGTTAGGGACTCGCTGAGAGCATAACATCAGTAAATGAGAGCTTTTCAAACCAAACATTTAAGCAAAAGCCACATCGACAATCAATTTGTTTTCCATGCTGTTCCAGTGCGACAGGCCAGGCTACCATTACAAATGCTTTGATTGGAAGTAGTGAGTAAGATAACAAGATTAAGTGTTTCCACAGGATCACAGAGCTTTGAGGGAACAAAAAACTATTGTCTTCACCTACTGCTCTGTCTCTGTCTTTCCTAGTGGCATCATTAAGATAGTGGAGATTATAGCAGTGCGGGATTAATGGACATACTCTCTAGTAGAACAAAGCTGGTTCAGACACCCAGGATCTTGGGTAATGAAGAAGCAGCATGAGTTATGAGTCCACGCAGAGCCTCACGGATATATTTGGAACACAGAAGTGGTCATTGAGACTTATCATCCCAGTGGTAACTGTCATATCTGTGTATGTGCTGCTTTCAAAGTGTAAAGTTCTTTAATTGAGACGAGCTGGATTTAGCAGATGAGCTGGATTTAGCGTACTTCAGTTTCTAGGTAAACCTCTGTCAATCTTTTGGAGAGAAAATGAACATTTTCTAAAGGCAGCTGTTTAAAAGGAAAAAAAAAATGCTTGCTTTTTGAAATTGTTTCAAAGTCGTGATTTAATGATGATAACCAGGTGGTGTGCAAATAGTTTCTTGAAGGAACCACCTGGTGTTTCCACCACTTAGAAGCTGGAGACCAGGTTCCAAAAATAACTTCATACACTGTCGCTCAAAAGTTTAAAACAGGAGACTGAATGCATTTTGATGCTAAGTTACGGTACATATTGAAATGTGTTTTCATATGACTGATTTCACATGACACAAAACTAAAGTCATTTCAAATGGCAACTTTCTGGCTTTAAGAAACACTATAAGAAATCAAGAAAAAAAATTGTGGCAGTCAGTAACGGTTATTTTTTTAGACCAAGCAGAGGGAAAAAAATATGGACTCACTCAATTCTGAGGAATAAATTATGGAATCACCCTGTAAATTTTCATCCCCAAAACTAACACCTGCATCAAATCAGATCTGCTCGTTAGTCTGTATCTAAAAAGGAGTGAACACACCTTGGAGAGCTGTTGCACCAAGTGGACTGACATGAATCATGGCTCCAACACGAGAGATGTCAATTGAAACAAAGGAGAGGATTATCAAACTCTTAAAAGAGGGTAAATCATCACGCAATGTTGCAAAAGATGTTGGTTATTCACAGTCAGCTGTGTCTAAACTCTGGACCAAATACAAACAACATGGGAAGGTTGTTAAAGGCAAACATACTGGTAGACCAAGGAAGACATCAAAGCGTCAAGACAGAAAACTTAAAGCAATATGTCTCAAAAATCGAAAATGCACAACAAAACAAATGAGGAACGAATGGGAGGAAACTGGAGTCAACGTCTGTGAACGAACTGTAAGAAACCGCCTAAAGGAAATGGGATTTACATACAGAAAAGCTAAACGAAAGCCATCATTAACACCTAAACAGAAAAAAAACAAGGTTACAATGGGCTAAGGAAAAGCAATCGTGGACTGTGGATGACTGGATGAAAGTCATATTCAGTGATGAATCTCGAATCTGCATTGGACAAGGTGATGATGCTGGAACTTTTGTTTGGTGCCCTTCCAATGAGATTTATAAAGAAGACTGCCTGAAGAGAACAGTCATTGATAATATGGGGCTGCATGTCAGGTAAAGGCACTGGGGAGATGGCTGTCATTACATCATCAATAAATGCACAAGTTTACGTTGATATTTTGGACACTTTTCTTATCCCATCAATTGAAAGGATGTTTGGGGATGATGAAATAATTTTTCAAGATGATAATGCATCTTGCCATAGAGCAAAAACTGTGAAAACATTCCTTGCAAAAAGACACATAGGGTCAATGTCATGGCCTGCAAATAGTCCGGATCTTAATCCGATTGTAAATCTTTGGAAGTTGAAGAAAATGGTCCATGACAAGGCTCCAACCTGCAAAGCTGATCTGGCAACAGCAATCAGAGAAAGCTGGAGCCAGATTGATGAAGAGTACTGTTTGTCACTCATTAAGTCCATGGCTCAGAGACTGCAAGCTGTTATAAAAGCCAGAGGTGGTGCAACAAAATACTAGTGATGTGTTGGAGCGTTCTTTGGTTTTTCATGATTCCATCATTTTTTCCTCAGAATTGAGTGATTCCATATTTTTTCCCTCTGCTTGGTCTAAAAAAGTAACCGTTACTGACTGCCACAATTTTTTTTTCCTGATTTCTTATAGTGTTTCTTAAAGCCAGAAAGTTGCCATTTGAAATGACTTTAGTTTTGTGTCATGTCTGTGATCTGCTTTTTTTTTTACTACAAATTAAACAACTGAATGAACATCCTCCGAGGCCGGTGATTCCATAATTTTTGCCAGGGGTTGTATTAATAATGCACTGTTATAACCAGTGGTGGGCACACTTCCGCTAATCCGCTAATTATCAAAGATAATGTTTTCATTAGCTTTTAAAATAACTTTGAAAACCATCATCAGACCAGTTATCTTCCGGTAAGTTTTGGTCAGATAATTTTTAAACCACTAACATATTTTTGAAGACGTGGTAAACAAAGCCTAACAGTTACAAACATTCATTAAGTCTAAAATCAGCTGAGTATTTACCTGTTAAAGGTTTTGTAATAGATGCACAGTTCTATTCTCTGCAAACAAAGGAGAGCTGGTTCCAGAAGAAACCGCTCTATCCTCTGCAGACAAAGAAGAGAAAAAAAAAAAACTCATTTCTTTTGACCCCATACTGATATGCTGGCAATATCACCCAAGTCATCCAGAGGCATACCATTTTAACTTATGGTAAGAATTTTAACCAAACTCATTTTGGATAAGTTATTTAAATTAATGTCACGTCTGAAGTTTTATAAAGTGAAAATATCAGATATAGGTTTTAGTTTTAAAGTAATGCACTCATTTTTAAGGTTTTAGTGTGGACATTCTGTGTCGAGGGGTGCATTATGGGAACCCTCAGTACATTCACAACAGAAGAAATGCACTTGAGATGCTCTGATCAGGCTCCACACGGACAACAGCATTAAACTCTGTAAATAAATTCTCTGGGTTTATAGACATTGTGTTTGTACGCATCTTAAACATAGCAGACACGGATTATCTGGAATTTTGCTTGGCAAGTTTTCAGGGTCTCTACTGCCATCTACTGGCCAGTAGTGTTCATGGCAGTATGAGCGTCTGGACGCCAGGAGGTGCAAGTGTTCTATTTATTTTGACACCGGTTATATCAGACAGTTATTTAATTACAGCTCAACTTTTCTTTGCAAATGTACACAGCCAGCCTGGGGACATGGTGGTTATTTTTTTTTTTTGGCCCAGATTATTGCGTTCCCTCACATTATTATTACGTTCCCTTGCAATATTATTGCATTCCCATGCAATAGTTTTTGCATTCCCTCACAATAACCTAATATCATTTTAAAGCTCATGCCTATCAGAGCACACAGTGAATGAAATCAGGTGCAGGGGGAGACTGAATGCATATGCATGCGTGCACACACAGCAGACAGCAACAGGATTCACGAGAGGACGGTAGAAAAAAAAAGAAAACATAAACGTTCATAAGGCACACTAACAGGTGTTACGACTTACTACCACTGTTGTATAAATAAACTATATTTCATACGGAGTCTTATAGCTGTGCAAGGTATAGCAACTTACTCCCTCATCTGTCGTAAATCCTGTTGCTGTCAGCTGTGTGTGTGTGTAGTGTGCGCGCATATGCGTTCAGTCTCCCCCCACCTGATTCCACTCACTGTGTGCTCTGACAGGCATGAGCTTTAATATGATATTAGGTTATTGCGAGGGAACGCAAAACCTATTGAGAGGGAATGCAATAATCTGGGCCAAAAAAAAAAAATTAACCCCCATGGCCCCAGGCGGGCTCCGTACAAATGCCTTTTTTTTACAAATAAAAAAATGGCATATGTTACAAAAACACATTTATATATATGTAAACACCCAACACACACCTCACATTAATGTGTTGGTTTTTTACATAGAATGAACGGACAACCAATCAGTGTTTAGCGGAGGCACATTTTACCCATAATTCCTTTCGTATCTGTCTGTGTTTGTTACAAAACTTCAGAATTAGTGCATTATTTAACATTAAAAGATATACATTATGTTTTAAACTTTGTACAAATGACAGAATTGACATAATGGAGTTATTCTATTGGATTAATTTTATTTTTAAATCCAAACCATAAGTCAGCACTGCTTTATTTTCCAAGATCTCTGCCTTATGGCGAGCTGCTATTGAATAGAGAGTTGAGCTTCACTGCTCTTCTCTGCTGCAAGCTATGTACACTCAACAAAAATATAAATGCAACACTTTTGGTTTTGCTCCCATTTGTATGAGATGACTTAAAGATCTAAAACTTTTTCCACATACACATATCACCATTTTCCCTCAAATATTGTTCACAAACCAGTCTAAATCTGTGATAGTGAGCACTTCTCCTTTGCTGAGATAATCCATCCCACCTCACAGGTTGTGCCATATCAAGATGCTGATTAGACACCATGATTAGTGCACAGGTGTGCCTTAGACTGCCCACATAAAAGGCCACTCTGAAAGGTGCAGTTTTATCACACAGCACAATGCCACAGATGTCACAAGATTTGAGGGGAGCGTGCAATTGGCATGCTGACAGCTGGAATGTCAACCAGAGCTGTTGTTCGTGTATTGATGTTCATTTCTCTACCATAAGCCGTCTCCAAAGGCATTTCAGAGAATTTGCAGTACATACAACCAGCCTCAGAACTGCAGACCACGTGTCACCACACCAGCCCAGGACCTCCACATCCAGCATGTTCACCTCCAAGATCGTCTGAGACCAGCCACTCGGACAGCTGCTGAAAACAATCGGTTTGCATAACCAAAGAATTTCTGCACAAACTGTCAGAAACCGTCTCAGGGAAGCTCATCTGCATGCTCATCGTCCTCATCGGGGTCTCAACCTGACTCCAGTTCGTCGCCGTAACCGACTTGAGTGGGCAAGTGCTCACATTTGCCTGGCGTTTGGCACGCTGGAGAGGTGTTCTCTTCACGGATGATCCCGGTTCACACTGTCCAGGGCAGATGGCAGACAGCGGTGTGGGTGTCGTGTGGGTGAGCGGTTTTCTGATGTCAATGTTGTGGATCGAGTGGCCCATGGTGGCGGTGGGGTTATGGTATGGGCAGCGTCTGTTATAGACGAAGAACACAGGTGCATTTTATTGATGGCATTTTGAATGCACAGAGATACCGTGACGAGATCCTGAGGCCCATTGTTGTGCCATACATCCAAGAACATCAACCTCATGTTGCAGCAGGATAATGCACGGCCCCATGTTGCAAGGATCTGTACACAATTCTTAGAAGCTGAAAATGTCCCAGTTCTTGCATGGCTGGCATACTCACCGGACATGTCATCCATTGAGCATGTTTGGGATGCTCTAGACCGGCGTATACGACAGCGTGTACCAGTTCCTGCCAACATCCAGCAACTTCGCACAGCCATTGAAGAGGAGTGGACCAACATTCCACAGGCCACAATTGACAACCTGATCAAACCTATGCAGAGGAGATGTGTTGCACTGCATGAGGCAAATGGTGGTCACACCAAGATACTGACTGGTATCCCCCCCCCCAATAAAACAAAACTGTACCTTTCAGAGTGGCTTTTTATTGTGGGCAGTCTAAGGCCACACCTGTGCACTAATCATTGTGTCTGATCAGCATTTTGATATGGCACACCTGTGAGGTGGGATGGATTATCTCAGCAAAGGAGAAGTGCTCACTATCACAGATTAAGACTGGTTTGTGAACAATATTTGAGGGAAAATGGTGATATTGTTGATGTGGAAAAAGTTTTAGATCTTTGAGTTCATCTCATACAAAATGGGAGCAAAACCAAAAGTGTTGCGTTTATATTTTGTTGAGTGTAGTTAACAGGAGCTTCCAGCAGAGGTCAGGGCACTCTAAGACAGAAGTACTGACTCGTTTGGGTCTGTGGTCGCCTTTGATGCTACCAGAAGCGATCGTGGTGTTAAAACTCAAAATCAGCTTGTTAGTAGTTGCAAGTGTACCAGAGACAATACTGGAAGTTAGCTGTAGCTTCCGCTAAATTTTTGGGTGGTTTATCGGTTTAGCTTTATAAAAGATAACTTTTCAGTTAGCTGATTATCTGTTATCGAAGCTAACTTTTTGCTTAGCTGTGCCCACCACTCATTTTCTGAAAATAGTAAACAAAGAAGTACGTTAGTTTCTTTAAAGGCTTCAAATATAAGGGTTTTCTTTGAGCATTCATTTTCAGTTGTCAGTAATTTAATTCTATGCCAACATGTGTTTATTAATACTCCAATCAAAAAGAGCTAATTAAGCTTCAAAGGGGATTGATGACTTGTGTGGACTTACCAGATTGAGTGTGAAAAAGGTAACACTTAATAAGCTCATCATTGTGGTAAAAATAAATTAATGACTGACTTTGAATACTTCCTTTCTTCATGGTTCTGTTGTCATGGGCTGCCTTGGTCTGCCTTTCTCCCATTCCCTTCTGTCTCCTCTTGTGTGTTGTTTGTCTGTTTACCCTCCAGGTGGTGCACTGCAGAGCTGAGGAACACCTGTGGCTCATCATCTACTCGTACCTGAAGCTCATGAGCGGCTCATCATGAGCAGATTACTTAAACCCCGGATTTGAGCTCAGTCACTGCCAGATTCTACGCTGACATTGATTCTCCATGATCCTTACATCGTCATTCCTGCCGCTTCCATGCGCTCTGATATCTAAGCTTCCCACAGCTCATCTCAAGGTAACCTGGCCTCCTCTATTTTCTGTAATAGAGCTTGTTGACCTTTTGGTTTTTCCAGACACCTTCCTGCGTGGCTTCCATGCTGCACTGCTTCTGGCTCCCACGCCACTACAAGCACTATGTCACTTTGGAACTCATCTGCTCCCAGCTTCAGAGCATGCTGCTCTGCCTCGTTCAGATTATGGCCCAGTCACATGGCACTTAACAAGGGGCAACGAAGCCCAAACGAAACAAGAAATCTGGACTTTCGTTGGCATCATTTAACCTTTGCGCAGCTTTGTTCCTGCAGCCGGTGCTTCGTCAGGATTTTTAAACTATTGAAAAATTTGAACGAATGCCACCGAAAACCTTTGCCGTCATTCTTGCCGTTTTTATTGTTTGCTTAGTTTTTGTAACGTTAGCATTTAGTTTGACTTCGTTCAACCAGCTGAATGTTTTCACACCGTACAGAAGCCATTTCTGAGCGCTGCTGCTGCCACTGCGTTCATGTACTGTTGGAAATTACAGGGCAAATGCAACCTTTTTGCTTGATTTTTTTTTTTTTTATCTGGGTGGGGGTCAGCTTCACTGGGCTCAGGCACCTTATATAAGCCAGAATTAATCTTTTGTGTGGATACAATTAATTATTTTGCAACAAGCAACTGCTGAATTTAAAACAACAAAAAAGTTGTGTAATTTCCAATGGTACTTGGATGCAGCGGCAGCAGGAGCTCCTGCGTGCATTTATTATCTTTTATTAAATATAACAATATGAGTGTAGGAATGACAATCCAGCCCTTCTCTACATGTGGCAACAGGTAGATAATTCAGATGATCATATAAAGAGCTTTTCTGGAATGTAGAATTTACATTGTGGATCAGCTGCAGCTGGTGGAAATAACCACACATGAGTCAATGTGCGACGTTCAACGGACTGATCAATTTACTTCTCTGATATAGTGAATCATCTTTACACTTATATATTCCCCCTTTGACAGTTTTCTGTTATAAATCAATATATATGGCTTAGTAAAGTAATAGAGTTTTTTTTTTTTTTTTTTTTTTTTTATTGGAGCAAGATGTAGCACCCAGCGTGACGAGAGCCAGTGAGGATTTTCATGATGAGGAGATGATCCCTCTTTTGTTCTGGACAAGGAACCAGAGCAGGTGGGTCCACCGGTGTGTGCACAGATCTCCACAGCTTCTGTTTGCAGTTTCTCCAGGACTCAGGTGCTATGAGCTCCATCCCAGCTCAGAGTCTTGGAACTCAGAGATGGAGACACACACTGCTCCAGCTGTGGCTCCAGCCGAGTTTCATTTAAAGCGTCAAGATCAACATTAGCTTCGGTTTTGTCTTGTTCCTCTTTTGTCCCTTTTGCACTCTTGGTTCGCAGGCTATTCGGCGATAAAGCTTGTTCATCCACCTTTTGTCAACGAATTGTGACTTTTTACTTTTTACCTTTGTTCAGGAATCATCGTATGCTGTGTGACTGGGCCATAAGTTCCTGCATGACTCTGAGGTTGTGAGATTCTTCTCTCACCCTGCTTCTAATTGTGACTGTGCATGACCAAGAGCTAATTCTAAGAACTGTATGAATTCTTATAAAGAACTACTAAGAACTTGCCAAGTCATTTCTATAGCCCAGTCCTCCTTAATTGGAACTGCCTCACAAGACGTGCAGCATCTGACCTCTGAGGGCAAGTCATGAACCATGAACTATTCCTGAACAGTGAACCTTTATTTCCTCAACAGTAATCTTTATTTCCTGAACCGTGAACGTGCCCACACTGAACTGTTTTATTATTAACGGCTTCCAGTGTTACGAGTGCAATCACTCACCTCTGTTCTCCTCCTCTTCCTAGTTCCTCATCCTCAGCTCTCTACGTCCCACCTGGCTCCGGTTCCAGTCCCATATACTCCAGGATTTCTGTTCATTTCTCCAACTTACAAGACTGGCTCAGGAACCTGCAGCTCCCTAATTTCCACCTCTGCCTGCGGGCTGACTCTCCACTCTGTAGGCATCCCCAGCGCAGCAATATTGTTTATTTATTTACTGTAAATAAATCTCTTTTTGTTCACAACCAACCCAGTGTTTGAGTCCATCGTCTGAAATGGTTCAGTCCTATTCGGACCTCTAACCACATTTGTTATTTGGTGAAAGATACATGGTGTTTAATTATCTTTTTTTTATTATTTTTCATTGTTTATTTAGCACCAGACCAGGTCCTTCAGCTGTTAATGAGTTGGTATGTATACTACCTGAAAGACAAGGGTTCAATTTCTGCTGAAGCTACCTGTTGTATCTTTGGACAAGACTCCTCAAGATAAGACTACCCATTTGCAAATGTAATCTGCAATTTACAGGGGAAGTAGCAGACTCACATTCACTTCATTCTACGATATCTGGGAAGAAGCACCTACACCAGTTGTCCTCAGAGCCTACATAGAAATGATGTGCCATGTCAGTTCCACCAGAGGACTCACTTTTCAGCATCTCTCACAAGCAGCTAATTGTCTACAGCCACACAAATAATCACAACACATGTCACTGCTAATCACCACCAGAAACCAATATGGTATGTCCTTTAAAAGCTTCCCTTGTCTCTATTATCTCTTCCTGTTTTTCAATGCTCCCTTCACTACCTCCAGCTGGTCCCTGTCTATCAGAGGGTGAGCTCCATCCACAGCTCATTCTGTCACCCCGACGGGTACTGAAGCCAAATCAAAATTACAACTCTGCATCCACCTCTGTAATAAATATTTTCTTTTAACCAACTGAGTCTTCTGGAAGAAATGGACAAAGATAAACCCCAAACAAGGTGCACATAACATGGTCATACCCAGTGGTGGGCACAGCTAACCAGAAAGTTAGCTTCAATAACCACTAATCCACTAACTGAAAAGTTAGTGTCTTTTCACTTATAAAAGTAAAGGTTTGCATGTATACACTGTCTTTTAAAGCAAACACACTTAGTCATAATGCATTGCAGCAATGCATTATGGGAGTTCAGGGTTCATTTGTTTTTATTATTATTATTGTAGTACATGATAGTTTAAGAGTGTTGTTAGTGTTATAGATTTGTTGTGTTTTTATAGTTCAAGGAATGTAGTTAGTTTGGTGAAGAGTTATGTTGTAACCATGAGTGAAAATGACGTTCTGATTTACCTCTTCTGTCACTCTCTGAGCTGCTATATGTTGAAAGTTTTTTTTTTTTTCCCAGCCACACCGGGTGCCGGCCTGCCTCGTACTGTGGGGGGATGGCGGCGGGCTGAGTTCCTTATGGCAGCTTGGCTGTTACAAAACACCCAGCAGACAGGAATTAATGTTTGGTTTTAGGATTTACAAATGTTTGACCATTCGGTTACTCATTATGCCAGCAAAGAAATGTTAGTGGAACTAAATTTAGCAGAAACTAATTAATCGGTTTTCAAAATTAGCTGAAAAGATAATCCGCTAACAAAAAGTTAGCTTCACTAATTAACGGATTAGCATAACTGTGCCAACCAATAGTCATACCACACAAAAGACAACTCAGGAATGCGGGCATTATTATGTACAAACAGAATCACAGCATACTGATCTTTGGACAAGACTCTTTAGTTGCATCATTATTTTGATGATTTACTAATGATATACAGTGGGGTAAAAAAGGATTTAGTCAGTCCCTGATTGTGCAAGTTCTCCTACTTAGACAGATGAGAGAAGTCTGTAATTTTCATCATAGGTACACTTCAACTATGAGAGACAAAATGAGAAAAAAAAATCCAGGAAATCACATTTTAGGATTTTTAAAGAATTTATTTGTAAATTATGGTGAAAAATAAGTATTTGGTCAATAACAAGAGTTCAACTCAATACTTTGTAACATAATCTTTGTTGGCAATGACAGCGGTCAAACATTTCCTGTAAGTCTTCACCAGGTATTTTGGTCCATTCCTCCATGCAGAGCTCCTCTAGTTTTGTTTTGGGGCTGTCGCTGGGCAACATGGACTTTCAACTCCCTCAACAAATTTTCTATGGGGTTGAGGTCTGGAGACTGGCTTCTCCACTCCAAGACCTTGAAATGCTTTTTACGGAGGCACTCCTTTGTTGCCTGAGCAGTGTGTTTGGGATCATTGTCATGCTGGAAGACCCAGCCATGTTGCATTTTCAGTGCTCTAACTGATGGTAGGAGGTTTTGACTTAAAATCTTACAATACATGGCCCTGTTCATTCTTCCCTTAACACAGATCAGTTGCCCTGTCCCCTTTGCAGAAAAACAGCCCCAAAGCATGATGTTTCCACCCCTATCTTTCACAGTAGGTATGGTGTTCTTGGAATGCAACCTCAGCATTCTTCTTCCTCCAAACACATTGAGTTGAGTTTTTACCAAAATGTTCTATTTTGGTTTCATTTGACCACATGATATTGTCGTAATCCTCTTATGCTCTCTGGCAAACTTCAGATGGGCCTGGACATGTACTGGGTTAAGCAGGGGGACACGCCTGGCACTGCAGGATTTGAGACCCTCTCTGCATAGTGTGTTGCCTTTGTTACTTTGGTCAAAGCTCTCTGCAGGTCATTCATCAGGTCCCTCCATGTAGTTCTGGGATTTTTGTCCACCGTTCTCATGATCATTTTGACCCCACGGATGACATCTTGCGTGGAGCCCCAGATCGAGGGAGATTATCAATGGTCTTGTATGTCTTCCATTTTCTTACAGTTGCTCCCACAGTTTATTTATTCACACCAACCTGCTTGACTATTGTAGATTCACTCATGATGCCTGGTGCACATCTACAATTTTCTTCCTGGGGTCCTTCGACAGCTCTTGGTCTTGGCCATGGTTGAGTTTGGAGTTTGACTGTTTGACACTGTGGACAGGTCTCTTTTATACAGATAACAAGTTCCAACAGGTGCCATTAATACAGGTAACAAGTGGATGACAGAAGAGTTTCTTAAAGAAGTTACAGGTCTGTGAGAGCCAGAAATCTTGCTTGTTTGTGGGTGACAAAATATTTATTTTCCACCATAATTTACAAATAAATTCTTCAAAAATCCTTCAATGTGATTTCCTGGATTTTTGTTCCTCTCATTTTGTGTCTCATAGTTAAATTGTACCTATGCTGAAAATTACAGACCTCTCTCATCTTTCTAAGTAGGATAACTTGCACAATCAGGAAGTGACTAAATACTTTTTTTTACCCCACTGTAATTGTCATATTGATGATTGATCAACTAACAGAGCAGTTCATACCACAATTAATCAACTGTTCTCAATCAAAAATAATTGTAAAATATCTTTGCACCACCAGAACATACTTTTTCTATTAATTTTTTTATGACTTGTCAGAAAAATACTGACCTCAAGGCCTTGGAGTTGTTGCTGGTGGGTACAGCCATGGATCAATGGATAGATGACCCAATTATGTTATCCATTCATAATGAACAGAGAAAGAAACATAATCTGTCACAGCGTTGTGTTAGTAAAAGCTGCTCTCAGCAGCTTTGTTATTCGGAGCTTTTAAGGGGATGCTCAGGTCATACAGTCAGACCATTAAATCTAAGTTGGGAGTGCATCTAATGGCAAGATAAGATGTCTTGTGAATGCAATGTGTGGTCCATTGCATGTTTCCTTGGCCCACCTCATTTCTTGATATGTCTTTGCTTTTTATGAAAACTTTTCCATCTTGTCCTTTATCGTTCTCATGTGTTGAATTTTCAGTGATAAATCAGAAACTTAACAGACCACAGGATGGTTATGGGAGTCTCCAGTCTAAAGCAGTATTAGTTTCTAATGATAACTAGTTGCTTTTTTCTGGTGGTTTTTAAGTGGCTCATGAAAACAACAAATCCCGTCTTCTCCCTCGTGGATCCTGATAACAAGGTTCCTAGACTCCAGACAAGCAAGTTCACAGCAGGTTCAACCAATTTGGTTCCCAGACTGTCTGAGAGTGGAAGCAAAAGAGAAGTATTTGTACCACCTTCGTTACCCCCAATGACTGAATATTTGACTGAATATGTACAGGAGGCATTTGAAAAACTCCAACACTGTTCCCTGTACAACTACCTGTGACAAATAAAGTGGGGAAAAATGCATTTTGATAATCATAGTCAAAAAGTTATTCTGTTATAATCAATGTACTGTTGTTTGTTAAAAAGAAAGGTACATTCTCATAAAATCCACAGCCAGGGATGATACCAATGATTCCTCATACCCAGGATTAGGAACTTAAATGGATACTCATAACAACAGCAATAATCATCATTTTTGAGCAACTATTTTGTCAGTGCTGGCAAAGAATGGTTACAGTATAGGCCTCTTTTCTCCTTCAGTGTTTGCTGTAGGTCAAATTCCTGGAAAATGTAGATGTGATTGACTAATTTATAATTTAGCAAAACATTCATGAATTAATTGTGTGTATGTATCCAATATCAGAGTGAGTTAACATCTTTTAGTGGCACAAAGCATATGGTATTTAAGGCTATGCCCAAATTTTCTTATGTTCATAAGGGTTGGTTTGCACTTTATAAATAATACATTTGGGACTTCTTCAATAAACATTTCAAAATTATGTGTTTAAAGAAAAAGTGCAAAACAGAGTTTTCATTGTCACAAATTATCAGGATTTATATACGGCTGAACGCATCCTTGTCATTTGATTGGTGCTTTGTACGTCACGTGACATGGATTATTCGTCCATTTGTATTACGTTGTATTTAACGTGCAAATATGGTTCCATTTATAGTGCAAATTAAGGTGTTTTTGCTAAACATGACACAGTTTGTTTTGCTGACGGACCACAATTTGATTTGAACGAGCTAATTGATGGTGACACAACACACACACACACACACACACACACACACACACACACACACACACACACACACACACACACACACACACACACACACCAATCCAGTCTCATGGATTGTTGTGATTCAGCAGCACAAAATATACATTAATCTATTGGTTCATCATATTGTCACGAAAAGTGCAAAGTTTTCATCATGGGAGCATGTAATTAAAAGTGCAGCAGGGGGGCGGGGTGGTTATGGTTAGGGTTAGGGGAAAGAGTAGGGTTAGGTTATGGTTAAGTATAGGGTTGGGGGGTAGGAGGAGGGTTAGTAATAGTGAGTTTAAACAAAACCCTGTCACGAAATTTGATCATTTTGTGATGGGAGGACGAAAAAAAATGTGAGGCTAGCTGCACACACACACACACACACACACACACACACACACAACACACACACACACACACACACACCACACACACACACACACACACACACACACACACACACACACAACAACAACAAACTAATCCACTACATTGTAAGCCTTCTGGAGGGCATGAAGAGCTGTTAGGATGAAACATGGACAAATGTCTGACATAAGTACACAAAGGTTTTTTTTTTTTTTTTTTGGAAGTATCACAGACTACATTGTCAATATTTTTTTTAACTATCTAATTGTTTTTCAAGTTGACTGAGAACAATTTTGGACTCCTATTTAACGTACATGTTGGACTCTTGATGTCAAAGCACCAGCGACGCACAACAAAATGTAAGTCCCTTTTCTGTTGTTTAATTAATATAATATCAAATGACAAGGATCTGTTTAAGTAATGAATGTTTTATATTCTTTTAATGGAACAAATATTTAATTCGGTGAAAGCTGGAAGTACCATTCAACTCGGTTTTGCCTCACTGAATGGAACCATTCCATCTTTCTCCTCATGAAATATTTGCATAATTGACTCATAAATATTCATCATTTGTATACTATAAGCTGAACTGCCATGAACTGTGCATTGCAACAGTACTTGTCATTTTATCTCAAAAAGTGCCATGTCCATATGTAGGTGTGAGTCCACCAAGGCTCTGCCATGACACAGTTACTGTAGAGTTTCAGCATCACAAGACAGCCGCAGATAAACTTGACAAAACACGTGCAAGAATCATTAAAGGTTGTCATGATGTCAACGAAGATTAAGATGCAAGTACAACATGCCACAGTATACTGCAAAACCACAAATGTAAGCAAGAGTAATAATCTTACTGCCATGATGTTCATTGGTCCTGCAAGACACAGACATCAGTTGCTAACCTTAGACTCGTGTTATACAGTGAATAGCTCCCAGCTGTTTGAACTGTCGCCCTCTAGCAGGTCCTACAGGTCCTACAGGCATAGCAAAGCAAGGACAAACAGACTAATAACAGTTTCTTTCCAAGAAACATCACCACCATGAACTCTCACATGCAACAACTCTAGTCATCAATATAAGGTACGTTGTACAATGTCCATACATGTATCACTGTCACTGCTGCTGCTCTGCTTTAAACACTACCTCAATATTTATTCATCTGTGCAATACAATTACCTTGTATTCTTAGACTCTTATCTTACATTTGTACAAAGAGATTTTCATTGCAATGTCCTGTAGGACTTTATATTTATAGCTGTTTATACTTTTTTTTCACTTTATCTGTTCGCACTGTAAACAGAGAAGTTCTCTCCAATCTCATTGTATATTTTGTATAATGGTAATAAAGGGCATTCTATTCTATTCTAAAGTGAAAAACCTTGAGTTGATCTTTGACTCCACACTGTCCCTTGATCTACGCATTAGAAAAATCACTAGGGCTGCTTTATTCCACCTCTGCATATTGTGAGGATTTATCCTATCCTGTCTATGGCTGATGCAGACATTCTGATCCATGCTTTTGTCTCTTCTAGATTTGGATTACTGCCCTGTCCTATTCTCTGGTTTACCACAGTCCAATATTAGAGGCCTCCAACTGGTTCAAATGCTACTGCTAGAACTTTGACTAGAAGCAGAAAGTTGACCATATTTCCCCAATTTACCCTATTGACATATACCATAATCCCTTGCGTGCCAGAGAGTCGCTGCAGTGAAACAACATACGAGGTCTGTTAGAAAAGTAACAGACCTTTTTATTTTTTTCAAAAACTATATGGATTTGATTCATATGTTTTTACGTCAGCCAAGCTTGAATCTTCGTGCGCATGCGTGAGTTTTTCCACGCCTGTCGGTTGCGTCTTTCGCCTGTGGGCAGGCTTCGAGTGAGCACTGCTCCACCCCTCTTGTCGTTTCATTGCGAGGAAATGGCGGAATTTCCTCGCAATACATTTTTTTTCCATCAGAATTTTTTCAGAAACTGTTAGAGACAGGCAGCTAGAAACCATTCGAAAAATGTATCTGGCTTTCGGTGAAAATTTTACGGGCTTCACAGAGAATAAGGAGTGTTTACTACAGCTTTAAGGATGGCCCACAATGGCGCACGGTGCGGAGGTGTTCCTTTGTCTCGCTTCATCAGCGAATTGGTTGTGACGCACGAAGCCTCCGCGCGGCTTTCCATGACAAAATCTCTTGTTAAAAGTGAAATCTGCCGGAAAATGGCTGATGTCCAGCTCTTGTGATAACCAGAGAAATTGCACACGATGGTCCCCGGCTCCACACAGCCATCCATTTAGAAATTATGTGGTGGTTTCTGCCTCTCGATGGCGGCTCGGAGCGCGGTGCGCCATTGTGGGCCGTCCTTAAAGCTGTAGTAACACTCATTCTCTGTGAAGCCCGTAAAATTTTTACCGAAAGCCAGATAAATTTTTCGAATGGTTTTCCAGCTGCCTGTCTCTAACAGTTTCTGAAAAAAATTCTGATGGAAAAAAAAAAGCCCAAATCATTCCGCCATTTCCTCGCAATGAAACAACGAGGAGAGGGTGGAACAGTGCTCACTCAAAGCCTGCCCACAGGCAAATGACGCAACCGACAGGCGTGGAAAAACTCACGCATGTGGCACGAAGGTTCAAGCTTGGCTGACGTAAAAACATATGAATCAAATCCATATAGTTTTTGAAAAAAATAAAAAGGTCCGTTACTTTTCTAACAGACCTCGTATAGAGAATCAACACGATGGCAGTTGTAAATTAATATTACAACCCCTGGCAAAAATTATGGAGTCACCGGCCTCAGAGGATGTTCAATTCAGTTGTTTAATTTGTAGAAAAAAAGCAGATCACAGACATGACACAAAACTAAAGTCATTTCAAATGGCAACTTTCTGGCTTTAAGAAACACTATAAGAAATCAAGAAAATAGATTGTGGCAGTCAGTAACGGTTACTTTTTTAGACCAAGCAGAGGAAAAAAAATATTGAATCACTCAATTCTGAGGAAAAAATTATGGAATCACCCTGTTAAATTTTCATCCCCAAACCTAACACCTGCATCAAATCAGATCTGCTCATTGACATTGACCCTATGCCATGACATTGACCCTATGTGTCTTTTGCAAGGAATGTTTTTGCAGTTTTTGCTCTATGGCAAGATGCATTATCATCTTGAAAAATGATTTCATCATCCCCAACATCCTTTCAATTGTCCAAAATATCAACATAAACTTGTGCATTTATTGATGATGTAATGACAGCCATCTCCCCAGTGCCTTTACCTGACAAAAATTTATTTTTTTTATGCTTTTCGTCATGTTAATAAGAGACGGCTGCATGATACCCTGAAAAACTTGCTAAAAACAATTATAACAATCTGTCTGTTACATTTAATCTGCGTGGAATTTAATAAACCCAAACCGAATTTCAGACATATTATATATATAGTCTCGAACAAAGAGGACAAACAGTGTTGTAAGAACAATAAGATGTTAAAGAGCAAACTTTCACTTTCCTCTAGAACAACATGAACAGGAAGCGACTGTAGCTCACAGCAGCTCCCATTGAAAATAACGGAGAGACAGCCTGTGATTCTTGCATGTTTACATAAAATAAACACAATAACAATGTCTAAAACCCAGAGATAATATTCATGAGAGTTTAGGCACAATATAAAATTGTTTTATGTTGCGATGTTAATGCTGTTGTCCGTGTGCTGCTGTTAAAGTGCAGCGTGATCAGAGCATCTCAATGCAGTTCTCAATGTTACTGAGATCTTGCAGCACGGCAACCTCTCCAGGTTTTGCGGGATTTGAAGCGTCAATAGGGCGAATTGTAGCCTCCCTTCACTGGCTTCCTGGCCCTGCAAGGACAGATTTTAAGGTTTTGTTACTAATATACAAAATCCTTCATGGACTAGCACCTCTCTGTCTGGCTGAACCTATGTAAACCTTATGCACTGACACATGTTCTACATCCTCAGGAAGCAGGATTCCTGTGTGTCCCTACGATAGGAAATTTTCATGTTTCTGAGTATCTAATGTGGAAGTAAAAGTTAAAAGTGCAACCGAACTTCCAGTCAGCTGTCAACAACAGCAGAAGTCACTTCACGGTGTCGCTGCTCTGTGCCGCTCTGCAATTCCAGTGAACAAACACAGATGTACCACAGCTTTCACTCATTCCTGAGTGACAAAAGCCTCCAAAAGAAATGGATGAGATCTTAGACCATGAGGATTGCTCTGCTCTGACTGTGACAGTTTTGAAGAACAGATACCCTAGAAACATTTTGTGGAGACAAGGAGATGTACAGCTGTATGTCATCTGCATAACAATGATATGCTACATCATTAAAGAAACTCAAAATATATAAGCAGTGGTGTACTAGAGGTTTCTTCCTAAAAAAAAAACTTTTCCTTACCATTGTTGCATATGTGCTTGTTTGGGGGTTGGTAAGGTTAGACTTTACCCATGTGGAATGCCTTGGGATGACTCTGTTGTGATTTTGCACTTTAAACATAAATTGAACTGAATTAAATACAACCTGTCTGAAGTCTGATCTCAAGTAAGTTAATCTAAAAACAAGCAGTTTCTACTCATTTCCAAACCTTTGAACACTTATAAATGCCTAATTATTTCTAGATTGGAAATAATTAAATAATTTAATTTGAGATTTTTTTTTTTTTTTAGCAGTGTTATCTTGTTGCTTGGACAGGCTAAGTCATGTTCTGCTCAAAATCAGTGTTTCTTGTATTTGACCTAAGCTTTTTTTTCAGCATATGTAGACATCCATTGGGTGTCAGGTGTCGCCACAGCTTGTGCTTCAGAGGAAATCGGTGTTAGTAAGTTCCTTCTGCAAGTTTTATGCCTGATTGCATTTCCTAAGGGCCCCTTCACACATAGTGCGAATTTGGTCGAATTGCGCATCAAGTGTGCATGAAGCAGCAGTCATATGCAAAATGTGTAAAATCGTAGCTGCTTCCAATGCCTCATATACCTGTTGTTACATATACTTGTGCAGACCAGCGGCTGAAAGAAAGAGTGTGTGCTGGGCAAGCCCATCGTACCCTCTCGTGGGAGCTGTCGGACAAATTCCAGATGACACACATGAACATCTAACACTGCTTGTTTGGGCACTTAGAAAATGTGTGGCCATTTGCACTTTTAACATGACAACAGTCAGCAGACAATCACTGTCAAGCTAGATGTGAAATTTGTCTAAGTGCCCCATGAGTATGACTTTGCAAATAGACACAGTGACACATTGGTGTGTGCGCTGACTGACAGGGGTGTGTCCACCGACAGAAGCGGCTGTGGAGATCTGTGGATGTGGATGTCATGGCTGGGGAACACGTACTGTGTTTGGATGGACATGGACTAACAACTGTCCACTGTGACATGTCCTCATGTGGACATAAATAAAAACATATATTGCAGAGGCCACGGCTGCAGCGAACAAGCACGCTCGCAAACATTGACAAGCTGTACATAGGTTGAAATGGATCATCAGATCATAACACATAGCGGGCAATCTGACTGTCACTTAACCCACGTGAGCTCTGTTCCACATGACGTGGTGCCAGTCCTGTGGCATGCTTTCCACAAGACGTGTGTCGGGCAGGACACGTGCGCAGGGCTGCCTGGACACTATGGATCAGTAGATGATGATTTCATGACTGTACATCTGTGACCATAGGTCGTCACCAGAGGAACAGATGGATCATATTTGTATTGCCCACTTGATAAGAGGGAATAAATAAAATAAAATGAATAAAATCATCAATAAATGCAGTGTTTGGTTTTATTTTATTTTTTAAATACGTCCATGCCCTTCCTGATATCTGCAGTTTCCCACACCTTTGACAGGGTGATGGTAACCCAGTAGTAAAGTTTCTGACTGGCAACCAGAGCTTTTGGAAAGTGTGGGTTCGATTCCCGTGGTGGCATGTATTTTATTTTTTTTCCCCACAGCAACTGCTGCTGTGAAAAGCTGATCTGAAAAGCTGCTGTGTTCCCGCATGCACGAAACTGTTGCAACATGTATTATTATTTTTTTTATTTATTTTTTCTTCCCATGTGCATAAACCGTTGCAGCAGTATCATGCACACCTGCAATACGAGCTGTCCCGACGGGAGTCGCCCCTGAGTTGTACATATTCACACTATGTGTGAAAGGTCCCTTACATCCCAACTTCACATTACTGTAGAATTTGGCAGGAGTCATCTTGAGCCTTGTGCTCTTGGAAACCAGCACACAAACTGCTTGTCCACCACAACTGCCAAATCTATATATGCATGAATTACGTATTGTTATCATTTTGCAATATGGACAATTATTATGAATATAAGCATCAGCTCCATGTTGTGGCTGTTGTGATGGACACACACACACACACACACAAATAGGTAATACATTCTATAGTTTTGAAAATATTCTGTTCAAGCATGAGCAGAAATGAAAAACAGCAAGACATAAGTGCACACATGTAGCATCACTAAATACATAATGAAATTTTGTCATGTGAATCACTAACACCTAATCCTGTTTTTTTTTTTTTTTTCTTTTTCTGAATGATTAATTATAAATGCAAACCACGGGGTATTCATGCTGATTACAAGAATGGGTTATTGATATTATTATTAAGTAGGATAATTAAGCCATCAAAAAAATAGCAATCATATTCAGAATTTTACAAAGGTGTCTGAGTCTGTGACAGGCTGTAATGTATTATTCTTCCTGACGTGCTGATCATAGTGGATGTAAAATGATGTATGTAATACCCTGCAGGAATGTTTTAATAGGCTTTTCACCAACACGGTTCCCAATAATGTGATTTGACTGTGCATGTCACTGCCACTGTAACTTTATTAATAACTCAAATTACTGAGCTACAGATTCACCGTGACATACTGCTTGTCACCGAAGAGTTTTATGGGCCACTATCTCGGAGAAAGAGAACAATACTCCGTATTATCCTTTATCTGTTCTCTTTGGAGCTTTTGGTGGTGGTGGTGGTGGTGGGGGGGGGGGGGGGGGGGGTTGGGGGTGGTGGGGGGGGGGGGGGGGGTGGGGGTGGGGGGGGCTGCACTAAAACCCCTGAGGTTATACGGTCAATATGTTTACTCTGGACGGACTGCAGCAATATCATTACTGGCAGATAAAAAGCAGATTAGTCTCCAGCACTAATCCTGAAACGGTCAGCTCAGACTGGCCCACCAGTAGGTCATTTCAGCAGTAGAGGGAACCGCCATGTCACGTAATCTGACAGAAAAGAATTAATGAACTATTTAAAATCAAAGCATATATGGCATGTGTTTTGTGGGGCGTTTTCACAGTCCAGTGCTCATGAGGGCGCTGACACTCACCATCTTGCTGTAACAAGCCCAGAAAAGATGAAGCATGACCGCCTGTGACATTGCTATATGGTGACTCATGCCAAAAAAAAAAAGTAGCACCCTCCCGGCTCCTTCCCCACATCGCCATCCATAGACAGCAGGACACTGGTCCTGCCACGTAGCATACAGCATATTATGTGGGTTATTTGTTCAAATTGCAGCAGGGGTGGTGGACAAGTGATTATTGCGCTTGGGCTCAGTGTGGAACGTTCCTGGTTCTTATCCCACCCCTGACACATTTCTCCATGTACAACCCCTGGCAAAAATTATGGAATCACCGGCCCTCGGAGGATGTTCATTCAGTTGTTAATTTTGTAGAAAAAAAAGCAGATCACAGACATGACACAAAACTAAAGTCATTTCAAATGGCAACTTTCTGGCTTTAAGAAACACTATAAGAAATCAGGAAAAAAAATTGTGGCAGTCAGTAACGGTTACTTTTATAGACCAAGCAGAGGGAAAAAAAATATGGAATCACTCAATTCTGAGGAAAAAATTATGGAATCATGAAAAACAAAAGAACGTTCCAACACATCACTAGTATTTTGTTGCACCACCTCTGGCTTTTATAACAGCTTGCAGTCTCTGAGGCATGGACTTAATGAGTGACAAACAGTACTCTTCATCAATCTGGCTCCAACTTTCTCTGATTGCTGTTGCCAGATCAGCTTTGCAGGTTGGAGCCTTGTCATGGATTATTTTCTTCAACTTCCAAAGATTTACAATCGGATTAAGATCCGGACTATTTGCAGGCCATGACATTGACCCTATGTGTCTTTTTGCAAGGATGTTTTCACAGTTTTTGCTCTATGGCAAGATGCATTATCATCTTGAAAAATTATTTCATCATCCCCAAACATCCTTTCAATTGATGGGATAAGAAAAGTGTCCAAAATATCAATGTAAACTTGTGCATTTATTGATGATGTAATGACAGCCATCTCCCCAGTGCCTTTACCTGACATGCAGCCCCATATCATCAATGACTGTGGAAATTTACATGTTCTCTTCAGGCAGTCATCTTTATAAATCTCATTGGAACGGCACCAAACAAAAGTTCCAGCATCATCACCTTGCCCAATGCAGATTCGAGATTCATCGCTGAATATGACTTTCATCCAGTCATCCACAGTCCACGATTGCTTTTCCTTAGCCCATTGTAACCTTTTTTTTTCTGTTTAGGTGTTAATGATGGCTTTCGTTTAGCTTTTCTGTATGTAAATCCCATTTCCTTTAGGCGGTTTCTTACAGTTCGGTCACAGACGTTGACCTCCAGTTTCCTCCCATTTGTTCCTCATTTGTTTTGTTGTGCATTTTTGATTTTTGAGACATATTCCTTTAAGTTTTCTGTCTTGACGCTTTGATGTCTTCCTTGGTCTACCAGTATGTTTGCCTTTAACAACCTTCCCATGTTGTTTGTATTTGGTCCAGAGTTTAGACACAGATGACTGTGAACAACTAACATCTTTTGCAACATTGCGTGATGATTTACCCTCTTAAGAGTTTGATAATCCTCTCCTTTGTTTCAATTGACATCTCTTGTGTTGGAGCCATGATTCATGTCAGTCCATTTGGTGCAACAGCTCTCCAAGGTGTAATCACTCCTTTTTAGATGCAGACTATGAGCAGATCTACACTCAACAAAAATATAAACACAACACTTTTGGTTTTGCTCCCATTTTGTATGAGATGAACTCAAAGATCTAAAACTTTTTCCACATACACAATATCACCATTTCCCTCAAATATTGTTCACAAACCAGTCTAAATCTGTGATAGTGAGCACTTCTCCTTTGCTGAGATAATCCATCTCACCTCACAGGTGTGTCATATCAAGATGCTGATTAGACACCATGATTAGTGCACAGATGTGCCTTAGACTGCCCACAATAAAAGGCCACTCTGAAAGGTGCAGTTTTATCACACAGCACAATGCCACAGATGTCGCAAAATTTGAGGGAGCGTGCAATTGGCATGCTGACAGCAGGAATGTCAACCAGAGCTGTTGCTCGTGTATTGAATGTTCATTTCTCTACCATAAGCCGTCTCCAAAGGTGTTTCAGAGAATCTGGCAGTACATCCAACCAGCCTCACAACCGCAGACCACATGTAACCACACCAGCCCAGGACCTCCACATCCAGCATGTTCACCTCCAAGATCGTCTGAGACCAGCCACTCGGACACCTGCTGAAACAATCGGTTTGCATAACCAAAGAATTTCTGCACAAACTGTCAGAAACCGTCTCAAGGAAGCTCATCTGCATGCTCGTCGTCCTCATCGGGGTCTCGACCTGACTCCAGTTCGTCGTCGTAACCGACTTGAGTGGGCAAATGCTCACATTCGCTGGCGTTTGGCATGTTGGAGAGGTGTTCTCTTCACGGATGAATCCCGGTTCACACTGTCCAGGGCAGATGGCAGACAGCGTATGTGGCGTCGTGTGGGTGAGCGGTTTTCTGATGTCAATGTTGTGGATCGAGTGGCCCATGGTGGCGGTGGGGTTATGGTATGGGCAGGCGTCTGTTATGGACGAAGAACACAGGTGCATTTTATTGATGGCATTTTGAATGCACAGAGATACCGTGACGAGATCCTGAGGCCCATTGTTGTGCCATACATCCAAGAACATCACCTCATGTTGCAGCAGGATAATGCACGGCCCCATGTTGCAAGGATCTGTACACAATTCTTGGAAGCTGAAATTTCCCAGTTCTTGCATGGCCGGCATACTCGCCGGACATGTCACCCATTGAGCATGTTTGGGATGCTCTGGACCGGCGTATACGACAGCGTGTACCAGTTCCTGCCAGCAACTTCGCACAGCCATTGAAGAGGAGTGGACCAACACTCCACAGGCCACCATTGACAACCTGATCAACTCTATGCGAAGGAGATGTGTTGCACTGCATGAGGCAAATGGTGGTCACACCAGATACTGACTGGTATCCCCCCCCAATAAAACAAAACTGCACCTTTCAGAGTGGACTTTTATTGTGGGCAGTCTAAGGCACACCTGTGCACTAATCATGGTGTCTAATCAGCATCCTGATATGGCACACCTGTGAGGTGGGATGGATTATCTCAGCAAAGGAGAAGTGCTCACTATCACAGATTTAGACTGGTTTGTGAACAATATTTGAGGGAAATGGTGATATTGTGTATGTGGAAAAAGTTTTAGATCTTTGAGTTCATCTCATACAAAATGGGAGCAAAACCAAAGTGTTGCGTTTATATTTTGTTGAGTGTAATTTGATGCAGGTGTTAGTTTTGGGGATGAAAATTTACAGGGTGATTCCATAATTTATTCCTCAGAATTGAGTGATTCCATATTTTTTCCCTCTGCTTGGTCTAAAAAAGTAACCGTTACTGACTGACACAATTTTTTTTTCCTGATTTCTTATAGTGTTTCTTAAAGCCAGAAAGTTGTCATTTGAAATGATTTAGTTTTGTGTCATGTCTGTGATCTGCTTTTTTTCTATAAAATTAAACAACTGAATGAACATCCTCCGAGGCCGGTGATTCCATAATTATTGCCAGGGGTTGTAATGTGGAGTTACATCAGGAAGGGCATCCAATGTAAATCTTGTGCCAAATCAACATGCAGAACCACCTTGGATCTGCTGTGGTGACCCCAAGTGCAAACAGCGTAGCAGGTGAAGAGACTTACTATTTGTTCTGTCTGCAAAGCCACTTTTTTTTTTTTTTTTGCCCTTGGACTTGGTTTATAATCCTTTTGAACTGTAAAATTGTCTGTGTTCTTTCTGCAGTGTTGGTTTAAGAAGCAACTTTGATGAGATCTGAGTGTCAGATCTTATTTCTAATGTTAAAGTTTTAAACAAAACTGTGTTATTATTGAACTTTCGAGGAGCTGCCGATTGTATTTGAGGAAAACCTCATAATAAAAGCCACACCAGCCTCTAACTTCTTCTGCTGTTGTCATATAAAATATACATTCCAACATCTTTGAATGTAAATTACAATAAATCTGCTGAAGCAGCTTCTAGCTGTAATAGAAGACAGAATAAAAACATAATGCCCTTTCTTGCAAGGTGCTATTGAATCTGAAAACTATGTGTTACATAACCAAACCATCTACTTCAGGGGTGGCCAAGTTCAGTCCTCAAGAGCCATCTTCCTGACACTCTTAGTTGTCTCCCTGCTCAACACACCCTGAATCCAATGAAAGGCTCATTAAAAGTCTGCTAACGAGTCTTTCTTTGGATTCAGGTGTGTTTGGAGCAGGGAGACAACTAAGAGTGTCAGGAAGGTGGCTCTCGAGGACCAAACTTGGCCACCCCTGGTCTACTTTATCTAACTGATTATTTAAGCTCTATGAAATGAGACCAATATATGGATTATTATGAAGTTGGAGGAGGTTATATTATCACCCCTGTTTGTTTGTCTATTTGTCTGATGTTGAAAAGCCTGGAGCCCACAATTTTTTATATTATACAAATAATGAATGATTATGAGTTCAATTGTACAACCATTTCATGAGGTGAAAGCTGGAACATATGTACCAGTCAATGAGCGTTCACCGAATTAAATTCGTTCCCATTGGAAGAATGTAAAAACATTCATTATTTGTTTTATATAATGGCTAAAATACAGCCTTGTCATTTGATATTTTATTCATTTATAAACAACAAAAAAGGGATTTACATTTTGGTGTTCCACTGCTGCTGAAGTCCAAATTGTGACGTGTTGTCCGGTCATCATGTTCACTGACTTTGGGCTTCCATAACAACAACAACAACAAAAAAAAGACTTTGTGTAGTTCCTCAGTCCAGCCAAAAATCACAAACAGCTTTTCAGTTTTTCATCTAAACAGCTCTTCATGCATCCAGATGGCTGACAGCGGAGTGGATCTTGTGTGTGTGTGTATGCGTGGGTGTGTATGTGTGTGTTACAAGAATTAGCACCGTCAGTTAGCTCAATCAAATAGTCGTCTCACTTGTGTCGTTGTCCCATGCACGTGCACGCGTGCTCGCACAACCAGGATGGCACTTGTGCGCACGTGGTACTACAAACAAAAAACAAACAAAAAAAAAAAACAGACTGTACATCCTCAGTGCAGTGAAAAAAATGTCAGAAATTAATCCAGCTTTTCATTCTAACTTCCTGCTAACAGCATCCAAACAGTGTAGTGTATTGTTTTGTGTGTGCGTGTGTTGTGTGTGCGTCTGCGCGCACGTATGCATGTGCACAGAGTGCAATAGTACCAAACGTATGGAACCAAATTTGCACTCTAAATGGAACCAAACTGCACACTAAATGCAATACAGCACAAATGGGACGAATAATCCATATCACGTGACATACAAAGCACCAATAAATGACAAGGATCCACTGAGTCGTTATATAAATATGAATGAAATTTTTACTAAAGATTCATATCCCGATAGGCAAAAACCTACTCACTTTTCAAGGGTCAAAGGTCAAAGCCAGAAAAAATTGAGGGAAATTCGAAAAATCCCTATCTTTAACATGAACAATTTTTCCAAAATTCATAACTGTCAAAAATATCAAATTTCTTTCATGTTTGAGACCCTTACATAGGATGGTATACTTTATCCACTGACAAAGTTTGATCCAGATCGGATTCCAGATTACAGATTTTATGGCCATGTTGAATTTAACATTGAAAACCCCATTAATGTATACTTTACATTATATCTTAATCAAACATAACCCAGTCACTCTTATATTTGAAAATGAGGTGCAGACTGGGACTCACTGACCTCACCGACAATGTTTGATCTGGATGTGATCCACATTGTGGCTTTTAAGGACATTTCAATTTAATATTGAAAAAGCCCATTTGGTGTACATTTTGCACTATATTGCAATCAAACTTGTCTCAATTACTCTTTTTTAATGGATTGACCTACACCACCAAAATTGGATGGAGTTTTAATTGTATGCCTGTTTTTTTTTTTGTTTTTTTTTTGTATTTTACAGTTATCAGTCAGAAACCAAGTGCCAAAAAGCAATGACAAATTGTGCTTAGCAAAGATAACCAATGTTCTGTAAAATTATCTGAAAAGAATTCAAAAACCAAAACATTTGAAAAAAAAGGACAACACCTCAAAAAACTTTGATTAAAATGCATAACCTAATACATACTCCTGATATTGATCACATCCAATTTAGCTTATGAAAAGCCACTTCTAACAGGACTTTTTTTCAACATATAATTTTTGTGGAATTGGAAACTAGTGTTGGCCAGGGTTTGCACTCTGAGTCGGTGCTCTAGTTTTTCATGTATTACTGTTCACGACGGGTCTAATAATCCTTTGGAAGCTTGCTCTGTCTACTTCAATTGGCAAAAACTAGATGGTGACATCAAGAACATGACACATTTGCAAGCACAAAATGTAGACAGAGAAATAAGTCTTTAACAGGCCCTGAGGCCATTGCTGCTGGTGTTTATCCCCAGATTCAGTAGTGTGAAGTGGATGAGAATCTACAAATCCCCAGGATTAAACATCAGTCTATCAAAGGTTATTTCCCCAATCATTTGCCATCATTTTGGCACTCTGCGTTTGCTGGGACCATACAGATGATGTGTCTTCTGAGAAGTACTGTGGACAAGAATGAATCCAGGTCAACCAAACACACTGGCAGCCCAACTCTTATCCTACAGAACCACCTGCTCTAGAATAGTAGTCAGTAGTAGCTGAGGCCTGTGTTAAACTTAGACGAAGACCATGAAGACTGCACTGTTGTCCTGAAGATCTTTGTGAGCGCAGTGGAGATTTGGTTAAAATGTAAAATATGTATTTTTTAAGTCCATCCTTCATCCTGAGTAAAGCCACCTTGCCACTTGCACAAATTTAATTCCCGCACTGTTGCGCAATTCGTCATACCAGTGTGACCTGCTTGTCCCACTGGATGCCGCGCTATATAAAATAACCTACAGCGGCAGCTTTTCTCATGTGCTTTATGAGGTGGAGAATGCATTTGGAATAATCTCAAAGGTACTTATTTATTCTATTAATATTGTAATGGCTTGGTAAAACAGTTGCATTGTCAATCCCTCTTATGAGTTTCATAATGTATCTGTAAAATTATGTTTATTGTGGATTGTAACACATTGGTGGGCACAGCTAACCAAAAAGTTAGCTTCGATAACAGATAATCAGCCAACTGAAAGTTATCTTTTATGAAGCTAAAACGAATAACCCAAAAATTATCGGAAGCTACAGCTAAGCAATAAGCGATAACTTCCAGTATTGTCTCCGGTACACTTGCTGATTTTGAGTTTTAACACCATGATCGCTTCTGGAGCATCAAAGGCGACCACAGACCCAAATTATAAGTCAGCATTTCGTCTTTGTGTTGCCCTGCCGCTGTTACTGAGATTATCCATAATGCACTGAGCACAGCATGTCAGCATGTCCTAACCTTCAAAATTAGTGCATTAAAACAAAAACATATATCTGATATTTTCAGTTTATAAAACTTCAGACATAATGTTAATTTAAACTTTTTTTTAACTTGTCAAAAACGAGTTTGATAAATTTTTTTAACCATAAGTTAAAACTGTGACTCTGGATGACATTGACAGCAAATTTGCATGGAGTCAAAGAATGAGTCGTCTTCTTCTTCTTTCTGGTGAGCAGTTCTTTCTCTGTTGAGGATAGAGCAGTTTCTTCTGAAACCAGCTCTCCTTTGTATGCAGAGGATAGAACTTCCCATCTACAACACTCAAATCTTTGATGTCAGACTTTATAAATGTTAGCGGTCTAAAAATTATCGGACCAAAATTTATCGAAAGATAATTAGTCCGCTGATGGTTTTCAAAATTATTTGAAAAGCTGATAGGATAATGAAAACATTAGCTTCGATAATTAGTGGTTAGCGGATATAGCGGAACTGTGCCACCACTGATGTAACATCGTCATAATTGATCAGATGTGCTGCACTGTGGAAGTGAGCAGCATTAATTCTCAGTGACACACAGTCTTTTCAAATACAACCCAATTCCAATGAAGCTGGGACATGGTGTAAAATGTAATAAAAACATAATATGATTTACAATCCTCTTCAACTATATTCAGTTGAATACACAAAGACATAATACTTAATGTTCAAATTGCTAAACTTTATTGTTTTTGTGCAAATATTTGCTGATTTTGAAATGGATTCCTGCAACATGTTTCAAAAAAGCTGGGACAGTGGTATGTTTACCACTGTGTTACGTCACCTTTCCTTCTAACAACAGTCAATAAGACTTTGGGAACTGAGGACACCTAACTGTTGAAGCTTTGTTGGTGGAATTCTTTCCCATTCTTGCTTGATGTACGACTTCAGTTCCTCCGTTGTTGTATTTTGCACTTCATAATGCACCACACATTTTCAATGGGCAACAGGTCTGGTCTGCAGGCAGGCCAGTCTAGTACCAGCACTGTTTTTCTATGAAGCCACGCTGTTGTAACACATGCAGAATGTGGCTTGGCATTGTCTTGCTGAAATAATCAGGGACATCCCTGAAAAGATGTTGCTTGGATGGCAGCATGTGTTGCTCCAAAACCTGGATGTACCTTTCAGCATTGATGGTGCCATCACAGATGTGTAAGTTGCCCATGTCATGGGCACTAACACACCCCCATACCATCACAGATGCTGGCTTTTGAATTTTGTGCTGGTAACAATCTGGATTTTTTTTTTTTGTTTGTTTGTTTTTTAACTCTTTTGGTCTGGAGGACACGACGTCCATGATTTCCAAAAACAATTTGAAATGTGGACTCATCAGACCACAGCACACTTTTCCACTTTGTGTCTGTCCATTTCAAATGAGCTTGAGCCCAGAGAAGGCGGCAGCGTTTCTGGATGTTGTTGATGTATGTCTTTTGCTTTGCATGGTAGAGTTTTAACTTGCACTTGTAGATGTAGCGATGAACTGTAATAACTGACAATCATTTTCTTAAGTGTTCCTGAGCCCACGCAGTAAGATCCTTTACACAATGATGTTGGTTTTTAATGCAATGCGGCCTGAGGGATCAAAGATCACGGGCATTCAATGTTGGTGTTCGGCCTTGCCACTTACGTGTAGAAAGTTCTCACGATTCTCTGAATCCCTAAATTCTTGCAACTGAATGCTGAGAAAGATTGTTCTTAAACTGTTGGACTATTTTTTTTCAAGCAGTTGTTCACAAAGTGGTGATCCTCACCCCATCTTTGCTTGTGAATAGCTGAGCCTTTTGGGATGCTCTTTTTTACCCAATCATGACACTTCAACTGTTTCCAATTAGGTGTTCTTTGAGCATTCCCAGTCTTTTTTTGCCCTGTCCCAACTTTTTTGAAATGTGTTGCAGACATCCATTCCAAATGAGCAAATATTTGCACAAAACAATAAAGTTTATCAGTTTGAACATTAAATATCTTGTTTTTTGGTGTATTCAACTGATATAAGTTGAAGAGGATTGGGAAGAACGTCTCATCTTCATTGGAATTGGGGTTGTACATTGGGCAGTATTCACATCGAGTTCACAAAATTAATGCGTGCCTGAGATTTTGAACATTCAAAATTTTCTTTGTGCACTTGCACGCAGCCGTGTATAGCTCATGCAGTTTATAACAGTTTACAATGAGTTCACTCTCTGGCACGTCAGATTGTATCCCAGTGCAAGGATCAAATTCGTGCAAGTGTCAAGTTACATTAACTCACTACCATGTTCTCACAGCAGCTCGCACATTCAAAATAATTTCTTACGAAGAGCATGATCATGCGAGTGCCACATCCAATTTGTTCTTACAAAGTTTTTAAACAGAGACTCACACTACACAGCTACCAAATTCTCATTGCTTCCAACCTGTACTTAATACTGCTCCACATGCTGTGCTTTTTCATTCTTTCTGCAAGTTTTCTTGTGCTCACGTGTAGGTTCTACAATAAGCTGTAGCCAGATAGATTGTTCTCTTGCCAAAAGTGCCTGTGTGTTTAAACATACACGCAATTATGCTCTGTGTGTGCAGGTGGCAAGCTTTTAAGGAAACCATGATTTGTATGAGGAGGTGGTGGAGCGGTTGTTGTTGCTTTTTTTTGTTTTGTTTTGTTTCAGCACCATGGACAGTGACCTCCACATGCCACATAGTAGTCCACAGACTGCTGCTGGGAGAGCTCAACTGTGCCACACTTGTAATTACACCAGTGAAGCACCTTCAATGTTTAATTATGGTATCATTACATCAGTGTGGTCATTAGTACATCTTAATTGATTTATTTTCCTTTATAAATCATAAGCTGTCTGGATCAGAAATTTCAGTTAAATATATCATATACCAGATGAACACACTGATATTTGAGAAGTGAAAGGAAGTTTCTAGTATTTACAGAAAGTGTGCAAAGCTGGGCAGGTACATAAATTTGGGCACCCTTGTCATTCTATTGATTTGAATACATTTAGCACTAATTATTGGAACACAAAATTGGTTTGGTAAGGTCATTGACCCTTGACATCCTTACACAGGGGAATCCAATCATGAGAAAAGGTATTTGAGGTGGCCATTTGCAAATGTTTCCCCTCTTTGCATCTCTTGTAATGAGTGGCAACAAGGGAGCACCTTAACAACTCTCAAATGACCTGAAAACAAAGATTGTTCAACATCATGGTTTACGGGAAGGATACAAAAAAGCTATCTCAGAGATTTTAGCTGTCAGTTTCCACTCTGAGGAACATAGTGAAGAAATGCAAGACCGCAGGCACAGTAGTAGTTATGGCCCGAAGTGGCAGGCCAAGAAATATCTCAGATAAGCTGAATGAGGATGATGAGAACAGTCACAGTGAACCCACAGAACTGCTCCAAAGACCTACAACATGATCTTGCTGCAGATGTCTGTGCATTGTTCAACTATACAGCACACTTTGCACAAAGAGATGCTGTATGATGCTATAATGCAGGGGAAGCCTTTTCTGCATATACACCACAACGAGTTGCTTGAGGTATGCTAAAGCACATTTGGACAAGCCATCTTCATTTTGGAATAAGGTGCTGTGGACTGATGAAACTAAAACAGAGTTATCTGGACATAACAAGGGGCAGTATGCATGGCTGAAAAAGAACACAGCATTCCAAGAAAAACAGTTGCTACCTACAGTAAAATTTGGAGGTGGTTCCATCATGTCGTGCGGCTGTGTGGCCAGTGCAGGTACTGGGAATCTTGTTAAAGTTCAGGGTCACATGGATTCCAGTCAATATCAGAAGATTCTTGAGAACAATGTTCATGAATCAGTGACAAAGTTGAAGTTGTGCCGGGACTGGATCTTTCAACAAGACAACAACCCTAAACACTGCTCAAAATCTACTAAGGAATTCATGCAGAGGAACAAGTACAATGTTCTGGAATGCCATCTCAGTCCCAGACCTGAATATTATTGAAAATCTATGGTGCTATTTTAAGCAGGCTGTCCATGCTCGGAAACCACCAAACCTGTGATGTTTTGGAAAGAAGAATGGTCCAAAATACCTTCAGCCAGAATCCAGACTCTCACTGGAAGCTGTAGGAAGTGTTTAGAGGCTGTTATTTCTGCAAGAGGAGGATTGACTAAATATTGATTTTTTTTTTTTCTGTTGGGGTGCCCAAATTCATGAACCTGCCTAATTTTGTTTAAAGAATTATTGCACACTTTCTGTAAATTCTATACACTTCATTTCACTTCTCAAATATCACTGTTTGTCTGCTATATGAGGTTTGTTAGAAAAGTATCGGACCTTTTTATTTGTTGCAAAAACCTGATGGATTTGAATCACGTGTGCTTGCATGAGCAAACCTTGAACCTTCGTGCGCATGCGTGAACTTTTTCACGCCTGTCAATTGCGTCATTTCCTGGTAAGCAGCCTTTGTGTGGGACATGTGTTGTGCGCTCGGTGGATTTTCATTTCAAGGAAAAAGACGGAACGACTGGAGCAGCGCCGCATCAAATTTTGCCAGAAACTGGGCGACAGCCAGGTGGAAACCATTCGGAAGACTCAGACGGCTTTTGGTGACAATGCTATGGACATCACACAAATTAAGGAGCGTTACAACCGGTTTAAAGATGTCTGCACAACGGTGGAGAGTGAGCCATGCTCCGGTCGGCCATCAACATGCTGAAATGACCAGATCATTTCCAAAGTGAACACTGCGGTGATGAGGGACCATCGTGTGACTATCCAAGAAATTGTGGAAGAGGTGGACATCAGCACTTTTTCGGTACATTCCACTGTGACAGAAGATTTGGCCATGAAAAGAGTGGCGGCGAAATTCGTGCTGCTGCTGACGGCGGCGCAAAAGCTCCTCCATGTTGAAGTCTCACAGGACATGCTGTGACATGCCCACCTCTTCCACAATTTCTCGGATAGTCACATGACTGAAAAGTCACCGAAAGCCGTCTGAATCATCCGAATGGTTTCCACCTGGCTGTCGCCCAGTTTCTGGCAAAATTTGATGCGGCGCTGCTCCAGTTGTTCCGTCTTTTTCCTTGAAATGAAAATTCGCTGAGCGCACTACATGTCCTCACACAAAGGTTGCTTACCAGCAAATGGCGCAATCGACAGGTGTGAAAAAGTTCACGCATGCGCACGAATGTTCAAGGTTTGCTCATGCAAGCACACGTGATTCAAATCCATCAGGTTTTTGCAAAAAATAAAAAGGTGCAATACTTTTCTAACAGACCTCATATTATATATTTAGCTGACATTGCTGATCCAAACAACCAATGATTTATAAAGGAAAATCATGAAAATTATCAGGGGTGCCCAAACATTTGCATACCACTGTAGGTATTAAGGACATGGCCAAATGTTCAAATATATATTTGAACGTTCAAAGTTTGCGCACATCCTCAATATTGATTCACCATACTGTACTTTGTCCTTATCAGTTTCTACTGTGTTCCTCGTGTTCGTTTTACATGTTCTTATGCTGCCCACTCAATATATTGCAGACTTAGTTAAATTGTGGCTAAGTAGGATGGAGGGTTTAAAATAGGTTTTCAAATGATTGTTCAGAAAAAAAAAAGGTAAAAAAAAAACAAAAAAAACACTATGTTATGTATTGTTTATGCGTTTCAACAGGAAAGGGGCATGAATTTTTTTTTCAGTACTTTCCCAACTATGTCACCTTTGGTGGTTTTGGATCTGTAATTTTCAACATTAAAGACATGTTGTATGCTTAATGGTGAAACATGGTTACACAATGGCTTTGATTCCCGGTCATGCTACCTGTCTGTGGCCTTGAACAAGACACTTCATCCGCATTCTCTCAGTACATCCAATTTTAAATGGGTGCCAGCCTTGGCTGGGGAAGTAACTTGTGTATACTACCATCCAACTCAGGGGGATCATAGGCTCTCAATCTATCATGTGAGTTACTTGTTATTTTTTCTATCTACATGCATTTAAACCCTAGGGTTTTCTGAAAGTACATATTAAATGTGCATAAACCATTTACACAGTAATGTGGATTGACTGGTAAATTCCTTGTTCTCCACTGAACAAATTCCCACATTATTTCTGACTCTCACCTTAACCCACCTATCTATCTCTCACTCCCTCTACCCTCAATCAAAAAATGAATTGCAAATTAGGTTTTCGCATATGCCTCATCCACAGCATTTGGACCATGTAAATGCTGCATTACTGATAAATTTGTTGTTGTCCCCCCCCCACAACATTAATTTGTCTTCATACACTTTTGAGCTGCAACAGACCAATTATTTTTTTGCGATTTCATAAATGTGTGTGTGCGGTGATTGGGATGAGATTGTTGACACTTCTTCTCTTCACATTTTGGAAGTACTAGCAGAAACAAATACAAATTGGTTAGAATGTAATTTATAAAAATAAAAGAAAGAAAGAAAGAAAGAAAATGCAGTGACCATATCAGTCAGAGAATGAACTGTTTGAAAAAGACTGTAAATACTGCCTCTGGATGCTGTCTTTTTTTTTTTTTTTGGTGAAAAAGTGGTAGTTGTCATCATCTTTGAATGTACTACTGCTCAAAACTCTATGCAAGCATTATGAAGAAATGAAAACAACTTACTGTAGATCAAACTACAAGAGGGAAGCAGTGGTATAGTAGTTAAAATATGCATTTTTTTTTTTTTTTTTGTCTTTCAGGCATCATTAGCATGTTCACTATCATATTCACAAAAGCCCAGTTATCCTAATACATTAGGGGGGCAGCCACTTTGAGTGACAGCTCGTGTGTTGCTGCTGCGGTCAGCTAGAGGCTGCTGCTGTGAAGGCCCAATATTTGGGGGGGTGGGAGGCTGTATGAACATTTTGTTACAAATATAAGTAATAATATGGCCTGTTGTCTGGTTAATTATTGGAACAAATCATTGAATGTGTGTTCTGGTTGACGTCGAGCGAAAGTATCCTTTGACGTTGTTTTGGATACGAGCAGTGTTAACCTTTTTTACAGCTATCAGTAGCTTTATAACATTATGTCATTAATCCATGATTACTGGGGAAGCAAATGAGCCATACAAGTTATAAGAACCACAGTCCAGCTCCCCAAAATACAATGTAATAAACACATAAACTGAGGTATGGCCTATTAGCTGGGCTTGTCAGTGCTTGGGCCTGATTTTTCCCACCCAGGTCATACGGTCTCATCCATACGCCACATCTCTACCCATATATGGGTTGACTCTGCAGACACACACACACACACACACACACACACACACACACACACACACACACACACACACACACACACGGACAAACACGCATATCCTGCTCTTTAGGATGTTTGACATACCACCAATCCATATAAAATTATAAAAAAAAGTGACACACAGTCAAAAATAAGGATAATCATGTGAATTGACAAAACCAGCAATCAAGAATACCAAAGAAAGTCAGTGAACGAACCTGAGGAAAACAACTTGTCTGTAGAATATTTGCTGATGTAAGCATCACCAGGTCCACTAATGTGGTGTTACAATTGGTATTGATGTATTGATTCCAGAGAGTGATATAATCTCCAATAGAGTTGGGGAGCATCACAGCACCACAGGAGTGCCTCAGCAAAGCACAGACAAGTGTCGGTATCCCTGGATGATAATGTCAAAGAGTCAGTATTGACCCCCAGAACAACCGAAGAACCCCAAACTCCAAGAGAAGGACCTTGAGTCCATCAGCGGTGACTGTGGTTTATGCTTGTACTTTATTTTCTTAAAAACCAGGAAAATAATTCACAGTTTAAATCAATGTCTCTCATAATGTAGTTCCATTATAAAGTTGGAATAACACTGGAGTATGCTGCTTTGTAGATAAGTATTTGGATGATGACAAAACTTTTGTAATTTTTCCACTATACATGACCACAGTAAAGTTTAAATGAAACATGAATAAATGAAACATGACGCTATGTTAATCATGTACAATTTTAATTACTATAATTACCCAAATTAATTGCATTAACAATTTTTTTCTTAACTTTTTCAGCATCCATCTAACCATTCATCGCCCCTCTGTTCCAGGGGCCATAAATAATTGAACAAGGTAAACAAGAGGATTAACATTAATACTAATCACCATCTTTATAGCCAGTTTTCAATACGTCAGGGAATGGCTACACTCTAAAAAATGAACCGCTGCCTCAATGACAATAAGTGATGTAAAAATTTACATAGACTTTTTTGTTATTTTATTATTTCAACTTAACAAAAGTTACTTTCAACTTAACCAGAGAAGTCTTGTGTCACTAACCCAGTTGAAAGTTGAAATGACTTAAAAAAATCTATGGAAATTCTTACATCAGTTTTTCTCATTGAGACCCGTAGTTCCTTTTTTAGAGTGTACATAACCATTTCCGAGCCACTGAATATGTCTGGGACTTCATTTATGTCAATCATTAAAACATGGCATGCAAACTGTATGGCACATTTGTCTGGAGAAGACAGTTCTCAAATCTGAGTGACCATACAAGGGGTTGAGTGTGGACAGGCATCGAAACACTCATGATAACACTGAAGAAATTACAGGCTTCTATGATCGGAGAAAGAGCACAGTGCCACTTTGTCTATTACACTACCATTCACAGCTCCATGGTGGAAAGGCACAGTGAATGAGTTTCCAACCAAAAAATAAGCTCAAATCTATCTCGAGTCTCCCATGTGCCGCTACCACCACCCAAAATTGCAAGGAAACATTTATGGTCATGTCTTGTACTTTCAAATTGAACCACATATCAGAGGTTTAACAGAATAGGAGTAGAGGAAAGCAAAAATTCTGACATTGAAATAAATGACTTGCAATATGAAGATCATCATCTCATTGGAGATACATCTAATGTCCACAGGCTGCATTTATCAATTTTGGAAAATATTCACTTAAAGCAATAATCAGTTTTATATTGCAGCACATTTGTTTTTAATTCAATACAAAAAAGTCAACAGTTTCAAACATTTATTTTGCAGAAAATGTGTATGTTGTTGTCCATTTGGATGCTCCTGTTTTGTTCAGAGTGGCCACAGTGGATACAGGCAGTTCTGCAATGGTAGTTGGCACAGGTTTTATGCTGGATGCCCTTCCTGACACAACTCCAGTGTAACGGGTAGAAATACACACAGCCACTGATATTCCAAAGAGGTCTCCAATCCAATTACTAACCAGGTCCCACACTGTGTAGCTTCAGAGATCTGACGGAATCAGGCATACACAGAGCAGACTGGATGAACTTACAAAATCTTGTATAACGTTACATATAGTTGTATGGAAAGGTTTGGGCACCCCTCATTTTTATGATTTTTCTTTATAAATCATTGGTTGTTGGGATCACCAATTTGAGTTAAATATATTGTATAGCAGACAAACACAGTGATATTTGAGAAGTGAAATGAAGTTTATAGGATTTACAGATCGTGTGCAATAATTCTTTAAATAAAATTAGGCAGGTGCATAAATTTGGGCACCCCAACAGAAAAAACAAAACAAAAAAAACATCAATATTTAATACATCCTCCTTTTGCAGAAATAACAGCCTCTATGTTATGTTTCGGACGCGGTCGGAGCACCGACCCAGCGTTTGAAAGGACCCAGCATAAAATAAGCAGAGCACGGTTCAAAAGATAACAGAATTTAACAAACATAACAGTGGGTGCGGTGCTAAACAACTAAAAGTCCGCGGACTGGTGAGGTGGAAACACGGCGCGCTCTCAACAGCGCAAACGGTCCGGAGCCACAGCAGTTCGGACCCAGCGACCCCGCCGACACCCCCCAGGTGGCCGCGACAAACCAAGTCTGTGAAGAAAGAAAACATGAGGTGAGTCCAACTCCACACAGAGAGACACAACTCAAAGGTGCATGCAATCAGCAAACACTTCCTGGCTTAAATCTATACATCAGCTTCTTACCCTGCAGGCACAGAACAACTCAGTTCAAATCTCTGCAGCAGAAGCTGATTAGACAATTAGCATAACATGACAGCTCACTAACACAAGGTGTGAGGGACACCAAATCCACTGTCATTACTTCATAAAAGTCACCAAAAACCAAATTACCTCAGGAAGTGTGCTGAAGAGCGTGAGACCTCACCCAATCCTCCTTCACAGACTGTGGTGTCAAACCTGGAGCGGTCTCTGCGTCCGTGATGGTGAGATTGTTCTCCTGACGTCGATCTCACACGTCTGCTCACAAGGTCGAGTCTCTGGCAATCACACACTGTGCATTCAAGGTTTAAATGCAGCAATCTCTGATCAAGACAAAATACACCACAGCTGTGAGTCCTGATGACCTGCATGTGAAAACAAGCCTCAGGTGTTCAGGGTGAGGTCCTAATGCCCAGCCACTCAGTCCTGAATGCATACCACCTGGTGGGAGAAACAGAAAACAAAAACCAAGCCAGCCAAACACCCCAGCCCACAACACTCTAAACACTTCCTATAGCTTCCAATGAGTCTGGATTCTGGTTGAAGGTATTTTGGACCATTCTTTTTCACAAAACATCTCCCAATGCAAATTCAACTTTGTCACTGATTCACGAACACTGTTCTCAAGAATCTTCTGATATTGATTGGAATCCATGTGACCCTCAACTTTAACAAGATTCCCAGTACCTGCACTGGCCACACAGCCACACCGTATGATGGAACCAACTCTAAATTTTACTGTAGGTAGCAAATGTTTTTCTCGGAATGCTGTGTTCTTTTTCAGCTATGCATACCACCCCTTGTTATGTCCAAATAACTCAATTTTAGTTTTATCAGTTCACAGCACCTTACTCCAAAATGAAGCTGGCTTGTCCAAATGTGTTTTAGCATACCTCAAGCGACTGGTTGTGGCATGTACGCAGAAAAGGCTTCCTCTCCATTACAGCATCATACAGCATCTCTTTGTGCAAAGTGTGCTGTATAGTTGAACAATGCACTGAGGCACTATCTGCAGCAAGATCATGTTGTATGTCTTTGGAGCAGGTCTGGGGGTTGACTATGTTCTCACCATCCTTCACTTCAGCTTATTTGGGATTTTCCTTGGCCTGCCACTTTGCGCCTTAAAAAGTACTTTGCTTGCAGTCTTCCATTTCCTCACTATGTTCCTCACAGTGGAATCTGACAGCTGAAATCTCTGAGATAGCTTTTTGTATCCTTCCCCTAAACCATGATGATGAACAATCTTTGTTTTCAGGTCATTTGAGAGTTGTTTAGAGGCTCCCATGATGCCACTCATTAGAAGAGATGCAAAGAGGGGAAACATTTGCAAACGGCCACCTTAAATACCCTTTCTCATGACTGGATTCACCTGTGTAAGAAGGCCAAGGGTCAATGAGCTTACCAAGCTAATTTTGTGTTCCCATAATTAGTGCTAAATGTATTTCAAGTCAAATGACAAGGGTGCCCAAATTTATGTTCCTGCCTAATTTTGTTTAAATCATTATTGCACACTTTCTGTAAATACTACAAACTTCTTTTCACTTCTCAAATATCAGTGTGCTCATCTGCTATAATATACATTTAAATGAAATCTCTGATCCAGACAACCAATAATTTAGAAAGGAAAATCACAAAATTGATCAGGGGTAGCCAAACCTCTGCATAGAACTGTATTTACAAGAAACATCATGCAATGCTAAAATACCCTTGGAGTATTGTGTTCTTTATGATTTGCAGTTGTTTAATTTGTATCCCAGTGCCGATTCCAAAACAGGATAAAATGTTGGTATCCTTGCCCAAGCACATACAAATAACTGGTGGACTTGGTGAATGGTAGATGGCAGACTGATGGAGAAGATTTTTGGGAAAGTTGGATTTATGGGACACATCATTAATAGTGCTCCTCTGGCTTACGGGGTGTTTTGGCCTTTATCACTATCCACCCTCACCAGAGGCAGCCACTGACAGGCTGATCAGACCTGAGCTTGCGTCCCATGCTCAATTAGGCATGAGAGTCACCTTGTTGCCAAGTGGAAAACAAAAATTTGTTTTTCATACTGTCCAATTGGTGAAAGGATTTGGGAGGATAGAACCTTTCTTATATCATTTTCATCACTATGTATTCAAAATAATCATCAAAACATGAGAAAGGCATTTTAAAAAAGGTTTTGACATTAATATACATTAAATTATTCACTTTGTATATGTCTGAGAAATCTTTCAACAGTGTTCCCATTGACAAAGCCAATATAACTCAATAATAATCATCCCCACCTGATGTCACTTCTTTCAGCGGAGGGAATTTTCAATGCAATGCAGTAAATTTCTTCAGTTATTTGATCAACATTATTGTCTGCACATAGGTTAATTGCTCTTCAACCATATTATCAACATTTTCTTCTGTACTTGCTTTAGTTGTATAAATAATAATAATAACAACAAGAGCAATCAGAGATTTCTGACGTCTGTCAATCCTGATCCAGATCACCCCCAAAATGCAGTGAAGTCTTCCGTGCCCTAATATCTATCTGTGGTGCAAATTTGGTGAGAATCCGTGAAGTAGTTTTACTTGAACATAATACTTCAAAGCCTATATGAAGTCAAACTTGATCCGGATTCTGGACCAGGTTTGACTTCATGTAACAGTCCTGTACTGTTTGTAGTCCTATTTCAACTTTCCTCTTTGTACTGTTTTGCAGTGCCTTTAATTCTACAAGTATCCAGGTGCACTGACATAAATTCTCTCATTCCTCAACAAGGATTCAAGTCCTCACTGTACCTCGTCCATCTCCTATAGTCCATCTGTTGCCTCTGCTCTCTGTTTAATTTTCTTGTGCTTGTTTTAAAAAATGGCATTTGTTGTTTGCTGTCATCGTCTCCTGCATGAGTTTGACAAATTACTGTTGAGCCCCACCCAATAGAAATTCAGAGCACATCACCAGTGAACAGCCCAGAGCAGTGACTTACTTTAGCCACAATAAAGGCTCTGAAATCACCTTTCAGGAGCGTTCCCTATGTGAAAAGGTGGCGGACCCCAATATAATGCCTCCCAAGATTCTGCAACAGAAATGGGCTTATAGACCCCAAATAAACACACACACACACAAATTAAGGAAACACACCATCACACCTGCCCTCACAACAGGTATTGACATAGAATAAGGTCAAAGAGTAAGGTCAAAGAATAGACTCTATAGCTATAAAGCAAACATTGTTAATCAGACTTATTTGCTGAGAATATTTTAATGTGACTGTAACTGTAAAATAGTGCATATGATCCTCCATTTACATCACATGCACCCTTCAAGAGACTGTATCTGTCTGTAAAGACTCTATGTTTGCGTACCTAGTCCATAGAGTGAAGATATTTTCAGGGTAAATAACAGCTTTATTCACTCTAATTCCAGAGTGGTTCATTTTGCTCTGGTCAACCAGGTATTACTTCAGCCAGAGTAGCAACTTGGACTGGTACAATTGCAATGAAAGAGACAGTTTTCAAACTCTACTTTATCTTGTGGCCAAAAAAAGAGCCTCACACAATGTGTTCACTGACTGCAGTTAGCAGCTTTTAGAGGTTAGGGGCAAGGGCACCACTGGGAATAAGAGGCCCCGTGTCTTATCTCATCAGAGAGCCAAACACTTTTAGTCTGTCTGGTAGTTCATTTGGAACAAACAGTTCCATTGCACATCAACCTTTCTTTATTTCAGTCGTGCTGTTTTAATACTGTCACAATCTTTTGCCCTTCACGCCTGAGAAGAGAAAAAGTACACGTTAAGTCACAGTGATCATGTAGTCGAGTGCAACTTACTCCGCCGAGAGTTCTCTAAGCGTCCATTTTAAAAGGTGTTAATGCAAATTAAGTGGGAGTGGAGCACTAACTGCAAAAACGTGACATGAATATGAATTACTTTCATTCAAAATAGTAGCCTGATGTTTTTCTTCTTAAAAAAAAAAAAAAAAAAAAAATCATTAGATAACTGGTCATCTGCAGCCAGTGAACCAGGCTGAAATCTTTAGTATCCAATTCAAACAAATGGGTGGGGTCTATTCTCCATGGAATATGGAGTTGTGTCAACAGTGGCATTCTGTGTTTTACTTGTGCCAAATCAACATGTAGATCCACCGTGGATCTGCTGTTGTGACCCCAAGTGAAAACGAGGGAGAAGCCGCAATGACGTCTAACCAATGTGATTTGAAAGTCAATTTTAAAGCAACATCTAGTAGTACATTAATATATGGACTCCTGAAGTGAGGTAAATATACTATGAATGATTGATGACGATTTTAACATTATGTTTATTTCATGATAATAAAGTATCAATTATGAGTTGTATCGTACCCCGTGTTTCTAGATATCTATATTATAATAGCCAAGTGGCCTCTGTGCACATGTGCGTGCATGTGCGTATGTATGGCTTCGATCACAGACAAAGTGATGGTGAGAGCTGACATTTGCTGTTTGGTATGCCTATGTATTTTGGGTAAAGGATGAATATTGCCCAAATGGAACATTGCCAGGACTAATATTTTTCAAGAAACAACAGATATTAGCCAGCAACACTGAACAACTGACATCGATAATTACTTTCTGGACTAACAACCTATTCCTTCCGGGGGGGTAAATCATCTATATATTAAAAATGAAGTGGTGTCTGTGTATGTGTGCCTGCGTGATTTTATTTAGTGAGTTCAATGTAAGTACATAATATAATTGTAAATATGTTAAAGATACATGAATGATACAAGAAAATGAAAACACTTCCATTGTGGTACATTTAAAAATCAAATCACAAAATAGAAGTAATAATAAAATAAATCAATAATAATAATAATAATAATAGTAATTATGGTGTGAATATGAAAACAAGAACCTAAACAATTTTTTAAATACATTAAGACAGTAAATAACATAAAAAATGCATAATTAACAGGAAATTAAAGGGCTGAGTTCTTCTTCTAAAAACTGTTAAGGTCAAAGGTTCTAAAAACATTATGGACTCACACACCATCCCAACTCATTATAGAAACTTTGCGTAATGTATTACCACCCTTGAAAAAATGTCAGCTACCTATTATGTAAATACCCAATCTGGAGCCTGTGGATCCCCACAGGCAGTGTGCTAGTGTAGCTTATCATGCAATAAGGGATGTATGCACACCTCAACTACATATGTACATTGTATCACCTAAACAATAAGAATATTATGTAAGTTGGAAATTTTGAATATTACAGGTGAAGCTAAAAATGACAGCATCATGAGTTGTATTAGAATAATAGATTCATTGCACTCTAAAACATTGCAGCCTCATTTAGTTCTGTCCACTTGCTACCTCTCTTTAACATAAAGAGCTCTTACAAGTTTTGGATGTTGAACTCAACTTTACAACCCAACTCAACTTGTAAAGTCAAGAAATACAATTTATATGTTGTTACATAATGAGTAATTGTAGAAGCCTTGTAATACGTCAGCTCCATCTGCAGTGGTAAACGTTTTGTTAAAAACTATTTTGGCATTTTCTTTAATTTCTAAAGTCAAAATGGGATTTTTGCATTAATTTGTATGTTGTGAGTACACTGTGACGTTTTACAAAGATAAAGTAAAGTAAAGAAATTGCACCATGCGTAGTTTCTCTTCACTGCTCCACAGAAGCTGATGTCTAAGTTGTTGTAGTGTCTTGATTGCTTTTCCTTCATGCACAGTCACAGTTTTTGAGTAGTTCCTCCTCCAGACAGATTTGCCGTGCGGTACTATACTGTCTGTACAACATAATCTCATGCCATGTCATGATGCCATCACAAAAAAGTGAATTGATCTATTAGTTCATGACACCATCACAAAATACGTCACATTTTTTGTGATGGTATCACAAAATTTGGTGTGACACGGGGGGGGCACTGGGGTTATGGTAATGATTATGCTTATGGCTGGAGTTAGGGGAAGGGTTAAAAATTGTGAACTAAACTTAACCATGTCACGAAAAAAGTTATGCAGTTAATGACAGTATCATGAAAAAAAAAAAAAATCCAGGCCTGGGCTGGTTTGTATTTCTTAATTCTATGCAGGCCCTGCAACCATTGGTCTTATCCCTGGATTCCGTAGTATCAGACAGATGAGAGTCTATAACTACCCCTGGATGGGACGCCTCTCCATTCACCATTACTTCCCCAAGCAAGGCCAGGATACACTTCCATTTCCACTTACAGAATCCAAAAGCTGTACCAAGTCAACATGTAGAGCCATAAAAAAGGAATAGCCAAAGGAATAAAAGGAATAGCCAACTGGCTTACCATTTTTTGTCCTATCAAAAAGGCAATTGTGATTGTTTAGAAGTTATTTTTTTAAAATAATAGTTAATATTCTTATTTGTATCATTTTGCACATTTACTACAAATTCTTTTGACTTAAATAACATTTCCCCCACAAAGCCCTCCCAAGAAAAGTCATCTAGAGCCGCCAATACACAGATTGAATCTGGCTGTAAAAAAAGACACCTATCAAATCTGGATATGACTGAATCGTTGCTAAATCTGACATATTTTGAAATATACAGAGTATGTCATTTTACGCACTTTGATGAATACAGTTTACATAATTTAGGTGTAATTTTTTATTGATCTTTGCTTTGTTTTACTCAACACTGTTATCTGATTATATATGGTCATACTGTCAGTTGAACATCTGTCTTAAAATAAAACACACAAGCTGAGAGAAAGTGTGAAAATTAGGAAATACACAGAGAGAGAGAGAGACAGAAGGGGTGACAGAGCTCCTGCCCTCTAAGTGCCTGCAGTCACAACTGTCCTGGCAGGCTGGAGGTTGGATGCAGAGAGATACATTTTCAGCGTGAGAGCCTGCTGGCTCTGTCGGGACCAACGTGTCACTAAAACAGAGAGGCTCAGATTCGCAACACTTTCAAATGGCTCAGGGTGACAGAGCGTTGACATCAGTCACCATGAAAACAAAACCTCTCTGACCTTACGGTGTCAGTGTTGAGCATGCGCATGTCCATGGGCTGTTATCATGACAGAGAGCAGAGGAGGTAATGCAGTGTCTGTCCCCTACAGCTACAGACAAACTGAGTCAAAGCAAGAAAGATTGATTGATATTTAAATATGGGAAATGTGCACACTGCTCATTTCATGAAAATCATCTGACAAATCATTTCAGCAAGCTAATGTAGGTCACCAGGGATGTATGTACAGGTGCATTTCAAAAAATGTGATTACCTTGAAAAATATATCAAAATATTTTTGAGAGGCAAGTGAAAAAAATACATATTGTCGACTAATTACACAAACTAAAACGTTTCAAGCATTTTTTGGCTTTTATTTTAATAATTAAGGGTTTTAACTAAAAAAAATGAAATATAATAAAATAAAATAAACGTGTGTCTCCTAATGTTAGAATATTTAGTTCAAGGTAAGAACTCACTGTTTTGACAGTACAAATACAACAGATCTTTCAGTCTGGTTCAGTACACACAACCACAGTTATGAGGTACACTGCTGACTTGATATTTGTCCAGAAAACGCTTATTGACACTTTCCACAAGGAGGTTAAGACACAGAAGCCCATTGCTAAGAGAGTTGGCTGTTCATAGAATGCTGTGTCAAAGCATATTGATGGGAAGTTGACAGTAGGAGAAACTGTGGTAGGAAAAGATGCACAAGCAACAGGGATGATTGCAGCCTTTCAAAAATTCACAAGGACTCGACTGAGACTGGATTCACTCCATCAAGAGCCATCACACACATATGTGTCCAGGAAATGGACTGGAAGTGTCACATTCCTACTGTCAAGCCAATTTCCCATTCAACTGAATGGGAAACTGGTAGTGTCAGTAATTACAGTAGTGTTCAGAATAATAGTAGTGCTATGTGACTAAAAAGATTAATCCAGGTTTTGAGTATATTTCTTATTGTTACATGGGAAACAAGTACCAGTAGATTCTCACAAATCCAACAAGGTCAAGGTCAGGTTTATTTATAAAGCACATTTACAAACAGTCAACACTGCCCCAAAGTGCTATACAATAAAAGGATTTAAAATTATATCATTAAATACAAGAACCAAGCATTCATGATGTGCACACTCTTAAGGCTATGAAATTGGGCTATTAGTAAAGAAAAGTAGAAAAGGGGGTGTTCACAATAATAGTAGCATCTACTGTTGATGCTACAAACTCAAACCTATTATGTTCAAACTGCTTTTTTTTTTTTTAGCAATCCTGTGAATCACTAAACTACTATTTAGTTGTATAACCACAGTTTTTCATGATTTCTTCACATCTGTGAGGCATTAATTTTGTTGGTTTGGAACCAATATTTTGCTTGTTTACTAGTGTGCTTGGGTTCATTGTCTTGTTGAAACACCCATTTCAAGGGCATGTCCTCTTCAGCATAAGGCAACATGACCTCTTCAAGTATTTTGACATATCCTGTTATGTTTCGGACGCGGTCGGAGCACCGACCCAGCGTTTGAAAGGACCCAGCATAAAATAAGCAGAGCACGGTTCAAAAGATAACAGAATTTAATAAACATAACAGTGGGTGCAGAGCTAAACAACTAAAAAGTCCGCGGTCTGGTGAGGTGGAAACACGGCGCGCTCTCAACAGTGCAAACGGTCCGGAGCCACAGCAGTTTGGACCCAGGGACCCCGCCGACACCCCCCAGGTGGCCGCGACAAACCGAGTCTGTGAAGAAAGAAAACATGAGGTGAGTCCAACTCCACACAGAGAGACACAACTCAAAGGTGCACGCAATCAGCAAACACTTCCTGGCTTAAATCTATACATCAGTTTCTTACCCTGCAGGCACGGAACAATTCAGTTCAAATCTCCACTGCAGCAGAAGCTGATTAGACAATTAGCATAACGTGACAGCTCACTAACACAAGGTGTGAGGGACACCAAATCCACTGTCATTACTTCATACAAGTCACCAAAAACCGAATTACCTCAGGAAGTGTGCTGAAGAGCGTGAGACCCTCACCCAAATCCTCCTTCACAGACTGTGGCTCAAACCTGGAGCAGTCTCTGCGTCCGTGATGGTGAGATTGTTCTCCTGACGTCGATCTCACACGTCTGCTCACAAGGTCGAGTCTCTGGCAATCACACACTGTGCATTCAAGGTTTAAATGCAGCAATCTCTGATCAAGACAAAATACACCACAGCTGTGAGTCCTGATGACCTGCATGTGAAAACAAGCCTCAGGTGTTCAGGGTGAGGTCCTAATGCTCAGCCACTCAGTCCTGAATGCATACCACCTGGTGGGAGAAACAGAAAACAAAAACCAAGCCAGCCAAAACACCCCAGCCCACAACAGTACCCCCACCCTCACGGAAGCTCCCGGCGACCACACGGACCTGGGCCAGAAAAAAACAAAGCCCCCCTCCAGGACCATGGCTGGAATGTTGGCTGGGAACAAAAAACACCTCATGCAGCTTCAGTTGCGGCTCCTTGTGCTGACGATCCAGCTGGGAAAGGCCCGTCTCCAGGAGCTGTGCATTACTGTGCTCTGACGACAGCTCCATCATCAGCTTCTCAACCTGCAATGTTAATTTCTTCATGCAGTCATTGATCATCTCAATGTTGAGCTTCTCTAGTTCTTCCTTCAGCTGGATAATGCACGCTTCCAGCCGCCTCTTCTCTGTCAACAGGGAACTTTGTGCCGAGACCATCACTCTCATCCTGAGCTCAATCCTTTCTCACCCTGAGCCTGTCTGCAGTAGACTGCTCCGCAGCTGACACTCCAGTGCAGAGATATCCTTTGTTGACTTTAATGGTCTTGCCCTCTGTTTCATTTAGCAAACCTGTTAGAGTCTCCACCTTTGCGTTCATTCCTGTCGACTCTTGCTTTAGTTGTTCACTTTGCATAATTTTGGCCAGGAGTTCTTGAACCTGTGCACTCAGCCTTCTTCCGACTGTGTGTTAAAGTCTGCTTAGTCATAAGACAAAAAAAAGAAAAAAAAGACAAACACAAACAACCATACCAACCCCCCCTCCCCAGAGGACCGTCCCATCAAACCGCGGGAAGAGGAGAAAAGAAAAAACACAACCCAAACTTAAGCTTGCAAACAAAAAAAACGCTAACACCCCCCCCCCCCCCCGGATGACATGTAGGGACCAACACCCCCCCAGAGGACATCCCACCAGCTCCAGGAGTAATAACCACAGCCGAGGTCCCTCTGGGATCCAAAGTCACCCACGGGGACTCCCAGCGCCTCCCAGAGGACCGTTCCATCAAACCCCAGGAGACGCCCCCCCATGACTAACAGACCCAGCCCCGGCCGTCTACGGCTAGATGGACCCACAGTCCTTTCCCCCCCAGAGGACACCACAGTCACACCCTGAGGGCGGAAACTGGGGGAAAAAAAACAAAAAAAACATACAAACAAAACAACAACCCCAACCCCACCCCCTCAGCGCAGTGGAAACTGGAAGTACATCCAGTGACACCAACCATGACTATACCCCAAAAGTCAACCGGGAGGAGTGGAACAGGGGTAATGGCGTACGGCACAAGATGGCGCCACCCCTCCAACTTTCAAACCAGTCACCAGCTGCGGGTATATTCCACTGCCCCAAACCTCAGCTACGCTGATGGCGTACGGCTCAAAGGCGCGCTGAAGCCAGAGGTGGAACAGGGAAGTAACAAAAAACACCCTAAACCCCCCCACCCGGGTGCAGAGGTTACCTGGGAAACGCCCAGCATAAGCGAACTGCACCACCCCAGCAACGCCAATGGCAAACGGCACAGAGGCACGCCAAGGCTGGAGGTTGTAAAGGGAATTAAAATAAATAAATAAATACCCCAAACCCCCCTCTCCCCTCCCGGGTGCAGAGGTTACCTGGGAAATGCCCAGCATAACTGAACTGCACCACCCCAGCAACGCCGACAACGTACGACTCAAACGGCTGGGGCCGGAGGAGAAGACAGGGAATAACAAAAACAAAAAAAGAAAAAAAAAACAACCCAATTACCCCCCCCCCATCACCCCCCAGAGGACCGTCCCATCAAACCCTGGGAGGTGAAACCAAAAGAAATAAAAAAGACCAACAGACAAACATAAAGTCACCTGGGTCAAACTATGCTCCAGACAGCCTGCATTTTCAACTCCACCAGACCACAGACAGTGCTTTAAAACCCACAAAAACAACAAATTAACCCCTGATAAAAACACCTCATACTAAAACAAGAAACAGATAATAGACCAATAAAAAAAAAAACTAACATTGGCCTACGTCGTCAAGTGCAAAGAATGGAAAAACGTGTTTTCCATCCTTTGAACCTGAACGGTAATGTGACTCTGTCACCAACAGAGGGAACCAAAGTGCCAAATAAGAAAATCCCTGTGGTAACAGAGTAAAAACCAATTCACACTGCTGTAAACGACAGCAGCTTATACCAAACAGCTTAAAGTGCAAACTAAATACCACCGGAGCTGCTACAACAGGTGTCGGAGCCCGCTGCACGGGAGGAGACGGGGCTACAGCCGTAACAGCGGGGTGCGACGTGACCCAAGCTGTAAACTCCGCCATGCGCGCACCAACGCGCATAACCCAGGCGGAGAGCACCCGCAACTGATCCCGGATCAACTCCAACATCTGCTGCAGCCTTCCCGGCAAAAATACCGTCTCTGCTTCCGCTGGTCCATTGTTAAATGGCCAGAGACTACTGTTATGTTTCGGACGCGGTCGGAGCACCAACCCAGCGTTTGAAAGGACCCAGCATAAAATAAGCAGAGCACGGTTCAAAGGATAACAGAATTTAATAAACATAACCATGTGTGCAGTGCTAAACAACTAAAAAGTCCGCGGTCTGGTGAGGTGGAAACACGGCACGCTCTCAACAGCGCAAACGGTCCGGAGCCACAGCAGTTCGGACCCAGGGACCCCGCCGACACCCCCCAGGTGGCCGCGACAAACCGAGTCTGTGAAGAAAGAAAACATGAGGTGAGTCCAACTCCACACACCCCAGCCCACAACATATCCAAACTGATCCTTGATACCTGATATGCGATATATAGGCCCAACACCATAGTAGGAGAAACATTCCCATATCATGATGCTTGCACCACCATGCTTCACTGTCTTCACTGTGAACTGTGGCTTGAATTCAGAGTTTGGGGGGGGTCGTCTCAGAAATTGTCTGTGGCCCTTGGACCCAAAAAGAACAATTTTACTCTCATCAGTCCACAAAATATTCCTCCATTTCTCTTTAGGCCAGTTGATGTGTTCTTTGGCAAATTGTAACCTCTTCTGCCACATGTCTTTATTTACAGAGGGACTTTGCGGGGGATTCTTGCAAGTAAATTAGCTTCACACAGGCATCTTCTAACTGTCACAGCACTACAGGTCAACTCCAGACTGTCTTTGATCATCCTGGAGCTGATCAATGGGTGAGCCTTGCCATTCTGTTATTCTTCTATCCATTTTCATGGTTGTTTTCCATTTTCTTCCATGCGTCTCTGGTTTTTTGTCCATTTTAAAGCATTGGAGATCATTGTAGATGAACAGCTATAATTTTTTGCACCTGCGTATAGGTTTTACCCTCTCCAATCAACTTTTTAATCAAAACTACGCTGTTCTTCTGAACAATGTCTTGAACGTCCCATTGTCCTCAGGCTTTCAAAGAGAAAAGCATGTTTAACAGGTGCTGGCTTCATCTTTAAATAGGTGACACCTGATTCACACCTGTTTGTTCCACAAAACTGACAAACTCACTGACTGAATGCCACACTACTATTATTGTGAACACCCCCTTTTCTACTTTTTTTTTACTAATAGCCCAAATTCATAGCCTTAAGTGTGCATATCATGAATGCTTGGTCTTGTTGGATTTGTGTGAATCTACTGGTACCTTGTTTCCCATGTAACAATAAGAAATATACTCAAAACCTGGATTAATCTTTTTAGTCACATAGCACTACTATTATTCTGAACACTACTGTATGCTAATGAACAGATGGTCATGAAAGCCATATTAAATTTCTACTAATCAATACCCCTAAATCTCACACACTGTAGTCTTAAAATACAATAAAATGAGATCATCCTTTATTAATCCCACATGAGGATTTTTTTATTTTTTTTTTTAAATGTAAAAATCACAATGCTCAATCCAGGCACTCCATAGAGGTAAGCATGGGGGGTGTTGGCGTGCGTGTGTGTGTTCAGTGGGGTGGATTAGATTCAGGAGATGTTTTTTATTTATTTAATTTGTACTATGTGTGCTACAGATAGCTGTAGCCACGAGTTGCATGTGAATTGATAGCGTCATTTATTTTTCCCCATTCACTCATTTTTCCTTTGTTTGTCATTCTGCAACTAACACCATCAAATTAAAAAGACAAATTCCTTTTCTCCACTTATCTAATGGCTCACTATTAGGATCTACTGAAAAATCATTCCAGTGGGTTTAAATACTAATAATGATAAATGAATAAACAAATAAATATCCAATAAGTGGTGCATGACTCCCATTTGGGGTATTCTGTCGACCAGTCCCAATTCCATCCTGTTCAGTACCATTGATACAGCACTTTTAATGATGAAGTACCGTAGTTCTAGTCACAGAAGCAATGTGCAGGTAAACCTAACAAAGTACTTCTGATACATATTGGCAGTCTGTGGTACATGATAAACCACTGTTTTCAGTAAAAGGACAATAAGAGCCTTCTGCCATGACTGACTGTGAGAGCAGCAGCTGCACACCATGATGGTATGTGCCATTGAAATTTAAAGTTACAATGATGACAATGACAAAAAATAAATAAATAAAAATAAAAAAAACAGAATATGATTGTATATTATTGGTGCATTTCAGATTGCAATGCAGATTCAAGAATGTCAGGGGCAGGCCATGTGCAATAAGAAAGAAGCAGTATGGTGTTAAACTAGATAATTGATTGCCCCAATTCCAGGGCAAAACTCAGCTATTTTCTACCTTCTACATGAAAGAAATATGCATCTCCAAAGAACAGACTTTCACATTCAGTGAAATTGGGCGCCTTTTTCAAAGGTCTTTCATTGACTTCTCTAATTACTGGTGCACAGTCAAATCACCAGTGTAAAACTAACACTAACATTATTAAATTAACACTACCAGTGTACATATGGTCTCACTCGGGCCATAGTGGGACCATATGTTCACACTGGTGATTTTACTGTGTGGTGGAAACAAAATTTTTATGTATGTTTGTGTGGGTTTACCCTGGGCACTCCTGTTTCCAACATTTAAAAGGTGCCCTGACACGAGCATGTTTTTGATTCACGCAACAGCATGAACAGTGTCATGACGATCCCACCCGCTGTGTTCACAGCTGGACGTTATTCTTTGTTCTACCGGCTGCCACGTGCTGGACGCTGCGTATATAAAAGGTAATTATTTTGTGGCAGATTAATCATTTTTTTTTCTGCAAATTGGCCGTTGAAAACGGCTCTAATCACTTCCTGAATCACAAAGGAGGCTGCAGCTTGAGGCGCACATGGGTGCCTAATAAACTGCAGAAAGCATTTTGAGCCATCTAAAAACTCAACAAAAATATAAACGCAACACTTTTGGTTTTGCTCCCATTTTGTATGAGATGAACTCAAAGATCTAAAACTTTTTCCACATATACAATATCACCATTTCCCTCAAATATTGTTCAGAAACCAGTCTAAATCTGTGATAGTGAGCACTTCTCCTTTGCTGAGATAATCCATCCCACCTCACAGGTGTGCCATACCAAGATGCTGATTAGACACCATGATTAGTGCACAGGTGTGCCTTAGACTGCCCACAATAAAAGGCCACTCTGAAAGGTGCAGTTTTATCACACAGCCCAATGCCACAGATGTCGCAAGATTTGAGGGAGCGTGCAATTGGCATGCTGACAGCAGGAATGTCAACCAGAACTGTTGCTTGTGTATTGAATGTTCATTTCTCTACCATAAGCCGTCTCCAAAGGCGTTTCAGAGAATTTGGCTGTACATCCAACCAGCCTCACAACCGCAGACCACGTGTAACCACACCAGCCCAGGACCTCCACATCCAGCATGTTCACCTCTAAGATCGTCTGAGACCAGCCACTCGGACAGCTGCTGAAACAATCGGTTTGCATAACCAAAGAATTTCTGCACAAACTGTCAGAAACCATCTCAGGGAAGCTCATCTGCATACTCGTCGTCCTCATCGGGGTCTCGACCTGACTCCAGTTCGTCGTCGTAGCCGACTTGAGTGGGCAAATGCTCACATTTGCTAGCATTTGGCACGTTGGAGAGGTGTTCTCTTCACGGATGATGCAAAGGAGATGTGTTGCACTGCATGAGGCAAATGGTGGTCACACCAGATACTGACTGGTATCCCCCCACCAATAAAACAAAACTGCACCTTTCAGAGTAGCCTTTTATTGTGGGCAGTCTAAGGCACACCTGTGCACTAATCATGGTGTCTAATCAGCATCTTGATATGGCACACCTGTGAGGTGGGATGGATTATCTCAGCAAAGGAGAAGTGCTCACTATCACAGATTTAGACTGGTTTATGAACAATATTTGAGGGAAATGGTGATATTGTGTATGTGGAAAAAGTTTTAGATCTTCGAGTTCATCTCATACAAAATGGGAGCAAAACCAAAAGTGTTGCGTTTATATTTTTGTTGAGTATATTTGACTTGTTTACATTATCATGGCTTGATAAAACAGTTGTGTTTTTTTTCCTTTCCTTCTTTGTGCAGCCGTTAAAGTATTTATTTTTATGTTAATAAAAGATTTAACTTCTTATTTTTTGTGAGAAAAAAAAAGACCTTTTATTGAACTGAAGATTCATTAGTAATTTGAAGTGCTGTAGCAGGAGATGACATCAGGTCCTGAAGGTCAATTACATTCCAAGAACTGAATATATATGTATGTCAATATGCATAAGGTATTCATTTTTTTTATTATTTTTTAATGTTTTTTTATTAATACTTAAAAATGATATAAAAAAGAAAAACAATTAGAGATGGAATGGACATAATTGGTCTCAATGCTATTGTGCTGAATGCATTTGTCGATTACATGATTTCACTCTTCAAAGTCTACAGTATATAACCAGTATCATAGAAGCAGGGAATGTTATCAGAAGCACAGGAGCCTACAATGAAGGCTGAAGGTAAGACAGATACCCGCAGAAGGATGGATGACGGGACACTAAGACAGAAAAATGAATGAAACAGTGGATATTGGATGGCACGAAGGTGGAGTAAGTGAGGTCCGAGTAGAAGAACAAGCGGGATTAGGAAGTGAACTCCAGACTAATATCCAGGTCAACTGAACGCCCTATGTTCTCATCCCTATGCTCCGCTGCCTAGGGGTGAGAGTGAAGAATTGCACATCTGCAGTCATCACGAATGCATCAACGCTACATGCATCATAAAACTCCAACCTGAACCATGAAGTTGCAACACTGGCTGCTCCTGCTCATTAAAAACTGGCTGTTGAAATCTGCACAAAAACAAAAAGAAAATTACTCTTGGAATGTTCATGTGATGTGTTTTGGGAATCGTAGCCTCCTGCCACTTTAAAGAGATGCGTGATCGTCTTCATCAGCACGTCCACAAGTCATTGCATTAAGAAGCTGCAAAATGTTAGAAATACTCAACTCCCACCTGCCACAGTTGTTATAATCCTTCAGACAAGCTGCGCTCTGATGCGATCCGCTAATGTCACCACTCGCTCTGTTCACTTCTTTACTCCACGTCATGTTGGAGATTAGATCGCACTACATAGCACAACATTTGAGCAATTGTACACTGCCACCCTCATACAGGTTCTCCTCCTCTGTAGTGACACCGCTCTCTGTCAGCTCCACTGGGGGCCACCTGGACCACGGACCACGCACAATTCCACACCTTGGAACTCCACCTGCACACCAGATCCACTTGGGCTGCGACCATCGGTTTCCACCGCAACGCGGGCCGGGTCTCCACTCTGCTAACCTCCAAAGCTGTATTCACCATTCACACTGCATTTGTTCTTGTACAATCCTTGTACAATAAATCTGGTTTCTTTATCCATTCAGGCCTCCCTGCATTGGAGTCTAACCCAGGTGTTTGGGGATCAAATCCATAACACATAGACACTTTTGATGGCACTGTTTTAATGTTCTGTAAGACATAACACATAGGAAAACCTATGTAAGGACAGATTCAGGATTTTGTTGGTGGGGGGGGGGTTACTCCCCCATACATTTTTGAAATTTAGGTGACATTTCCTGCATTTTGGCATATATTTCACCATAAATTACACCACACCACCACTCCCTATCCCCTTCCTGGATTTTCCCCTGCTCTGTGTATTGATTTTGAGTGCTCTGTTCCATTTTGCAAGACATTTGTGCAGTTCTGACAAAGCAGTTATCTCTTTTTACTTTGTGTTTAGAATGTTGAGAAATTGCGTTGCATTTTATGGAAATGTTTTTAAATGCTTGTTAAAGACTGTAATATGACCCCTTTAACTTTTAAAGAAAGAAGAATTTAGCACTATTTAGCAAGTGCAGTGTCTCATCCAAGGACACAAAGGAATAGCGTGACTGTGAATCAAACTCGTGTCCATAATGGGAACCCACCTCCTTTAACACTGAGCTATCTGCTCTAATTTCAAAGCCATATAAAGGCATAATAGACCCATCAAAAGATAAAGTGAATATTTGTTTTTTAGAAGAAATATTTTTCTGCAAGAGGTTGTCATGCACATGCTTGATTGGCCCAGTACAGAGACCCATGTCTAGTGCCTGTAATCTTCATTAGCCAGCTTGCAGGTCAGTAACAGATGTGTTGGTATTCTCCCTGCAGAATGTGGTTGAAGACTGTTGAAACTAATGCCATTTGGACCCTTTACTCCTCCAGCATTAGCCGTGAAGACATTAAGGCTGCTAATTCAGATGCAAATCACTGCCATCTGCTGTGTTAGGGAAAGTTTATTCCAAGATGGGAACTATTATGTTCAGGTCAGGATTATGAAGGTCTTTGTCAAGACTGACATTGTATTTGTGTGTGTCTACATTGTGGTACAGGAGAGTCTCTCTTATTTTTAGCCTCTGCTGCTATGGTGCAGGAGCTGTAGAAATGGGCTCTGTCTGTGAGTCCATGCCATCTGTGGCCTTCAGAGTGATTATTTGACACCAATGGATTGTAGTAGAAGATATTTTTGATGGTTTTGACCATGACAGCTCAAGAACAAACCCTAAGCACCAGTTCCAACAGGGGTCTCCCACATCCGGCAGGATCCAAGTCACAGGCTGTACAACGGTGCCCCATACAAAGCCCAGCACATAGTAGCAAGATGCAAGATGCAAGTGTTGGGAATAGTGTACAGGAACATCTGTGCTGCATACAGATTTGAAGTCCTGATGGTAGACAATGCTGAATGTATTTGAGAATGACAGGACTCAGGTCCTGTGGGACCAACTGTTGGGAACCAACCAGACATAGTGGTGGTTGACAAAGACAAGAAGACTGCAGTTGTGATTGATGTAGTAATTAAAGCCATCAGCAACATCAGAAATAAGGAGCACAAGAAAGTTCATAAGTACCAGCGGGTGAAGGGGCTACAGCAGCACTTTCAAAGACATGCAGGTTACCTTTGCTGGAATAAGTGGGTTTAGAACATGGCTGGGTGGGAATGTTTTGTCATTTCAATTTAATTATCGACTAATAAAGAACACCCAAACAGTATATTCCCATGAAAATTGTATGGTGCCTCAAATGCTTGCACAATACTGTATGTATTATTTCCATTATTATTAAATATACAGAAATTGATGCATCTGTAGTCAACATTTCTGTTACTATGAATAATTAAATGAGTGGAATATGGACTGTTCTTCAGACATTATGTCAGATTAAATCTGTTTCTCAACATTTTAAGCAATATTACAGTATTATTTTGGTTTGGTATAGCTTGAGAGTGATAAAAAAAAAAAAATGGAAGGAGCACTAAGAAAATGTTTAGGCACCCCATGAGATTTGACATCTCAGATAACATTTACCAAGATCTCAGAACTTAATTGCCTTGTTGGAGCTATGCCGTGTTCTCAGTCATTGTTAGGAAAGGCCAGGTGATGTAAATCCCAAGGCTTTTTAAAAACCCAGACTTCTCAAACCTTGACCTAACAATCAGCAGCCGTGGGCTCCTCTAAACAGCTGATTAGCACTGAAAATGAAGTGATGCCCACAATACATGAGAAGGCTGTAAGTTAGAAAAGCATTTTCAGGTACCAATTTCCTCTCAGTGCTTTATGCAATGAAAAATATAACACAATGCTTAAATAGCCTTGGCCATATGTGCATTGTGTTCTTTAAACAACCCCAATTCCAATGAAGTTGGGACTTTCTGTAAAATGTAAATAAAAAACAGAATACAATGATGTTGCAAATCCATCTTCAACGTATATTCAATTCAAGGATTCAAAAGAATTTTACTGTCATATGCACATAGGAACATGTTCCCTGCACAATGAAATGTGTCTACAGCATTTAACCCATCCTAATTGCCAGTTAGGAGCAGAAGTCGCCTTTAGGCGCCCGGGGACCAGCTCCAGATGTACTTCCCTGCCTAGGTCAGCAGCACGGCTGAGCAAAACCATGACCGGCTCTTTACAGACAACACACACATAACACACATGAGCCAGCCAGGTTGTATTTGCAGTTGTTTAATCAATTATTAAGATCCTATTGTTTTACGTAGAATTTGTACATATTCAAATCAAATCAACATTTGTTTATGTTGTACAAACCAAGGATATTATAATCACCCTCTGTGCATTTACAGTTGTTAATGAGACAAATTTAACTCCTAGGAAGTTTGCTTTGAGTTAGCGGAAGTATTATGCATGCAAAATGTCTTGTAAATGACTGCAGAGGTGTTATCAGTTTTCCAAAAACAGCACTTTCATTTTTAGAAGTGTATATTTCTCACCAGCTTTTATAAAATATATGACACAGAGGTTATATTACCACAAACAAAATGGAGTTTTGCAACTTAACTGCCAACCTGTGACAATCACCATGCTAACATCTGCAAAATGTCTTGGACATACGTTTAAAGGTGTTATTAGGTTCCAAACAGCGTTTTAGATTTAGCTTTTTATCTTGTTTTCTTTACATAATAATGTGAGAAATGTGTGTAAACCCACAAAACAAAGTGGTTTCGGAAAAAAACAGCCGCTCGACGTAAGCGGTCCAGCTCCACTCTGATTGGCTGTCACCCCCACCACTCAAAAACAAACGGGAGAGATTGAAAGAGAATGTGATATTTTTAACCTCTTAAAATACAGTATACCTCTTAAAATATGTCAAGGTTAACCACCTTTGAACTTCTCCATGGCCTGTGTCCCAAGAATGTTCCCTGTGATTTTGAAGTAATAGGACTGGATGCATGCTGAGCGCAGACAGACACAGAGACAGGCACACGGACACAAAGCCTTCACAATACCTGATGACCATATTTGATGGCCTCAGGTAAAAATAGGAATTCACCAGAAGTGTGAAATTGAGATGTGGAAATCCAAAAAATATTTGCAAGAGAAAGGCACGTAGGATTGCTAGAAAGGCCCAACAGAACCCCTCTTTGCAACACACCTTCAGGTAAGATTTGGCAAAACCTACAGCTGAATACTGTGCACCTGCACAAATGTGACCTTCATGGAGGAGTCTTTAGAAGAAATCATTTTTTATGTCCTTACCCAAATGCATTTTGGAAACAGGTCATGTAGAATAAACATTTTTTTTTTTCTTTGCCAAAATGTGTTTGGATGAAAAAGGGTAACAAATTTCATGAAAGGCACATCTGTCCAGCTGTTCAGCACCAGGGTTGGCTCAATCATGCTTTGGGGGCTTGTGTTGGAGCCAACAGAGGAACATTTCACTGCTCGACAGAAGACTCAATGCACTTAAATACCAACAAATTCTGCAAGCACACAGATGAAAACAGTAGCTTCTACAACATGATGATGGTCTGAAACACACAATTCAGTCAGAAAGCTGAAAAATCATTCACTTTGTGATAAAGCACAAATTTTGACACCAGCTGATCTATGACATCCAAATAAGAATGAGTGCCATAAAAAATAAAATAAATTCTCACACTAACACAATGTAACCAGCTATAATAGAGACAAACTGCTTTTTCACTGAAGTTCTCTCAAAGTGCCTTACCATAAAACAGACATCATGCTCCAAATCCACAAAATGAAGGCAAGCTACCCCCCCCCCCAAAAAAAAAAAAAAAAAAAAAACTACTATTGTGTATTCAGTCATATCTACAAATCTTGCAAAGGCAGGAGACTAGGCTGGTCCAAACCATCTCCAACTCACCTCTCTTTGTCTCCAACTGCCCCACCTGAGCTGTCCCTCTGATACATTAATTCTTAATCCTGTCCAACCTCGCCACTCCAAAAGAGAACTGAAACATCTTCAGCTCTGCCACCTATCTTTTTGTTAGTGCCTCCGTCTCTAAGCCGTACAAAATAGCTGGTCTCACTACTTTCTTGTAAATCTTTTTCACTTTTGCAGATATTCATGGTGAGAACAGGTCAAAATAACAAACAAAACAATGTTGTAAGCTTCTGGTCTTACCTACTAAGCAAATAAAAACAAATACATGGATGTCTTGCCTAAAACTCCTAACAAAGAAAAAAAAAAAAAAAACAGGAGAAGAATGTCATCAAAATAAAATGGCATCTTCACCCCTACTGACAAAACACAACTGGACTGCACTTCAAAACAAGTACTTACAAAGTCCCAAAAATCCAGGTTTCCAAAGTTGAATCAATACAAACAGTGTCCTCACGCACGCACACATGAGGTGGGAGCAGGAATAAGGTGGAGCACTTGATGTGAGTTTCTGCTTTCCTTTTAAAGTAGAGCCTCTGTTACGTCGTACCTGGTCCAATCAGTCAGTGCCACCTGGAACAAGCTCACCTGGAAAAGGAAACTCACACACACAGCACACAGCATCTTATCTAGGTGGGGAGGGGAAACACACTTGTGCACCACACTCATACTAACATGACCCCAGGGTCATAACAAATCTTTCTCTTCATCATTGTCCTATGTGAAATTTGCAGGTCTCTAAATACATTTGCAGGTCTAAATACATTTGTCTTGGCAAGAGAATTACCAACTGTAATTTATCAGTGAATACACAGAATTAATGTCATATTTTATGTCACGATTACCTTTTGTAAATCATTTTCATTTATTTCAGGATATATATTTAGGAAAACTATAATAGTTTCTATTGTATAATGGTAACATTTTATTCAACAGATTATATTACTCAAATATGCAAATGTTATTTCCTGTTTGGTTAATGTATGAGGAAATTAATTTTCTGTGTCGGATTTTACAAGTGCAGGACAATATGTCCAGTTGTATGCACAACTTTGGGCACCCCTGATAATTTTCATGATTTTCCTTTCTAAATCATTGGTTGTCTGGATCAGAAATTTCAGTTAAATATATCATATAGCAGACGAACACAGTGATATTTGATACGTGAAATGAACTTTCTAGTATTTACAGAAAGTGTGTGATAATTATTTAAACGAAATTGGGCAGGTGCATACATTTGGGCACCCTTGTCATTATATTGATTTGAATGCATTAGCAGTAATTATTGGAACACAAAATAGGTTTGGTAAGCTCACTGACCCTTGACCTCCTTACACAGGTGAATCCAATCATGAGAAAGGGTATTTACTGTGGCCATTTACAAATGTTTCCCCTCTTTCCATCTCTTTTAATGAGTGGCAACATGGGACCCTCTAAACAACTCTCAAATGACCTGAAACAAAGATTGTTCAACATCATGGTTTAGGGGAAGGATAAAAAAAGCTAGCTCAGAGATTTCAGCTGTCAGTTTCCACTGTGAGGAACATAGTGAGGAAATGGAAGACCACAGGTACAGTATTCGTTAAGGCCCAAAGTGGCAGGCTAAGAAAAATCTCAGATAAGCTGAAGCGAAGGATAGTGAGAACAGTCATAGTCAACCCACAGACCTGCTCCAAAGACCTACAACATGACCTTGCTGCAGATAGTGTCTCTATGCATCGTTCAACTATACAGCACACTTTGCACAAAGAGATGCTGTAATGCAGAGGAAGCCTTTTCTGCATACACATCACAAACAGAGTCACTTGAGGTATGCTAAAGCACATTTGGACAAGCCAGCTTCATTTTGGAATAAGGTGCTGTGGACTGATGAAACTAAAATTGAGTTATTTGGATATAAGGGGTGGTATGCATGGCTGAAAAAGAACACAGCATTCCAAGAAAAACATTTTCTACCTACAGTAAAATTTGGAGGTGGTTCCATCATGCTGTGTGGCTGTGTGGCCAGTGCAGGTACTGGGAATGTTGTTAAAGTTGAGGGTCACATGGATTCCAGTCAGTATCAGCAGAATCTTGAGAACAATGTTCATGAATCAGTGACAAAGTTGAAGTTGTGCCGGGACTGGAGCTTTCAACAAGACAACAACCCTAAACACTGCTCAAAATCTACTAAGGCATTCATGCAGAGAAACAAGTACAATGTTCTGGAATGGCTATTTCAGTCCCCAGACCTGAATATTATTGAAAATCTGTGGTGTGATTTTAAGCGGGCTGTCAATGCTCGGAAACCAACGAACCTGAGATGTTTTGTAAAGAAGAATGGTCCAAAATACCTTCAACCAGAATCCAGATTCTCACTGGAAGCTATAGGAAGAATTTATAGGCTGTTATTTCTGCAAAAGGAGGATGTACTGAATATTGATGAATTTTTCTGTTGGAGTGCCCAAATTTATTACACCTGCCTAATTTTGTTTAAAGAATTACTGCAGACTTTCTGTAAATTCTATAACTTCATTTCTCTTCTCAAATAGCACTATTTGTCTGTTTTATGATATATTTAACTGAAACTGCTGATCCAAAGACCAATTGATTTAGAAAGGAAATCATGAAAATTATCAGGGGAGGACCAAACCTTTGCAAACAATTGTACATATTGTCCTGCACTTGTAAAATCCTACACAGAAAATTAATTTCCTCATATAATGTTGCCAAAAGTGGAGCTTATCTGCCAGACTAGCCAGTGGTGGGCACAGCTAACCAAGAGTTAAGTTTGACAACTGTTAGCCTGGTAACTGAAAAGTTAATTTTTATAAAGCTAAACTGATATATCCCTTAAAAAAATAACTGGAAGTTACAGATAAAAGCTAAACCGATAACTTTCAGTTTTGACTTCAGTACACTGGCAGCTACTAACACAAGTCAGCACTTCTGTCTCAGATCAGCCTTCTCTCAGCAAAAGAAACCTGGTTACCATAGAGAAAGGAGAAGAGGAAAAAAAAATCTTCACACCATACAGACCTGCCAGCATATTACTGGAGTCATGCACAGGCAGACAATTTTGACTTGTGGTTATAATTTTAAACAAACTAATTCCACACAAGTTATTGAAATTAATGTCATGTCTGTCATTTTACAAAGTGAAATTATCAGGTATATGTTTTAGTTTTAAAGTAATGCACTAATTTTGAAGGTTTTAGCATTTGGAGACACATGCCACAATGCATTATGGGAACATGAGTTTCCTGGCTTCAGCAGTGGTTGGTTGGTCGGTATAACCATACACTGAAACGTGTGGTGTGTTTTACAAATAAATCTGTTTGTAAATGTCATTTTTTTTTCATTTGTAATAAAGGTAATTTGAAAACTGAAAATTCTGTTGGCTAAGTGATTCATCACTTTTAGCGAATGTGTAGCAAATGCTCTTCACACTGCCATGAACATTGCCATCTACTGGCTGATAGATAGCAGTGTTCATAGAAAAATAGACAAAAAGTTAACAGCTAGCGAACTTTTCGGTTTAGCTGTGCCCACCACGGGTACCAATAAATAGATATATGCTCTGATGAAGTTTCATGCTGCTGATTTCAAAACTGATCAGCCTTGAGTGACGGTAACTGATACTGATCATATGGATTGGCTGTAAATTTTTTGATTTAGTTATGATGAGTGCTACTGGCTGCCTAAAATAACCTTAATTGAGACAAAAACACATTTTGACTTAATTCTTCAAGGAAAAACATACAAAAACCTTGCAGGCACAATGCGGCAACTATTCAATCAAAAGAACAACTGATAAACACCTAAATTTACCAGCTATCAGTAACACAACTTTAACAGATTGAAAACATTAAAGGGCCCTTCACAATAACACAAATGAGGCCAAATGGCGCATGAAGGAGGATTAAAACGACATTTGTGAAAAGTCGAGTCACATCCGAACATCCTCAAATCTGCAGTTGGCACAGCTGTTTGGCCACAGCACATGGACACCACAGCCGTGGCGCGTTCACGTTGGAAACCCAATTAAACAGAGGCCAAGATGAGGTCGTACCGCCATCTGACTGCAGTTGCAACATTTGTACAGCAAGTCATACTAAGTGAAACCATTCAGACTGCAGTTGAGGGACTGTATGAAATGTTCGGCCACGTCGAATCCTGGACGAAAGTTGCAATAGCACCAGCTTTCATACTACAGGGTGAAATCCAAAGACTTCCAACAGCAGTTGCAGTGCATGTAGAACAGCCGGGCCAATCGCACGGCCAGCCCAAATTTATTGCACATGACACCAGTTTCGAGGTTGCGCTTGAGGGGCGCTCAAGGTGGAAAACTCCAAGGGCGGTTGAGGAGCTGTCTCACTCCAGTCTGAACGCAATCCAAGCAATAGAATAATAACAATAATAATGGATTAGATTTATATTGCGCTTTATGATGTCTCAAAGTTTTCTCAAAGCGCTTACATTTTATTTCTAATGGTGTTTACACAATTCAGTGTAATTTTCTCGTTTTCAACTATTTTAATAAATTGACTTCTCTGTGTCCTCTGCCTCATATGTTTCGATGGCCCCAACTGCGATGTTGTTTGAAAAAAGAAGATCATATGAAAGAGATGAAGGCAGAATGGCAAAAGGACAAAATCAATTAATTGACTTTCTGAAGGAGCAGTTGGCATCAGGGACATGTTTTTTCACTATATTCAAATGTACTGTATGTGTTGTTCCTGTGTATATTTCTCTGAAAAGGATTCTGGAGATGCAACAAGTCTTTCCTTTGACACAGTGTAAGCATGTTTGTCTGTGTGTGTCTGAGTATTGCTCATCACCACTGGCATTAGATGATGACAAGAAGAAGAGGAACACTAAAATAGGATGAAGAGGGAAAGGGGAAAAAGTCACAGAAGAATGAGGAGAAAGATTGTCAGAGGGGTGAAACTGTTACTAATATTTTTTCCTATTTTATTTGCATGTGTTAATTATTATGTGTGTGTCTTCATTTGACATTTTTAATTTGTTTTTAATACTTTCTCCTCCAGTCCAAAGTCCTAATCAGGCAGTGTCCCGGTACCAACATCTGCTCAAGCCTTTCAGGAGAGATGCGACAATGGCTGGAGCGTTTATGCGCTATCAAGTGGATTAGAAAACCATGGTGATAACAGCTCACTCCAAAGAGCTGTCAATCACTGCACAGCAAATATAGGGAAGACTTATAATAATAAAGTACAACCAGTCAGGTTAAGCTCTCTGTGTTTGCAGTGTAGTCTGTGTTTGCAGTAACAGAGAATCCAGAGGTAGAACAGCTGACTAAGACTGAAAATCTAATGGAAGCTACTGCCTTTTAAGATGAAGTAATGAAGGATTATAATGTTGACTGTTTATTGGTTTCAGAAAGTATTTCAGAGTTGTATATATGATAGAAAAAAATTGCACTGATAACATATTGTTGCCTTTGAAAAGTAATTCAGAGATGTTTACAACAAGTATTTGCACTAATAAAATATTTTTGTTCAGGTGAGCAGCACGTCAAAGTCATGTTGGCCATTTTCTTGTACTCCCATAGGTAGTGCATTATGAGTATGCACCAGATGGCCAAATATTAATAAAGGGCATTACTGGGAGGTCCAAGCTCACCTTCATAATGCTAAGTGCTGCATATGACTGAATCCTATGAATTGTCAGGCTATCTTCTCTCCTGAAATCTGATTTTGGCTGTTCCCCAAACTGAAAACAACAACAACAAAAAAGGTTTTGATTGAGTCATGAGAAGACATCTTATGGAACAGGGTGGCCCAGCTGGACACCATTCCAAAGGCGGCCTTCCAAAAATGCTTCCACCAATCTCAGAATTGTTGGGAAAAAGTGTGTGCAGTCACTGGGAGACAACTTCGTCCTCTGTGGCTAACTCTTCCTGGGAGATCCTGAGGTGGTTCCCATTCCATCTGGGAAATATAATGCCTCCAGCTTTTCCTGAGTCTTCTCCAGGGCCTTCTTCCAGTTTGGCCACAAAGATTACATTAGTAAACACATGATGCTGTCATGGTTTAAAATCCTGCAGGGCAGCAAGGTCCCCCTGCTCAAGCCAGCACATGTCCAGGCCCGTTTGAAGTTCACTAGTGACCATCTGGATGATCCAGAGGAGGCATGGGAGAAGGTCATGTGGTCAGATGAGACCAAAATAGAGCTTTTTGGAATCAACTCCACTTACCATGTTTAGAGGATGAGAACAACCCCAAGAAAACCATCCCAACCATGAAGCATGGGGGTGGAAACATCATACTCTGGGGGTGCTCTTCTGCAAAGGGGACAGGATGACTGCACCGTATTGAAGGGAGGATGGATGGGATCATGTATTACGAGATTTTGGTAAACAACCTCTTTCCCTCAGTAAGAGCGTTGAAGATGGGTCATGGCTGGGTCTTCCAGCATGACAATGACCCCAAACACACAGCCAGGGCAATTAAGGAGGGGCTCCGTAAGAAGCATTTCAAAGTCCTGGAGTGGCCTGGCCAGTCTCCAGACCTGAACTCAATAGAAAATCTTTGGAGGGAACTGAAAGTCCAAACCTGAAAGATTTGGAGAAGATCTGTTTGGAGGAGTGGACCAAAATCCCTGCTGCAGTGTGTGCAAACCTGGTGAAAACTACAGGAAACATCTGACCTCTGTAATGGCAGACAAATGTTTCTGTACCAATTGTTAGGCTCTGTTTTTCTAGGGGGTGAAATACTTATTTTATGAAATATAATACAAATTATTATTTAAAAATCATACATTGTGATTTACTGGATTTTTTTTTTTTTTTTTAGATTCTGTCTCTCACAGCTGAAGTGTACCTACGATAAAAATTACAGACCTCTCCATTCTTTGTAGGTGGGAAACCTGCAAACTGACAGGGGGGGTCAAATACTTATTTTCCCCACTGTATATACTGCTGACTTAAGTTAATTTATTCCTCTAATATGCCACTTTATTAACAATATTGTGTGGCCCCTTTGGCTCTATTTAAGGGCGTAAGTGAAAAACTGATGCCTCTTCAGTTTGATAGCAAGAAATGAGTTTGAAAGCTTTAGGCCAAGGCATATGCAAACCTCTCTCTGTCTCTCTCTCTCTCTCTCTCACTCTCTCTCTCCTATTTTACAAATTGTTTCTTTAGTCTGAATATATTTCATACTACAGCTGGTGGGATTAGAGGTGTAATTTATTTAACTGATTATTGCAGGAATTTCAGTTAATTTTAGCTAATTATTATAACTTGCATGCATTCTTAATGTGTTTTGTGCTTAAGGACCCTGCTAGCTCTGTCAAGTGGGATGAAAAGGTGCTGCAAAGTGATAATGCAACATATTTTAGCTCACAAACACGTAGCGATGAGGGGGCTTGATTTATGCATGCACACTTTACAGACATGCATGCAAACACTGTGCATGGAAATAAGTTAGTTAGTACACACATAGAGTGAACTATAAAATGACTAAAATGCTACACGCTGGATCCGTAATCTGTTGCTCATTTTTGTGTTTACTGATTAAAGTCCCTCCAGCAGCCAAGTCGTTATCTGCAAGGCAAAGTGTGGCCAAAAAAGCTTCTGGAGTAAATCCTCCAGATGAATGAATAGACTGCTGTCGGCATAACAAGCCCAACCATGTGTCTCTTTATACTTTCTAAATGAGGCTGGATGACATGCTTTATGGGAGGAAATAAAATAACTTTCTGAGTAATCTTAGACATCTTTTTTTTAATACACACTATTTCAGTGAACAAAGGTCTGATGATTATGTTAGCACAGCATCTGTGCTGTCTTCAACAAATCACATTTTTATTTTATTTTATTTTGCTTTATTTAATTTTTTTCAGGTTTGCATGTACACTTTTTTTATGGAAGACTGTATGATCAAATAAAAATGACAAATCACAATGACAACGCTGACTACAGAACTCTAGCCCAATGTAACCTTAACTGGAAGGAGCAGGAATTCAAAATTAATGAATTAGTCATTAAATAAATACATATATTTAAAAATAAAAAACAAAACAAAACTTTACCTATTTTAGCTGAGCTTTTCCTTGGCCTTAGGTTGAATGTAAATGTCTTGTGCTCACGTGCTAAAATTGTGCTAAAATTGCAATATTGGACTTTATATGATTTTTTAAAACTGTTATTTTTCTGGGGCAGAATAGCTGTGGAAGACACAGTTTTAATCAACAATAACAGCAAAAAAAAAAAAAAAAAAAAAAAAATAAATTTTGTACACATAAAAATGTAATGGATTTTAGGTGCTCTGAAATCAACACAAGGTTACCTGTTACTCTTAATACTTGGTTGAATATCCTTTACTGGGTTTCAATGTGACCAGATGCTTCTGTTGGCCGTCAACAAGCTTCTGGCACAATACAGGTATAGATATTTGATCACTCTTCTTGGGAATGTTGGTAAACTTCAAAATTAAAGCAATAAAATCATTAAATCGAATTTCATACTTTACTCTTAGGGGTCGTGGCCAAGTGGTTAAATGTGCTTATTTCCAGTGTAGAGAATTGCCAATAGAAGGTCCATTCTTCATGTGATGTGGAGATGCATCAGGAAGGGTGTCCAGTGTAAAACGTGCCAAAACAGCATACAGATCATCTCAGACCTGCTGTGGCAACCCTGAAGAGATTTTTTGGGGGGCGATACCACAGAGCACTGTTACTTCCCATTTAACATCCAAAAGCAAACCAGGGTGTTTTGAAGCATCATAGTAACTTCCTGATCCATCTTTATTAACCCTCTGGGGCTGACGCCGCCGTATATGATGGCTGGGACCAAGCTTTACTAAATTATAAATAACTTTTTAATGATATGAGATAGAAACTTACTTTTTTTGCTGAAAAGTTAACTCCGCGGACTTTCGATCCACCGTCGGCCATCTTTGTACTCCTCAAAGAAGCTGTGTGATGACATGCGCAATGTGAGTGTCCAATCGGAATTGGTTCACCGTCACATTGTTTTTCCAAAATCCAGTCGTAGGGCAGATTTACCTCACATGATGAACCAAAGATCATTTCAGGAGTGATATCTTACTAGTTGGCCTGTTTGAATAGCCCCCTAACTCCTCCATGGCCCCCTCCACCATTAGGCATAGCAAAAGTGAAAGCAGACGGAGAGCCTCGCATGACAATCTCACGTGATCAAAGAGTGTGTAACTCTCAGGACTGCTCCACTAGTTTGCATTTGAATGTTACTGGATTACTCTGTGGCTCTCTCCCTCTGGCGTAAAGCACTGTTTACTATATCAGTGGGGTTAGGAAAGGGGCCACTCCTCAGACTGGAGCACAAACGCATAGACCATTTTGTATATATTGTTCAAAATGTGCATTTGTGTTTATTGTTTGAACTTTTTTGTTGTACAGTCTTTCACACAAGACCTCAAATTACCTTTATAAAGTGTCAAAGCAGTTGTTTATTATAGTTTGCTGTGTGTTTTGAATAAATGTGTGTTGCAAATTATTTTTTGCTTTACTTTTTCCTTTGTTTTTTTATTGTAAACTTTATTACACTTATAAAACACAACAAAAGCATATATATTATGAAAGGGGATGCAGGGAGAACTGTTAACAGCAATAATAAAACATTTATGCCAGGCGAGTGAACTGTTCAAAAAATGCCCTCGGACCCCAAAGGGTTAATCTTGAACAAACTTCGTATCCATAGTAGTTACGGCCTCATCATCACCAGATTTAAAATAGGGTTCAAATGTTTGAAATGTTCAAACATTTGTTCCTTATTATCTAGCTGAGGGCAGAGCTCCTTTATTTCGTTCATTGGCATCTTAGCAGTGGCGATGCCTTACCGCTGACTCTGAGCGTGGAGAAAGGTCTGCCCTTTATTAGCCAGCTTATTGCCTATTAGTGCATCTGACATGCTTCTGATCCTGGATGGGTTGCCATGTCTGCACTTGAAAGCCAGCCTGATAGGAGGCAAGCTTACAGCTGCTAGTATAAGCCATTTCATCCCGTTTTTGCACTCTTTTGGACTGTGGGCGATCGTAGTAGAATGGCGCCCTGTGGAATAGCCCTGTTACATTTATTGGTCAATTGACATGAATCTGTCTCTTAAGCACTGTCATTGAATGCACAGTGCTATGTGAAAGATCACTCACTACTGCATTTTTATAAAGGGGTAAAGGTTTTCCAAATCAGGACTCACATGTACTAAATGTGTATGAGCCACTGAGTGCAGCAATGAAAATGGAGAAAAGAAAAGCTAACATTACAGCACACACAGAGGAATGTCTGCTGTAATTCTTTGTGCATGGCACTATTACACCACTACATCATTACAAAGGAAATTATTATTAACTGCAATTTAATGGTTAAAATGACATTTATAGCACCAATAATGATGTAAGTTGTACAACCTTTCAGCCCCAGAACATCAGTTCAAACAACTCTTTGAATGTGTAATATACTGTATAAGTACCAAGATAACTCAGCAGTAGATACATACTAAATGTTTTCTACACTTCTGCATAAGTTTCAAGTTAAATTTAATTTTCATATCTATCTAAATATTGAGCAAAATGTTGAGGTATTGCTTAATTAATGTAATTAGCATTTACTGAAATATTTAGCATATACATTTTAGCAAACACTGTCAGAGCTTAAATGTTTCAGTAAAAGTTAATCATGTCACAAAAGGTTTCAGGAAACATTTAGAATATACACAAATATATACTCCTTTTAAAACCCTAATTGTAATCAATACTTGCATTACAAATTTTAATATTGTTGGGAAGGTGTCGTAGCACGGACCCACAACAGGGGGCGCAAATGAACGGACAATGAATAAGCCAAAAAGTAACAATTTAATGTTGTGATAATACACAACTAAATACACAGAAATTGTAAAGTCAATTGACACCAGGTGACGTGTGGGCAGGCTCGAAGATAGAAGACCCCCGATGAGAGAGAAGCCCCGTCCCACACGGCTTCCACCACCAACGGTCTGAAGAACACCGGAGCCGCCAAGTCCCGAGTCCCCAGGTGGCCTCTGTCTTCGGCTGTCGACCCTGGTACTGCTGGCAGAAAGCAGAGACAAGATGAATGAGTGTGAGTCCGCACACTCAGTAATCCACAGTCTGTACACAGTTAGGAGGGAGCACCTCCACCTCCAATCACACACTTGTGCAGCTCCTGGTTAACCACTTATCTGGTTTGGAGTGTGAGGCGAAGCCGTCGCTGTCACACCAAACGCCAATCCCACAGACAAGGAAAACCACCAGGAAACGGCTGCAACAGAAGTTCAGATTATTATACAACGTATGTGTCAGCAGAGAAATTACCTCTTCAGTAGTCGATTTCTCGGCGAGGAGGTGGAGCTGCAGTCCGGCCTTTATGGTGATGATGATGATGATGAACGAGTGACAGCTGGTGCAGAGGATGAATGACAGCCCTCTCCTGCTTGGAGCCCGCACTCCAAGCAGGGCGCCCTCTGGTGGTGGTGGGCCAGCAGTACCTCCTCTTCAGCGGCCCACATAACAAATATAACACAATGCTAAATACCTCAGCCGTATGAGCATACAATCAGTGAAAGAGTGTGTAAAAAGAATGTAATGTTTTCACCCATTAGAACAGGTCAAGGTTGGCCATCTTTGACCTTGTCCAAGGTCTTTGTCCCAGAATGCTCCCTGTGAATTTGAAGGACCTGGCCGTAATAGGACAGGGACTTATGCTGAGCATAGACAGATATACGGATGGATGGCCGGACAGATGAACGCAAAGTCTTCACAATACACTGCAAAAACTGAAATCTAAGACAGTTAAAAAACACTTGTTTAAAGAAAATTTGACTTAATTTTTGTCTAAATAGAAAATAATCTTGTCAAGCATTTTTTACATAAGACAATGCCTTATTTTGGGAAAATGTATCTCACTTTTTCTTAAGTTTTTCCAGTTAATATCAAGCTATATTCAACCAGTAACACGGAAAGGCAATGGATTTCAAATCATCCAGACAAAGCAACAAGATTGTTTTCCTTATTTTAAGACAGAGGCTAATCTTAAAATAAGAATTCAGCCTAGTTTTAAGGCACATTTTGATTATTCAGTGCCTAGACATTTTGCTAGTTTGGAGAATTCTAACCAAGTAAATTTTTCTTACCCCATTGGCATATATATATATATATATATATATATATATATATATATATATATATATATATATATATTTTTTTTTTTTTTTTTTTTTTTTGCTGAATTCATGACAATTTGGGTAGATTTTGGATTATTTGGCTTATTTTGAGAGGAACAGTTTTTGCAGTGTACGCGATGGCCATATTTTGGTCTTGTATAAAAATGAAAGTTTACCGTTTTAAACTGATAGCAAGTAAGACCCTTTGGCTGCTCCCTTACTTTCACCCGGGTTCGCCATAGCAATTCCAAAGTGGATCTACATGTTGATTTGGCACAGGTTTTACACCAGATGCCCTTCCTGATGCAACTCCACATTACATGGAGAAATGTGACAGGGGTGGAGTTTGAACCAGGAAACTTTCACACCGAAACCACATGCACTAACCACTTGACCATCACCCCATCACAGTTTTTAACTGATCAGTCATCAAAAAGGGGGCTAAAAACAGGTATGCTCAAAATTTTTGCTGTTATTATGGCTCAGTGTAGAGAAACAAAACTATTTTCACCATAAGTTAGTGAAGAAATAATGTTCCATAGATGTGAAACTCTCTCTGTTTTATTAATCATCATCCCTGTGAAATCCTTAGCATTTGTTAAACAAGAGTTTCTAACGACCTGTTTTTGTTCTTGCCCATTTGCATGTGCTGGGCATCCAGCAGCACATGCGAGTCAGCGTGACTTATTTTTCTAATCGCCAGCAAGCACACCCCCGAGCTGTATTGCAACCTCATTAAAAGAACATGATGCAACTGGAATCAAATGTTGATAAGAAGCCACTTTAGCTTGCCCATAAGGGACCCATCCATACTGACACCACGTGCATTGTGCCTGGCTCGCTTTGCACTCTTGGCTGTGTAACTGTATCAATTGTGGGGCAATTCAGCCTCTCCTGCAGGACGATTTAATTCACATTTTTCAGCCAGAGTAACGTGCTTCCTCCTGTAAAATCTAATAAGCTGCACACTGCACCAAGTAGAAGCTTGGCTTTGCTTCAAATCTTTCTTTGCAGGTCAAGGCAAAGGAGCGCTTTAATGTGTAGATATATGTGTTGGTAGTCCCAGTTTTCATCAGTGCTTAAAATATGTAATAACTTAAATGCCTGTATTTCAGTTTGTGCTTCACATTGGGAATCAAAGCATCAAATCAGGATGTTGCCCGGATGACACAAAACCCCCAGAGAAATTGACAACTGCTTAAAGCTATAATGTGTAGGGGTGTTTATTCACATAAATACAATATACAGTAGCATTATTAACCATCTGTTCATTTGTGTTAAATTACCTGTAACAATGAACTGATGTGTTTTCATGAGGTCAGAATGTGCACTTTAGATCTATATGGGGACGGACTCCCTCATGCACATTGCCATGTTGTACCATCACCTTGATACAGCTGCCCAAAAGTGACATATTTAATACACCTTTCTCATTTTGCAGACCTGAAGACTCGGTGTAAAAGGGATCTGAAGGAGGGTTACAGTAGATCGAGCAGCAAAAACTGAAACAAAGTGCTGTACCTAAAGGTCATAAAATCAATAAAACAACCCAACAACAACTAAAACAGAGCGAAGTCTCATGTACGTAGTGTTAAAAGCCAATGAATAAAAATGGGTTTTAAGATCGGTTTTAAAAACAGTGACGTGGCCTGCCTAGTGTGCAAAGGTAAACTATTCCAAATTTTTGCAGCTGCAACAGTAAATGCTTGATCCCCTCTGAGCATTCGCTTAGACCTAGGAGTAGATGATCAGCTGACCGGAGACACCGTGCAGGGGTGTAGAGGTGAAGTAGCTCAGAGAGGTAGGGCGGGGAGAGGCCATTTAAAGATTTATAAACAAATAAAAGAATCTTAAAATGAACTCTAAAATGCACAGGCAGCCAGTGGACGGAGGCCAGGACAGGTGTAATGTGTTCCCTCTTTCGTACTCCAGTTAGCAGATGAGTGGCAGCATTCTGAACTAACTGGAGACATGCAAGGGAAGACTGGCTAACTCCAAGATAAAGTGCATCCAGCCGAGAAGTAATGAAGGCATGGGTTTACTTTTATGCCCCGTTTACACATAGACGGTAAGAGCTCCCAGAAGCGTCCCGGAAGAGTTTTTGGCCGTCTTAAGGATCAAACGCCATTGTTAACGCCGGCACTAGGGGGCGTGGCTTAGTTCCGGCTTTACCGGTAATCGTCGAAAAAATTATTCAACATGTCGAATAATTCCAGGAGCGCTCCCGGAGAATTCGCATGATGACGGAGACAACGCGAGCAACAGCGTTTGATACTTTTTAATCACCGTTTCATCCTGCCCCTTCCTGTAGTGCCGCAGTTTACACCGCCACAATTGGCGGCTGGCGTTGTATCCCTAACCAACGGCGTGTAAAACAATGATAGAGCCCACATCGGCGTCCTCAATGGCGTTTTAACCAGCGACAGAAGCAGACAAAACGGCGGCGCTAGCGGACAGTATGCCGTTCTAAACGCCACCTCCTGGTTAAAACGGCATTCCAAACGGCCGATAGGTGGCGGTCAGTATAAAAATGCTAGCGCACTGCATGCACTCGTGGCCAGCTCCAGATATTTTTGCAGAGAAGCTCCAGTATGCCTCCTAAAAGAAAATTGGCAACGGCAAGGACTTACCAAGAGGTCTGGTTCAGAAGCAGAGGGGAGGCCTGTGGTGGAGACGGAGCAACACATTGAGGAGGGGTAAAGGAAGGAGAAGAAAAGGCTGAGGATGATCTCCCTCCCCCTGCAGTGACATGTATTCCTGCTGCTTCAGCCTATTATACTCTGGGGGCGGTGCCTATATGCAAAAGATCCTGGAGTAACGCAGGATTTGCCTGGATAAAAACCTGGGTATTAACCAGCGGTACAAAGGGCATTATCGGCGGCAGCAGAACACCGCTGTTCTCACACGCGTCTTGACCTGCAATTGTAAAGGATAGAACTGGGTTTTAACCCCCATTGCCTGACGTGTGCCGGAAGCTACGGCATCAAAACGCCGCTTTATTCGGCAGATTTAGCTGCGTTTTATCCGCGTATTTGCGGATAGTACGGCGGTCAAAACACCGGCGAAATGCTCCACCCCTTTCCACCGCAAAAACAGCCGGAACTACCGCGAACTTCAGTCTACGTACTACCAACCGACAAAACCGTCTCTGTGTAAAAGGGGCTTTACTAAGTGCTGATGTGCAAGGAAAGGCTTCACCTTAGCAAGCTGCCTTAGGGCCCTGTCCCACTGGGGAGAGGATTAATTGCGCATGAATTGAGTATACAAAGTATGGGTGTTCGTTGTCGTCCGCAACAAAAATCGCCAAAAATGACAAATGTCCCAGTATGAATTACGGATATATTAATAATATATAGCGAATATATGATGAACAATCACGGTTGTATAATGCATGTAGTGAGGAAACGGATCAGACGCATTGCGATTATCATGGCAGTATTATGGGTGTATTATGAATGCATCGTGCACGCGCAACACGTGCACGGCATCTGCAGTGCGGTCATAAAAGAAGCGCACTCGCTCCTTTCAGCATCACTATTCACACCAGCAATACAGCCTCTGGAGCATTTGCTGAACAGGGCGAGTGGTGACATCAGCGTTTCGCATCAGAGCGCAGCTTGTCTCAGCGATTATAACAAGAAGTTAAATCTGTTATAAACACAGGAATAAATACTGTAACAGCTTCAGACAAGAAGGAAAAAACATGTAACTGTTTTATCAAGCCTTGACAATGTAAACAAGTCAAATAATTACCTTTTAGATGGCTCAAAATGCTTTCACGTGTGCACGAATGGCTCCAGCTGTAGCCTCCTCTGTGATTCAGGAGGTGATTAGAGCCATTTTCAACAGGCATTTTGCAATATAAAATGATTTATCCGCCACAAAATAATTATTTTATATAGGCAGCATCCAGCGCAGATGCTGCCTTTGTGGGGACAGCGGTGCTGATACTTTGTGGGGACAATGCCACCTGCTGTGTTCCCAGCTGGATGCTACGAGGTCTGTCCAAAAAGTATTGTACCTTTTTACTTTTTGCAAAAACCATATGGATTTGAATCACGTGTGATTGCATCAGCCATCAGCCAAGCTTGAACCTTCGTGCGCCGTGCTCTCAGACGCTGTGGGCGGTCTTTAAACCGGCTGGAGCACTCCTTAATCTGTGTAATCCCCATAAAATTGTCGCTGAAAGCCATCTAAATTTTCTGAATGGTGTCCAGCTGGAGGTCTCTCACAGTTTCTGGAAAAAATTGATGCAGCAAAGCTCCAAATCGTTCAGACATTTATTCGCAATAAAAATCCGACGAGAGGGGTGGACCACTGCTCACACAAAGCCTGCTCACAGGCGAATGACGCACCTGACAGGCGTGAAAAAACTCACGCATGCGCACGAAGGTTCAAGCTTGGTTGATGCAATCACACGTGATTCAAATCCATATGGTTTTTGCAAAAAAAAAAGGTCCGATACTTTTTGGACAGACCTCGTACGCTTTGTGCCGCTGGATGCTGCATATATAAAATAATTATTTTGTAGCGGATTATTCATTTTCTCTCAGAGTTTGGCTGTTAAAAACACCTCTAATCACTTCCGAAATCACAGAGGACCATTTCATCAGCAGCTTTTCTCTCTCTCTCTCTCTCTTAATATTTATATTGTAATAGCTTGGCAAAACAGTTAACATCTCATTATAATCTGTGATGCAGTCCGCTGGCACAATCACTTGGTTTCATTTCATTTCTTTTATATAGTGCCAACTCACAACAAAGTTGCCTCAAGGTCTAACCTTACCAACCCCTAGAGCAAGCACAGAGGTGACAGTGGAAAAACTCCCTCTGATGATTTAATGAAGAAAGCTCAAGCAGACCAGACTCAAAGGACTGACCCTCTGCTTGGGCCATGCTACAGACACAATTGACAAAACGAATATACAGGAAATTTTGGGAGTCCATGCCAGTGCACAGGATGGGATGCTTGCAGAAGAAGACACCACTCCTGTCTCTGGGAGCACGTCTCAAAATCATTCCAGAAAAGGCCGAGAGGTTGCAGGTTTTCTTTGCAACCACCCACTACACTAGGTGATTTCACTGATTAACATCACTTTGAGCAGGTGGAATCAGTTAATCAGTGAAATCACCTGGTGGAGTGGGTGGTTGCAAAAAAATCCTGCACACTCTCGGCCCTTTCTGGAATGATTTTGAGATGTGCTCCCAGAGACAGGAGTGGTGTCTTCTTCTGCAAGGTAAAAAGCATAGTAACATACTATGCCAGTATGCTTGCTAGCCATACAAAAGGGAAAATAAGTGTGTTTTAAGTCTCCACAGAATCTGACTGTTTTATTGATGAGGGAGATCGTTCCACAAAGCAGGTGCACAGTAAGTGAAAGCTCTGTGATCTGCATACTTTTTATTAGTAGTCCTGCATTCACACACAGTGTTTTTAATTATTTGCGCAGTGTTCACGTGAAGTTCACATAATTAATGGGTGAGAGAGATTTTGAAAATTTCTAAATTTTCTTTGTGCACTTGCACAAAGCTGTGTTTGCAATGCAACAGTTTTCAATGAGTTTACTTTGCTACATGGAAGATTGTGTGCAAGTGCATGGATCAAATTTGTGCAAGCGTCAAGGCACCTTTACCCTGTGTGCTGCTATATAATGCTGCTGGAACCTCAATTTCCCTGAGGGAGTCTTCCCAAGATATTAATAAAGTAATATCTAATCTAATGTAAAAACACTTTAACATGGAATGCTAGCGAGCAGGGCAGGACCTAGGCCCCTAGAACTAGGATACGAGTATGCTTGAACACCATTTATAAAAACAGAGCAATTAAACCTGGCACTGAGAGGACACACAGCCACAGACGTCAACAACCCAGATGTCAAAACTAACACAGAAGGATGGTCAAAAATAAGAGCACAACAGATAAAACACCACAAAATACCACGGTGTAACTCATGAACTAAAAACAGAAAAACAGAAGTAAAGCCAAAACATGACTCATGGCATTGGGTGCTCCCCTATACACTGTCTACTAGAGCCCAACTAATGTATCAGTTGGCTGAAAATACAGGCTGATATGAGCCTTTCACAAACATATCAGTACGTTGTTATTTCTGCCTTATAACAAAACTTTTATTTTACCACATAAACAATGCAGCAAAACACGTTGGCTGTTGGAAATGGTGTCACTACATCATTTATCCAGCAGGGGCCACTCTAACGGCTTTGTTAGAATGTTATCAAGCATGGCTGGAACCCCCATCAGACCCTGGTCACATTAGTGAAAAAAGACAGGCAAAGTGATGACCTGCCATTCATTTTCAGTCAAAATGGGCATTTTATTGTGCATTTTTTGCTCTTTAATATTTGCATTATATCAGCACTCAAAAAATTCAAATCTTTTATCTGTTTTCTGGTTGTTAGTGCAAGCTAACAACTTTGAGAATCCTCACTGTTGTGCAATGGAGGATCATACAGTTTGCTTATACCTCCATCACACTAGAGACTGAATGGGCCCGAATCCCCTCTGAATGAAAATTCGACCCACATTTGGGATGTGTCGAGGTGCATTTGGGGCTGTCGGACAGCATTCCAAGTGCAGTCTAAACAGTTGGGCACAGTTGTGCAGCCACCTCAAATGTTTTGCACATGTTCAAAACATTTGTGATGCAGTCAGAGTGGAAAAAAAAAACAAACAAACTATCAAACGACAGTCGAAATCCCACCTGATCACAGTCTGACAGCATTCTAACCATTTGGACAATGTAAAAATGGCATTCATGACATTCTGGTCATGTTCGGGGAACGTTCCCCATGTTTCTGCATGGCGCCAAATGCACCTGAATGCACCTGGAGTGCTACTGGATTATATTCTGCCAAACCACAATTGGACCACAATCATACAGTTTGTAAGTGCATTTTATTGTTCTTACTGCATCTGCTGTCCAGGACTATGACTGTGTTCCACCACACTCTAAAAAGGAACTGTTGTCTCAAAATAAAAATTGATGTAACAATTGCAAAGTTATTTCAACTTAGTTATTTCAACTTTCAACTGATGCCACAGGATGTCTCTAGTTAAGCTGAAAAAACTTTAGTTAAGTTGAAATAACTTAAAAAAATCTATGCAAATTGTTTCATCACTTTTTCTCATTGAGACCGCAGTAAATTTTTTTAGAGTGTACATTTGTAAATTTTTTTTAGAGTGTACATCAGTCAGGTGAGTCGGAGCGCAATCTGGGGTGTCGGACGGCTGTCCTCCACAATTTCCTTATTGCCGAATGGCACAAATCTTGTTTTTTTTTTTTTTTACATTCTTCTGCTGATTGAGCTTGGACTCGTGCTTCTTTCCGGAGTTAATGTGATGGGCGTCTTATCACAAGGAAAAGGCAAGAGAGCATAAATCTGCATCATCAAAGGAGTGAACATGTGAAGGGACACCAAATTTGTTACCGGCAACAACATATGCAATCTGCAACCTCGCCACTAGATGACACTAAAACCCTGCACACTGAACTTTAAAATTGGTTTTAAAACATTAATTTACAGAGATGCTCAAACTGCACCACTACTGGCATCAGAATACCTGCAAATCATTTTTTTAAACCATAGTCCCACATCACCCCACTCTTTCAGAGTCGTCATCTCATTAAGTCTGGAGGTCTCCTGTGCTCTCTTGTTGTCCCCCCCACTCCCTGCCTCTACGTCTCTCTTACCTCTTTCTATCCTCCTGCCATTATCACTCTCAGGTGTCGTGGCCTGGACTTGGTTCCACTGTTTTAGTATCGATTAGCGGCTCCCTCTTGGGTGTGCGCCTGTCTGGGTGTGATCTAACGGAACTGAGATTTGTTCACATTTTCTCGTTGGTCCCTGACGGGATTCTCTCAAACATCTCAGTACCTGATGTTGAGTTTCATTATGAAAGCCCACAGCCATCTGTTTGCTCTCAATTAGACTCGCAGCGAATGGAATTTTCCTTCAGCTGATTAAGTTTTGGCTTTTTGTGTGCGTGTGTGATGAGGGTGGAGAGCTGTAAACTGTGAAAACGTGCTTGCATTCCTTTGAGAATAATGCTGGTGCATGCTGAATTTCTGCGATTAGAATCCTTCCATTTATTATGTATACCTGTTTATCCTCTTTAAGGTCGCGGGGGGTGCAGGAAGCAGAGGTGCAATGATGGGTTGCCAGAACATCACAAAGCACAACACAAATAATATTCAACATTCAGGCAATTTATAGTTGCTAATTAACATGCACATGCATGCGAACGCCGCACAGAAAGGCTGCAAGATCGAGTTCCAACCTGCGACCTTGTCACTGTAAGGTGGCAGCGCTAACTGAATGCACGCACAAACTCAAGCAAACATGTGACGGCACCTCCTAACATAAATTACAAATGCAAAAAAAATTTTAAAAAATGAAAGCAAAACATCTATGAGGATGCATGGCATTAAAAGTGCAAAGCGTCTGGGGGATGATTGTTTTCACTTACTGCAAGGCAAGGACAAAGACACGTGTTTTGCATTAGAAGAAGACATCATTTCATTGTTTCTACTTCTTATTATCTTCCTGATGACTTTGCAACAACACTGGAAAGTTCATTCTGAAAGATTCAGTCAGAACGCTCTTTTATAAACATGTTCTGCACAAGCGAAGGGATGTGGAGCGAGAGAAGAATAAAGCAAGTAAGCTGATTTCATGAACATCAAGGTTACTCCGTGACAAGTTAATACTTGTGCTACTGACACGTTTTCATTCCAAGTTGTCAGATTACAGCACTTTGTCAGGTCTCTGCTGTGTCGCTGTGTGCATGTGGATTGTATGCTTTATCGTCAGTATGGCTGCTCGGGAATTTGGCTTTCTCTGAAATGTCTGAAGCAACGATTTGCTTCTTCTTTAACCGTTATTGCGGTTATGAATCGTGCTTAGTCTTGATCCACACTGACTGCGCATATGACACACAAACGCTCAAACGAAGCTCTGTCATGGAATCATTGCTTACCCACACACTCAGAAATGGTAAATAGTTATTATTAGGTTATGTAACTAACATATGTATCGTAAGGAAGCAAAAAGTAATAGAGCCATTGAAAACCAAAATCCTTCTCTAGAGGTTTTCTGCAAATGCAGGTACAAAACATCAAGATGAGGCTGGCCATGTGTGATCCAGGTGCAGCGAGGGTTCTGGATCTGCCTGATGGGATGCCAGAGATCAGGTGGAAGGAGATGGAAGAAGCGCTGCACGACAAAGTGTTCTCATGAAGCAATGTGTATGATGTTGTACGAAAGATTCAGTGTGTTAATTGTCAATAAGGCACTTTAATGAATTTATTTATATATACTGTGTTGTTTGTAAGCGGATGGTTGTGTTGTTATTTATGAGCTATTGGACATCTGAATTTCCTCTTGGGGATGAATAAAGTACCTACCTACCTAACTACCTATCTATCTACGCATGTTCCTACAAATTTCCTCACCCATGTGCAACACTCGTTTCATGATTAGCATTCTGAAATGCATGTTAAAGCTAGAACAACAACAATAATAATAATAATAATAATAATAATAACACAAATTTACACTTTTGTTTTCCATGTGATCGCAGCCTCTTGGCTGATGAAGACGTAGGATATGCAAGAATTTTTTTGTTTATTACTTTTTATGTTTGTTACCACTTTGTCATAACTTAAGGCCCCCTGACACTTGCACAACTTTGATCCACTCACTTGCACGCACTCTGCCATGCAAGTGCAAAGCATTGTAAACTGTGCACAGCTTTTGCAAGTTGCAAAGAAAAATTTTGAAATGTTCAAAATCTTCATCACACATTAATTATGTGGACTTCACATGAACATTACACAAACAATTCAAAAATACTGCGAGTGCGAGTGATTGTGTCAGCGCACAGCATCAGAGCGCAGCTTGTCTGAACGATTATAATGATATGTTAAATCTATCATAAACATACTGTTACAGCTGCACACAGGAAGGAAAGAACATGCAACTGTTTTACCAAGCCATTAGAATATAAACATGACAAATAATTACCTTTTTAGACAGTTCCAAATGCTTTCTCCATCTCGCTCAGCGTGCACGCACACGCGAGAACTGTGGCTGCGGCTGGAACAGCCCTCTGTGATTCAGGAAGTGATTAGAGGCATTTTCAACAGCCAACTTGAAGGGAAAATGGTTAACCCACTACAAAACAATTATTTTATATACGCAGCATCCAGTGCACAACTCGTGGCAGCCAGTGGTACAAAGCACAATGTCCAGCTGGGAATGCAACGGGTGGGATTGTCACGACGATGTGTGTGCAAGTGTGCGGCTCAAAGTAGTGCAAGTGTCAGGGGGCCCTTATGCAGGAACAAGGCACTCTACTGTTTTACCACAGGGAGCACTGGTGGCTCTTCTTGCAGATGATCTATCAGTTTCTTTGCCAGATCACCTCTGACGTGAGTATCATATCTAAATAGCAATGCTCCAGGTGCTGGTGCATACCTTCTCAAAGGTAAGCACCAGCTGACATGCTCAATGATTTCATCCAGTTTATGTTCAAAACGCACCAGTGATTAACTGAAGAAATGCAACCCATTTAGATCCTCACTCAGTTATCTTCAACGGCTTAATCCAGTTAAGGGTCACAGGAGGCTGGAGCCTATCCCAGGGCATAAGACAGACACATCCTAGACAGAATGCCATTTTGTTGCAGGGCCATATTTAGACAGGCCATATTAGACAGACAAATACATTCACACATGCACGCACACCTACGGACAATTTAAAGTTTCTAATTCACCTAACCTGCATGTCTTTGGATTTGGGAGGAAGCTGGAACTCCCAGAGGGAACACACGCAAACATGGGGAGAACATGCAAACACCACAAAAAAAGGCCATAGGTGGGTATCAAACACATGACCTTCTTGCTTTGAGGCAACAGTCCTAACCACTACCCATTTGCACCCTGTGTCATGCAAATGGAAAGTGGATTTAAACACACCCCAAAATGCTGTGACGGACCTTTAAATTTGGTGATATTAAAAAGCTCTAACAAGCACTTCTATGCATGTTGAAAGCTCGCTTAAACTTGCATCACTCTGCAGACAACAAAGGGAACATTTTGGTGGAGTGGTGAAACCAGACGATACTTATGAAACATTATTTAACATGTCTGGACTAAAACAGCTTGGTGACACAATGGACTCATTTGTAATATAAATAAATAACTCATTTCACTTTTGTCCTCGGCTATTTTCACACTCGAATAAGTTCTTAAATTGGTTCATTTCGTGTTGCTATACTTAAAAGAGTGTCACAAAATGGCCTATTTTTGAGGCTGAGCTGTATTTTGCTGACATTTTTGAGCTTGTTGAGCTGTCATGTTGCCCTCCTTGTGTGGATGACAGAATTATGACACTTCAAACTACAAGATACAGTGATACATGTAAAAATATTGTCAGTCTTTTCTTCAGATGTTGCCCATTCAGAACCGGCCCCTTAATCTGCTGTGATACAACAGGACATGCCGGGTGCCCCTGTGGAGAATTTTGACTTTGGTTCTTGTTGATGTTGCTTTTTGAAACGCCTCACTTGATGTGACATGTGAAATGAAGTGAATGTGTCTCACTGGCAAAATCAATCAATATATACAAAATAAAATATGACATTAATACCGGCTATTTGCGGTGTAATATTATGTACTGTAACATCAGTGACAAGCATGAAACTTAAAATTGAAGCTGATCATTTTTGAAGAATTTTAACTTGACCACAAACAATAATATTACTTCACAGCCATAATGTATGTTTAAAGGATCCAACACCAAACTACTATAATGTACTAAATACACTGTATTCATATGTATGAATAACATATACTGTAATAACGACAAAACCATTTTCCCAGTAAAATATCCTTGGCTGTATGAGCATTGTCTTCTTTATAATTTTCACTTGTTTAATTGGTATCACAGTGTAAAGTGGCTGGAGCCTATCCCACCAGCCATGGAGCGTGAGGCAGGGTACACCCTGAACAGGATGCCAGTCTGTCACAGGGCCACATATAGGCATAGAAACACATTCACTCCCGCACGCACACCTACACACAATTTAAAGTATCCAATCCACCTAACCTGCATGTCTTTGGATGTGGGAGGAAGCCAAAGCACCCAGAGATAACCCACACAAACTCCACACATAAAGGTCAGAGGTGGGAATCAAACCCATGACCTGTGAGGCAACAGTGCTAACCACTAATTCAGCGTGCTGCCAATATACATATATATATATATATATATATATATATATATAGTTGCTTACATTAATTAATAAGATGCCATTGTCTTATGTACAATTTGTACATGTTCAATCAAGCCCTCTATTTTGTCATGTGGTAATTTCACAAGGACAACAATGGAAATAAGCGTTTATGCTTTGTTGTGTTTTCCGTGTATCCTTGATACATTCATCTCTGTATGTTTATATTGATGTTGCAGAATAAAGTCAATTGTTGTTGTTCGTTCAGCTGCTCCCGTTTTTTTGGGTTGGGGTCGCCACACCGGATACAGCTCTGCATTGGTATTTGGCACAAGTTTTACGCCAGATGCCCTTCCTGATGCAACTCCAGTTTTACCTGGAGAAACACACACAGCCCCTGGTGTTCCAAAGAGGTCTAGAATAAACTCAATTAATCAACAATAACAATATTTTATTTATGTTTTAACAGCATCAGCAGGAGGGCATGTGTGTGTGCATACATGAGCTTTTGAGAAGAGCAGGTGTTAGCTTTGAGTTAGCAGACATTAGCATGCACGCTAATGTCCGCAAAACACCATGTAAATCACTCCAGAGGTCTTATCGGGCTACAAAACAGAATTTTCAGACATGTTTATTTATCGCGAGCTTTAACATAATATATGAGAAACATGATATATTGGCACATATTTGACAAGCGCAGAAGTTTGATTTTAGTTAGCTTTTAGTTATTAGAAGTTAGCGCGCATGGACAGATGGACGCAAAGTATCATAATACCCGATGACCATATTTGATGGCCTCGGGTAAAAATTAAATCCTGTCTTTACTTAAACTAATCTCGTCAACTTGTCCTACAAAATGTCACTGTTTAAATTGGAAAGGTGGTGATTTTTTTTTTTTTTCTTTTAATGTTCACATGTGCGCACGTGAATGAACGTCCATGAGTGGACTAGAGATGTCCGGACTTTTCACTGGATATTTCTGGCAGTCATTCTGCTTTTTTTTTTTCCTCAGCATGTAGTTTTTACTGCATTACGTACACGGTATAACAACAATCCTGTGTGATCCCCTCTTGCTTGCCTCTACTGGTGGTTGGCTCTCACTGCGGTATTGTATCACTTCCTGTTCCGGAGCACAGCGGTGTTTTTCTGTATCTGTTAGCTGTTTAATCTGCGCAGTTAGATTGATCTAGTTATCTAGATTACGATTTGTTTCCCAGTGTAATCTTTACGTGCCTTAACTAAAGCACTCCTTCTGCTGAATCACCTCTAAATTATTACACATTATTCACTTTGCGTGTTTTTAGGAATCCGCTAGCTTAGCGTAGCTACTAGCTCTTAGCCGATTTAGCATGGCGGCTTCTCCTGTCTCTCCCGCACTTTTCTGCTCTGGGTGTGAAATGTTTAGTTATTCCTCGGCCTCCTTTAGCAGTAACGGTACTTGTAATAAGTGTAGCTTATTCGTAGCTTTGGAGGCCAGGCTGGGCGAATTGGAGACTCGGCTCCGCACCGTGGAAAATTCTACAGCTAGCCAGGCCCCTGTAGTCGGTGCGGACCAAGGTAGCTTAGCCGCCGTTAGTTACCCCCTGGCAGATCCCGAGCAGCCGGGAAAGCAGGCTGGCTGGGTGACTGTGAGGAGGAAGCGTAGTTCTAAACAGAAGCCCTGTGTACACCGCCAACCCGTTCACATCTCTAACCGTTTTTCCCCACTCGACGACACACCCCGCCAAGGATCAAACTCTGGTTATTGGCGACTCTGTTTGCGAAATGTGAAGTTAGCGACACCAGCAACCATAGTCAATTGTCTTCCGGGGGCCAGAGCAGGCGACATTGAAGGAAATTTGAAACTGCTGGCTAAGGTTAAGCGTAAATTTGGTAAGATTGTAATTCACGTCGGCAGTAATGACACCCGGTTACGCCAATCGGAGGTCACTAAAATTAACATTAAATCGGTGTGTAACTTTGCAAAAACAATGTCGGACTCTGTAGTTTTCTCTGGGCCCCTCCCCAATCAGACCGGGAGTGACATGTTTAGCCGCATGTTCTCCTTGAATTGCTGGCTGTCTGAGTGGTGTCCAAAAAATGAGGTGGGCTTCATAGATAATTGGCAAAGCTTCTGGGGAAAACCTGGTCTTGTTAGGAGGGACGGCATCCATCCCACTTTGGATGGAGCAGCTCTCATTTCTAGAAATCTGGCCAATTTTCTTAAATCCTCCAAACCGTGACTATCCAGGGTTGGGACCAGGAAGCAGAGTTGTAGTCTTACACACCTCTCTGCAGCTTCTCTCCCCCTGCCATCCCCCTCATTACCCCATCCCCGTAGAGACGGTGCCTGCTCCCAGACTACCAATAACCAGCAAAAATCTATTTAAGCATAAAAATTCAAAAAGAAAAAAATAATATAGCACCTTCAACTGCACCACAGACTAAAACAGTTAAATGTGGTCTATTAAACATTAGGTCTCTCTCTTCTAAGTCCCTGTTGGTATATAATAATTGATCAACATATTGATTTATTCTGCCTTACAGAAACCTGGTTACAGCAGGATGAATATGTTAGTTTAAATGAGTCAACACCCCCGAGTCACACTAACTGTCAGAATGCTCGTAGCACGGGCCGGGGCGGAGGATTAGCAGCAATCTTCCATTCCAGCTTATTAATTAATCAAAAACCCAGACAGAGCTTTAATTCATTTGAAAGCTTGACTCTTAGTCTTGTCCATCCAAATTGGAAGTCCCAAAAACCAGTTTTATTTGTTATTATCTATCGTCTGCCTGGTCATTACTGTGAGTTTCTCTGTGAATTTTCAGACCTTTTGTCTGACTTAGTGCTTAGCTCAGATAAGATAATTATAGTGGGCGATTTTAACATCCACACAGATGCTGAGAATGACAGCCTCAACACTGCATTTAATCTATTATTAGACTCTATTGGCTTTGCTCAAAAAGTAAATGAGTCCACCCACCACTTTAATCATATCTTAGATCTTGTTCTGACTTATGTTATGGAAATAGAAGACTTAACAGTATTCCCTGAAAACTCCCTTCTGTCTGATCATTTCTTAATAACATTTACATTTACTCTGATGGACTACCCAGCAGTGGGGAATAAGTTTCATTACACTAGAAGTCTTTCAGAAAGCGCTGTAACTAGGTTTAAGGATATGATTCCTTCTTTATGTTCTCTAATGCCATATACCAACACAGTGCAGAGTAGCTACCTAAACTCTGTAAGTGAGATAGAGTATCTCGTCAATAGTTTTACATCCTCATTGAAGACAACTTTGGATGCTGTAGCTCCTCTAAAAAAGAGAGCTTTAAATCAGAAGTGCCTGACTCCGTGGTATAACTCACAAACTCGTAGCTTAAAGCAGATAACCCGTAAGTTGGAGAGGAAATGGCGTCTCACTAACTTAGAAGATCTTCACTTAGCCTGGAAAAAGAGTCTGTTGCTCTATAAAAAAGCCCTCCGTAAAGCTAGGACATCTTTCTACTCATCACTAATTGAAGAAAATAAGAACAACCCCAGGTTTCTTTTCAGCACTGTAGCCAGGCTGACAAAGAGTCAGAGCTCTATTGAGCTGAGTATTCCATTAACTTTAACTAGTAATGACTTCATAACTTTCTTTGCTAACAAAATTTTAACTATTAGAGAAAAAATTACTCATAACCATCCCAAAGACGTATCGTTATCTTTGGCTGCTTTCAGTGATGCCGGTATTTGGTTAGACTCTTTCTCTCCGATTGTTCTGTCTGAGTTATTTTCATTAGTTACTTCATCCAAACCATCAACATGTTTATTAGACCCCATTCCTACCAGGCTGCTCAAGGAAGCCCTACCATTATTTAATGCTTCGATCTTAAATATGATCAATCTATCTTTGTTAGTTGGCTATGTACCACAGGCTTTAAGGTGGCAGTATTAAACCATTACTTAAAAAGCCATCACTTGACCCAGCTATCTTAGCTAATTATAGGCCAATCTCCAACCTTCCTTTTCTCTCAAAAATTCTTGAAAGGGTAGTTGTAAAACAGCTAACTGATCATCTGCAGAGGAATGGTCTATTTGAAGAGTTTCAGTCAGGTTTTAGAATTCATCATAGTACAGAAACAGCATTAGTGAAGGTTACAAATGATCTTCTTATGGCCTCAGACAGTGGACTCATCTCTGTGCTTGTTCTGTTAGACCTCAGTGCTGCTTTTGATACTGTTGACCATAAAATTTTATTACAGAGATTAGAGCATGCCATAGGTATTAAAGGCACTGCGCTGCGGTGGTTTGAATCATATTTGTCTAATAGATTACAATTTGTTCATGTAAATGGGGAATCTTCTTCACAGACTAAAGTTAATTATGGAGTTCCACAAGGTTCTGTGCTAGGACCAATTTTATTCACTTTATACATGCTTCCCTTAGGCAGTATTATTAGACGGTATTGCTTACATTTTCATTGTTACGCAGATGATACCCAGCTTTATCTATCCATGAAGCCAGAGGACACACACCAATTAGCTAAACTGCAGGATTGTCTTACAGACATAAAGACATGGATGACCTCTAATTTCCTGCTTTTAAACTCAGATAAAACTGAAGTTATTGTACTTGGCCCCACAAATCTTAGAAACATGGTGTCTAACCAGATCCTTACTGTGGATGGCATTACCCTGACCTCTAGTAATACTGTGAGAAATCTTGGAGTCATTTTTGATCAGGATATGTCATTCAAAGCGCATATTAAACAAATATGTAGGACTGCTTTTTTGCATTTACGCAATATCTCTAAAATCAGAAAGGTCTTGTCTCAGAGTGATGCTGAAAAACTAATTCATGCATTTATTTCCTCTAGGCTGGACTATTGTAATTCATTATTATCAGGTTGTCCTAAAAGTTCCCTAAAAAGCCTTCAGTTAATTCAAAATGCTGCAGCTAGAGTACTGACGGGGACTAGAAGGAGAGAGCATATCTCACCCATATTGGCCTCTCTTCATTGGCTTCCTGTTAATTCTAGAATAGAATTTAAAATTCTTCTTCTTACTTATAAGGTTTTGAATAATCAGGTCCCATCTTATCTTAGGGACCTCGTAGTACCATATCACCCCAATAGAGCGCTTCGCTCTCAGACTGCAGGCTTACTTGTAGTTCCTAGGGTTTGTAAGAGTAGAATGGGAGGCAGAGCCTTCAGCTTTCAGGCTCCTCTGCTGTGGAACCAGCTCCCAATTCAGATCAGGGAGACAGACACCCTCTCTACTTTTAAGATTAGGCTTAAAACTTTCCTTTTTGCTAAAGCTTATAGTTAGGGCTGGATCAGGTGACTCTGAACCATCCCTTAGTTATGCTGCTATAGACGTAGACTGCTGGGGGGTTCCCATGATGCACTGTTTCTTTCTCTTTTTGCTCTGTATGCACCACTCTGCATTTAATCATTAGTGATCGATCTCTGCTCCCCTCCACAGCATGTCTTTTTCCTGGTTCTCTCCCTCAGCCCCAACCAGTCCCAGCAGAAGACTGCCCCTCCCTGAGCCTGGTTCTGCTGGAGGTTTCTTCCTGTTAAAAGGGAGTTTTTCCTTCCCACTGTAGCCAAGTGCTTGCTCACAGGGGGTCGTTTTGACCGTTGGGGTTTTACATAATTATTGTATGGCCTTGCCTTACAATATAAAGCGCCTTAGGGCAACTGTTTGTTGTGATTTGGCGCTATATAAAAAAATTGATTGATTGAATCCCTCCGTGGAGAAAAAAAATTGTCTCTTGAACTATTCCTGGATGGGAAGGTGGATCTGGAGAGATGCCTGTGCATGGGTTTGTTTAACCCTCTGGGGTCTGAGGGCATTTTTTGGACAGTTCACTCGCCTGGCATAAATGTTTTATTATGGCTATTAACAGCTCTCCCAGCATCCCCAATCAAATTTTATGTCTCTTTTTTTCAGGACAACCTGTTCTTTCATAATATATATGCTTTTGTTGTGTTTTATAAGTGTAATAAAGGTTTACAATAAAAAATAACAGTAAAAAGTAAAGTGAAAAATAATTTTCCACACACATTCATCCAAAACACACAGCAAAGTATAATAAACAACTGTTTTGACACTTTATAAAGGTAATTTGAGGTCTTATGTGAAAGACTGTGCAACAAAAAAGTTCAAACAATAAACACAAATGCACATTTTGAACAATATATACAAAATGGTCTATGCATTTATGCTCCAGTCTGAGGAGCAGCCCCTCTCACTCACCTCATTGATATGGTAAACAGTGCTTTACGCCAGAGGGAGAGAGCCACAGAGTAATCCAGTAACATTAAAATGCAAACTAGTGGAGCAATCCTGATAGTTACACACTCTTTAGGGTCTGTCACAGTGGCGTATTCGTAGAGCTGCTCATTACAGCGTATCAGCTACGCTGTAATGAGCAGCTCTCCGCCCACTTCACATGGAGTTTTTTCTGAATACGCAGCAGTATGTTGAGGGCTACTCGCGTAGGATGGAAGAAATTAAACCTGTTTAATTTTCTTTGGCGTACAGCACAGCATGGAGCCTTCACGGGAGTACACGCAGCGCCGTGCTAGTGTCCGCTATTGTGAGCCCACCCACGCGGCAACACGGTACTGTACGCCACTTCACACCTCCCTGTTGTTCTTCTGGAGCTATAAATACTGCAAAATTGTTGCTTCACTTTATCATACTAGACTAATTATATGAGGACTGTTTCACTGTGTCGCATCGTTTCATAAAAGCAGTCTCTCGCGCGTGCTCTCTCTCTCTCTCTCTCTGTGACAGAGAGAGAGAGAGTGGTTTTATTTTGAGGAGTCTGAGTCTCCGTAAAATAAAACCGCTCTCTCTCCTCTATCAGACTCCTTAAAATAAAATAAAATAAAAGCACTCTCTCTCATGCGCGCTCTCCCTCCCTCACTCTCTCTCTCTCTCTCTCTGTGTGTCTAATCAGAGCTGTGACTCTTTAAAATAACCCGCACTCGCTGCATGTCGGTGTGCTCATCAAACGCCCTGATCGATCAGTCTGATCAAAGCTGAAAAGAGCTGTGACTCAAAAATAAACGCGCACTCGCTGCATAAAAAAAAAAAAAAAATAATAATAATAATAATGTTAAATGACTCTGTTTTTGAGCCGCACCACACCATGCAGTAGAGAACAGAGCGCACTTCCACAGAGGCAGAAAATAGCACTGAAACTGGTGCGGCATGGCACACGCGACTGTGTGTACACATTAAAACGCGAACACACACAGCTGCAAGTATGAACGAACACTGTTAAGGCTGAGTACGCGCGTATTTCAGGCGTATTTAAATGAAACACAATGCTGCAATGAGCAGCTCTATGAATACAACACTGTGACAGGCCCTTTTGTTTGAGCATGTGAGATTGTCATGCGAGGCTCTCTGTCTGCTTTCACTTTCGCTGTGCGTAATGGCGCAGGGCGCATTGGAGGAGTTAGGGGGCTATTCAAATGGGCCAACTAGTAAGATATCACTCCTGAAAACGATCTTTGGTTGATCACATGAGGTAAATCTGCCCTACGATTGGATTTTGGAAAACCATGTGATGGTGAACCAATTCCGATTGGACACTCACATTGCGTACATCATCACATAGCTTCTATGAGGAGTACAAAGATGGCCGATGGTGGATCAAAAGTCCGCGGAGTTAACTTTTCAGCAACAAAAAAATGTACGTTTCTATCTCATATCATTAAAAAGTTATTTAGAATTTAGTAAAGCTTGGTCCCAGACATCATATACGACTATCAGGTCAGGTCATGTTTAGGAGAATGAACTGGTACAGCAGCTCACCACATCCAACACACCATGGAACCAACCAGGGATACCACCAAGGAAGACAAGCGGTTTTACAAAGTAACTGCAGTGAAACAGCTGATTCATGGAACTCTTGATTTTTGTGCAGAAAGTCTGTCTCACTGACTGATAACCACACCTGCCCCTAATCCATCATCAATTCAGCATCTACTAACCATCTAGCAGGTGTCAGGTACATCTGTGGGATATCACAAAGGCAAAATGGATGGAAATTTAGATTGTTTATTCTATTTATCAATCTATCAATAGACTCATTTTATTTTACATAATACTTTTCCAGTTTTCTGTACTTTACTTATTCTGTTGAAATAAAATAAACTTGAAATTAAACTTCAGTCATTTGTTACGTGACTCCATAAAGACATTAATGCGTTTTTTTTTTTTTTTCCCCATTGCAGTCACAGAGTGTGGATTTGCAGAGAGACACAGAGGCCTGCAGAATACAGTACATGGTTAAAAATGTTCTGAGATATGAAACACTTTGGGGAGAAGGTAGGCGTTGTGATATTTAACCAAATTAACAGAATTTTGAGCATGCAATATCATGTTTATCTGAACGTCCAGTGATATAGCTGTGTTTGTTATTGTATTTAGCCATTTCACTGAAACACTATTTATTTGCTTTGTTCTGCTTGTCTGAGAGTTTGTTTTGAGTGAAGCTTGTTTATTTGTTTTTTTGTTTTTTTTTTAAGTCACCAGGGGCCTCATATACAAAGACTTGCATGGATTTCCTACTGAAACATGGCATATGCTAAAACCCACAAACTGACATACACACAAAAACATCTAGATGTATCATGGCGTGCATACACATGGATCCAAGCATGTTCCATTTGGAAATCCCACTAAACATGGAATTGAGAGCACATGCAGATGTACTAAACCTCTCCCCCTCCACACCACTATTTAAATATGCAAATTCATATAAATAGGCCCTGAGACATGGGATTCCCCTCTGTGTGATAACACCACATGAACACAGAAAAGACATACCGAGTGTGAGCTACAGATGGAAAAGACATGGACACACACAGGGTTAGTTTATTTGGTTCCCTATCAAACAGAATACACATGAAACAAATATAAAGTTAATGGGAGTGTGTGTGTGTGTGTGTGTGTGTGTGTGTGTGTGTGTGTGTGTGTGTGTGTGTGTGTGTGTGTGTGATCGTAAATGCTGTTGGCTCAGAGCTGTGCACACACACACGCTGAAGTTCAAAGAAATGAGGTGTGTCGCAACTGACAGTGTGTGACATTCACAATTTTACATGTTTATTGACAAATACTGAACACAGGGAGACAATCGGAGGCCTTTTAAGAAGCTCTGCAGCTTTATTTTCACCATCAAGCTAAATAAAAAGACATTAATAGCAACAAAAAACATATTTGATTACACAGATGCCAAAATGTACCCGCACTGGTTATGCAGTCAGTAGCTCCGATTGCAGTAGGGAAACAAGCTCACACTGCAAATTGCACTTTAATATTGGAATGTGATGCCTCTGGATCATGTTTGGATGATTGCATTCCACACAGCTGGTCTGGCTCAGCTCAGGTTGACAGGCACACTCCTGACCGATTGGCCAGCTCCCGCTGGAATGCTCCTGTTTCCAGTACACCCACAGTGGTTGGCGCGTGTGTGGGTACAGAAAACCTCTGCCTCCTAGCCGTATTGTGCTCTAGTGCCGGGTGCAGGCCTGCACGCAACTCCGATAACAGTGGCCTTGGTAATTGAAATTGGTTTATGAGCCACTTATCATCATTTGTAGTAAGTGCCTTGTATGGCAGCACCCTGACATTGGGGCGAATGTGAGGCATTATTGTAAAGCTCTTTGAGCATCTGATGCAGATGGAAAAGTGCTATATAAATGCAGTAGATTTACCATTTTGCAAATAAATCTTTGCACTCCCTGACTACACGCTCACCTCGGAGTGCACCACCACCAACGTCCTCTAACAATGCTAACATAACCATTGTTCGTGCCATTTGCCTCATCACTTTGTGCATGCTTTTATATCCGACCATGTAATTGCAAACACGAGGTTATGTTAATTGTTCATAACTGTGTGTCTGGTGTGCACATCACTCTGATGACTTCTTGTTATGACACTATTAACAGTTTCCCAGCATCACCTCTGTGTGTTGGAAGTAGACCAGTAGAAACATGCGTATGCCATCCATGATGTTGGTGTTGCACACTGCACATTTCCACGGTCATTTAATTTTTAGCGTGGAGAAGGATGTACGAGGGCTGTCAATAAAGTAACGGTCCTTTTTATTTTTTTTCAAAAACTATATGGATTTCATTCATATGTTTTTACGTCAGACATGCTTGAACCCTCGTGCGCATGCGTGAGTTTTTCCACGCCTGTCGGTGACGTCATTCGCCTGTGAGCACTTCTTGTGGGAGGAGTCGTCCAGCCCCTCGTCGGAATTCCTTTGTCTGAGAAGTTGCTGAGAGACTGGCGCGTTGTTTGATCAAAATTTTTTCTAAACCTGTGAGACACATCGAAGTGGACACGGTTCGAAAAATTAAGCTGGTTTTCAGTGAAAATTTTAACGGCTGATGAGAGATTTTGAGGTGATTCTGTCGCTTTAAGGACTTCCCACGGTGCAAGACGTCGCTCAGCGCTTCGGGACACAGCCGCCGCGACGCTCCGCCACAGGAAAAACACCTCTGTTGAAAGCCTTAAGGACAAGTTGGAACATGTCCTGCCTGTTAAACAATTTCTCATATACTCACTCCACTGAAAGCCATCAAAAGCCGCCTGGATTTTACAAATGGTTATCAACACGGAGGTGTTTTTCCTGTGCCGCCGCACCGCGTCGGCTGCGTCCCGATGCGCGGATCCGTCCGCACGTCTTTCATTAAAAAAATCTCCTTTAACAGTGGAATATCCGGATAAAATGCTGAAACCGACTTCTTCTGAAACTTCTCTGTTCTCTCACGACGTCCTGGATCAATAGAGCCTGAAATGTGGAGGTTTTCAGCTTGAACAGGCTGACGACGGCGGCTGAGAGCGCTGAACGACGTCTCGCTCCGTGAAAAGTCCTTAAAGCGACAGTATCACCTCAAAATCTCTCATCAGCCGTTAAAATTTTCACTGAAAACCAGCTTAATTTTTCGAACCGTGTCCACTTCGATGTGTCTCACAGGTTTAGAAAAAATTTTGATCAAACAACGCGCCAGTCTCTCAGCAACTTCTCAGACAAAGGAATTCCGACGAGGGGCTGGACGACTCCTCCCACAAGGAGTGCTCACAGCCGAATGACGTCACCGACAGGCGTGGAAAAACTCACGCATGCGCACGAGGGTTCAAGCATGTCTGACGTAAAAACATATGAATGAAATCCATATAGTTTTTGAAAAAAATAAAAATGACCCTTACTTTATTGACAGCCCTCGTATACCACATTGTTGTGCATATGCAGTAGACCTCTTCAAATTAGACCTTTTTCATCAAACTTATGCAAACTGATATTATTCCCATTCTCCAAGGTCTAACTTAACTAAATATACCAATTACTTTGATCTTGGACCTTGGCTATGCCTGCCTCAAGAGCCATGCAGTTTTTTCAAAAATGCTGCAAAATTCGGGATATTATGTCCTTGTTTTCTTTGTAGTTTCCCAGAGGTTGATGCTATAGCATTGAAAGTGGTACCAAATGAAAGCTAATAAAATTATCTTGCAAATGGTGTCAAACACATGAACACCTGTGTAAATTTTAACTAATTGTAATGCACAAACATACATATTTTTGAGAGTAACATTTCTGAGATAAAGTTATGTATCATATGATGTCATCCTTTCCAAGCATCAAAAATATGTATGTTTGTGCATTAAAATTAGTTAAAATTTACACAGGTGTTCATGTGTTTGACACCATATGCAAGATAATTTTATTAGCTTTCATTTAGTACCACTTTCAATGCTATAGCATCAACCTCTGGGAAGCTACAAAAAAAAAAACAAGGACATAATATCCCGAATTTTGCAGCGTTTTTGAAAAAAAATACATGGCTCTTGAGGCAGGCATAGCCAAGGTCCAAGATCAAAGTCACTGGTATATTTAGTTAATTTAGAACTTGGAGAATGGGAACTCAGCCACATGGGGTGTGCAGCCAGTACATTCTGAGTGCTGGTCCCAAATGAGGAGGGTTGCGTCAGGAAGGGCATCCGGCGTAAAACAAGCCAACCCAACTATGCAGACTCAGAATTGAATTCCCATACCGGATCGGTCGCGGCCCAGGTTAACAACGTCCGCCACCGGTGCTATTGCCCAACAGGGTGCCGGTGGAAATTGGGCTACTGCTGGGCGAAGACGACGAAGAAGAGGAGGAAAACGTTGCCACGAACAGCGGGAGAAGAAGAAAACTAGAAGGGTGGAAATGAGAGCGGGGACTTTGAATGTTGGTAGTATGACTGGTAAAGGGAGAGAGCTGGCTGATATGATGGAGAGGAGAAAGGTAGACATATTGTGTGTGCAAGAGACCAAGCGGAAGGGAAGTAAGAGCAGGAGCATCAGCGGTGGGTACAAGTTGTTGTACCATGGTGAGGACAGGAAGAGAAATGGTGTTGGGGTCATTTTAAAGGAAAAGTATGTTAAAAGTGTGTTGGAGGTTAAGCGAGTGTCTGACAGGGTGATGAGTGTGAAGTTGGAAATTGAAGGGGTGATGATGAATATCATCAGTGCATATGCCCCACAGGTAGGTTGTGAGATGAAGGAGAAAGAAGATTTCTGGAGTGTGTTAGATGAGGTGGTGGAGAGTGTGCCCAAGCATGAAAGAGTGGTGATAGGAGCAGACTTCAATGGGCATGTTGGTGAAGGGAACAGAGGTGATGAGGAAGTAATGGGTAGATATGGTATCAAGGATAGGAATGGGGAAGGACAGATGGTAGTTGATTTTGCAAAAAGGATGGACATGGCTGTGGTGAATACCTACTTTAAGAAAAGGGAGGAACACAGGGTAACATATAAGGTGCACACAGGTGGACTACATTCTTTATAGGAGATGCAAGCTAAAAGAAATCACAGACTGTAAGGTGGTAGCAGGAGAGAGTGTCACTAGACAGCATAGGATGGTTGTTTGTAGGATGACTTTAGAGGTAAAGAAGAAGAAGAGAGTGAGAGCTCAACAAAGGATCAGATGGTGGAAGCTGAAGGAGGAAGACTGTTGTGTATAATTTAGCGAGCAGGTGAGAGAAGCACTAGTTTGAGAGGAAGCAATTTTGGACAACTGGAAAAGTACTGCAGATGTGGTGAGGGAGACAGCTAGGGTAGTACTGGGTATGACATCTGGGCAGTGGAAGGAAGACAAGGAGACTTGGTGGTGGAATGAAGAGGTCCAGGAAAGCATAAGGAGAAAGAGGTTGGCGAAAATGTTTTGGGATAGTCGGAGAGATGAAAAAAGTAGACAGGAGTACAAGGAGATGCGGCGTAAGGCGAGAAGAGAAGTGGCAAAAGCAAAGGAAAAGGCATATTGTGAGCTGTACAAGAAGTTGAATAGTAAGGAAGGAGAAAAGGACTTGTACCGATTGGCCAGACAAACGGACAGAGCTGGAAAGGATGTGCAGCAGGTTAGGGTGGTAAAAGATGCACATGGTAATGTGCTGACAAGTGAGGAGTGTGTGCTGAGAAGGTGGAGGGAATATTTTGAAGAGTTGATGAATAAAGAAAATCAGCGAGAGAAAAGGCTGGATGATGTGGTGAGAGTAAATCAGGAAGTAAAAGAGATTAGCAAGGAAGAAGTGAGGGCTGCTATGAAGAGGATGAAGAGTGGAAAGGCAGTTGGTCCAGATGACATTCCAATGGAGGCATGGAAATGTCTAGGAGAGATGGCAGTAGAGTTTCTAACCAGATTGTTTAATAAAATCTTGGAAAGTGAGAGGATGCCTGAGGAGTGGAGACGAAGTGTGCTGGTTCCTATTTTCAAGAACAAGGGTGATGTGCAGAGCTGCAGTAACTACAGAGGCATAAAGTTGATCAGCCACAGCATGAAGTTATGGGAAAGAGTAGTAGAAGCTAGGCTTAGAAAACAGGTGAAGATCTGTGAGCAGCAATATGGTTTCATGCTGAGAAAGAGCACTACAGATGCAATGTTTGCTCTGAGAATACTGTTGGAAAAGTACAGAGAAGGACAGAAAGAATTACATTGTGTGTTTGTGGACTTAGAAAAAGCTTATGATAGGGTGCCAAGAGAAGAGTTGTGGCATTGTATGAGGAAGTCTGGAGTGGCAGAGAAGTATGTTAGGGTAGTGCAGGACATGTACAAATATAGTGTGACAGCAGTGAGATGCGCAGTCGGAATGACAGACTCATTCAAGGTGGAGGTAGGATTACACCAAGGATCAGCTCTGAGTCCTTTCTTGCTTGCAGTGGTGATGGACAGGTTGACAGATGAGATCAGACAGGAGTCCCCATGGACTATGATGTTTGCAGATGACATTGTGATCTGTAGTGAGAGTAGAGAGCAAGTTGAGTCTAGTCTGGAGAAGTGGAGATATGCTTTGGAGAGAAGGGGAATGAAAGTCAGTAGAAGCAAGACTGAGTACATGTGTGTGAATCAATCAATCAATCAATTTTTTTATACAGCGCCAAATCACAACAAACAGTTGCCCCAAGGCGCTTTATATTGTAAGGCAAGGCCATACAATAATTATGTAAAACCCCAACGGTCAAAACGACCCCCTGTGAGCAAGCACTTGGCTACAGTGGGAAGGAAAAACTCCCTTTTAACAGGAAGAAACCTCCAGCAGAACCAGGCTCAGGGAGGGGCAGTCTTCTGCTGGGACTGGTTGGGGCTGAGGGAGAGAACCAGGAAAAAGACATGCTGTGGAGGGGAGCAGAGATCGATCACTAATGATTAAATGCAGAGTGGTGCATACAGAGCAAAAAGAGAAAAAAAAACAGTGCATCATGGGAACCCCCCAGCAGTCTACGTCTATAGCAGCATAACTAAGGGATGGTTCAGGGTCACCTGATCCAGCCCTAACTATAAGCTTTAGCAAAAAGGAAAGTTTTAAGCCTAATCTTAAAAGTAGAGAGGGTGTCTGTCTCCCTGATCTGAATTGGGAGCTGGTTCCACAGGAGAGGAGCCTGAAAGCTGAAGGCTCTGCCTCCCATTCTACTCTTACAAACCCTAGGAACTACAAGTAAGCCTGCAGTCTGAGAGCGAAGCGCTCTATTGGGGTGATATGGTACTACGAGGTCCCTAAGAATGGGAGAATGAGAGGGAGCCCAGTGGAATAGTGCAGTTACAGGGAGTAGAAGTGGTGAAAGTAGATGAGTTTAAATATTTGGGGTCAACTGTTCAAAGTAATGGAGAGTGTGGTAGAGAGGTGAAGAAGAGAGTGCAGGCAGGGTGGAGTGGGTGGAGAAAGGTGGCAGGAGTGATTTGTGACCGAAGAATATCAGCAAGAGTGAAGGGGAAAGTTTACAAAACAGTAGTGAGACCAGCTATGTTGTATGGTTTAGAGACAGTGGCACTAACAAAAAGACAGGAGGCAGAGCTGGAGGTGGCAGAGCTGAAGATGTTGAGATTCTCTTTGGGAGTGACAAGAATGGACAAGATTAGGAATGAACATATCAGAGGGACAGCTCAGGTGGGACGGTTTGGAGACAAAGTCAGAGAGGCGAGATTGAGATGGTTTGGACATGTGCAGAGGAGGGACCCAGGGTATATAGGGAGAAGGATGCTGAGGATGGAGCCACCAGGCAGGAGGAGAAGAGGGAGACCAAAGAGGAGGTTCATGGATGTGTTGAGAGAGGACATGCAGGTGGTTGGTGTGACAGAGGAAGATACAGAGGACAGGGCGAGATGGAAACGATTGATCTGCTGTGGCGACCCCTAGCGGGAACAGCCGAAAGACAAAGAAGAAGAAGAAGACCTTGGAGAATGGGAATAATATCAGTTTGCATAAGTTTGTCTAATATGCAGCCTTTGTACATGAGGCCCCAGGTTTATAACTATTGACTTTATTCTAAATAAGACAATATTTAGATTACATTTTTGCATTAACTGCTTGCAGAATATTTCATTTACATTTACATTCCCATGTTACTGAGCAAAGTCTGATTAATGACGCTTGACCAAATTAGGTCAGCTATTCCTTACTTGGTGCATAACAAGAAACTCTGGAACAGAAAAACCACAATATTTGACATGTATTGAACCATGGGCTGTGTACTGTTACTGCACCTGTGAGGTCTATAACGTTGACTCTGAACTGTATTTGTCATGTTCAGATGTTCTGATGACTGCTGGGAAAGGCTCCAGCGCCCCCGTGTCCCTTGACTGGAGTAAGCGGGTATAGAAATGAATGAATGAATGTTCAGATGTTTGTTTTTAAAGTTACTACACAAAATGCAATGTTAAAACTTCAGAGAGAATGTCCAGCCTGTGGAAAAGGTACAGCAGATCCTCAAGCCAAATGCTGAACATTTCAAGTGATATTCCATTTTTACTTGAGGCCAAAATATGGCCATCGGGTATTCCAAAGACTTCATTCGTCCATCTGTGCTCAGCACAGCTCCACTCATATTACTGTCAGGGTCTTGAAATTGACAAGGAACATTCTTGGGACACAGACCTTGAACAAGGTCAAAGATGGCTAACCTTCACCTATTTCATTTTCATTATTCTAGCAGATTTTTTATCAAGAATGTGTCAGTACCTTTTTCCATTCATCCATCCATGTTTCCATTCAGCCATTCATTCATCCTTCCTTCACTGGTATGAAGAAAGGATGAAAGGAAGCTTTACCATTGACATGGAGTTTTTGTGGTGATGGCAGTGCCATTTATGGTGTGTATTATTTATTTATTTGAATCTGCATTAGCTGCAGCACTCTTCCTGGGGTCCACACAGGTTTACAAACACGATATACATAAATCAAAAATGCATTCATATATATATATATATATATATATATATATATATATATATATATATATATATATATATACTCATCAAAAATATAAATGCAACACTTTTGGTTTTGCTCCCATTTTGTATGAGATGAACTCAAAGATCTAAAACTTTTTCCACATACACAATATCACCATTTCCCTCACATATTGTTCAATCAGTCTAAATCTGTGATAGTGAGCACTTCTCCTTTGCTGAGATAATCCATCCCACCTCACAGGTGTGCCATATCAAGATGCTGATTAGACATCATGATTAGTGCACAGGTGTGCCTTAGACTGCCCACAATAAAAGGCCAGTCTGAAAGGTGCAGTTTTGTTTTATTGGGGGGGGGGGGGGGATACCAGTCAGTATCTGGTGTGACCACCATTTGCCTCATGCAGTGCAACACATCTCCTTCGCATAGAGTTGATCAGGTTGTCAATTGTGGCCTGTGGAATGTTGGTCCACTCCTCTTCAATGGCGCTGACGTATATGCCGGTCCAGAGCATCCCAAACATGCTCAATGGGTCACATGTCCGGTAAGTATGCCGGCCATGCAAGAACTGGGACATTTTCAGCTTCCAAGAATTGTGTACAGATCCTTGCAACATGGGGCCGTGCATTATCCTGCTGCAACATGAGGTGATGTTCTTGGATGTATGGCACAACAATGGGCCTCAGGATCTCGTCACGGTATCTCTGTGCATTCAAAATGCCATCAATAAAATGCACCTGTGTTCTTCGTCCATAACAGATGCCTGCCCATACCATAACCCCACCGCCACCATGGGCCACTCGATCCACAACATTGACATCAGAAAACCGCTCACCCACACGACGCCACACATGCTATCTGCCATCTGCCCTGGACAGTGTGAACCGGGATTCATCCGTGAAGAGAGCACCTCTCCAACGTGCCAAACAACAGCGAATGTGAGCATTTGCCCACTCAAGTCGGTTACGACGACGAACTGGAGTCAGGTCGAGACCCCGATGAGGATGACGAGCATGCAGATGAGCTTCCCTGAGACGGTTTCTGACAGTTTGTGCAGACATTCTTTGGTTATGCAAACCGATTGTTTCAGCAGCTGTCCGAGTGGCTGGTCTCAGACGGTGTTGGAGGTGAACATGCTGGATGTGGAGGTCCTGGGCTGGTGTGGTTACACGTGGTTTGCGGTTGTGAGGCTGGTTGGATGTACTGCCAAATTCTCTGAAACGCCTTTGGAGACGGCTTATGGTAGAGAAATGAACATTCAATACACGAGCAACAGCTCTGGTTGACATTCCTGCTCTCAGCATGCCAACTTCACGCTCCCTCAAATCTTGCGACATCTGTGGCATTGTGCTGTGTGATAAAACTGCACCTTTCAGAGTGGCCTTTTATTGTGGGCAGTCTAAGGCACACCTGTGCACTAATCATGGTGTCTAATCAGCATCTTGATATGGCACACCTGTGAGGTGGGATGGATTATCTCAGCAAAGGAGAAGTGCTCACTATCACAGATTTAGGCTGGTTTGTGAACAGTATTTGAGGGAAATGGTGATATTGTGTATGTGGAAAAAGTTTTAGATCTTTGAGTTCATCTTATACAAAATGGGAGCAAAACCAAAAGTGTTGTGTTTATATTTTTGTTGAGTGTGTGTGTATATATATATATATATATATATATATATATATATATATATATATATATATTCCAATCAAATTAATCATCACAGATGGTCAGTGTATATCAGGGGTGGGCATCGAGGGCCGAAACACTGCAGGTTTTCCATGTAACCAATCACCTCAGCAGGTGGGTTGCTGTTGAGCTTCTGCTCTGAACATAAACACCTGGTTGTCAATGAAATCACCTGCTGAGACACCTGATCATTAATGAAATCACCTGCTGAGGCGATTGGTTGCACGGAAAACCTGCAGTGTCTTGGCCCTTTATGGCACATGATTGCCCACCCCTGGTCTATATACATATAAAAAAATTGCCGATATATGTTTAAAGGTTTAACCCAGATTGCTTTTTTTTTAAACATTCATCTGAAGTGAGTTTCATGTGATCAGGTAATAAATTCCATTCTTTCATACCTCTAAAGATGACAGTGTTCTTAATGGCATTTGGAGGTAGGGTTAAGTTCCCCCCACCGCATGTCTGGTTATGTATCTATGATTTTCTGAACTGAAAGAAAAATTCCTAAACAAAATACAAGATAACTTTGTGACAATAATCTTTCTAGTAACAATGATCAGTGCATGGGACTCAATGAGGTCTGCTTGTGGGAGTTTGGATGAGTATAAGGACACTGTGACCTCGTATATCCACTTCTGCGAGGACAGCATTGTACCATCACGCACCAGGGTGAGTTATAACAATGACAAACCCTGGTTTACTCCCAAACTAAAACGGCTGTGGTTAGATAAGAAGGAGGCTTTTAAAAGTGGGGACAAAGATTACTGCAAAGAGGTCAAGTACAGGTTTAGCAAGGAAGTGGGCATTGCTAGATCACATTACTCTGAGAACATCCAGCAGCAGATCTCAGAGAATGATGCAGCCTCGGTGTGGAAAAGTTTTAGGCAGATTACCAATTACAAGCCTAAAACCCCAACTTCACAGACGACCTACAAACTGCAAATAGACTGAACGAGTTCTATTGTCGTTTTGATGGCCAGTTTAACAGCCCTCACACCTCCTCCAGTCCCAGCAACACACCCAGCAACACATCCAGCATGGACATTCACTCTCCCACCTCCCCCACCCACCACACTTTAGTGGAGCCCACAATATCAACGTCCACAATATCAATAAAATGTCCATCATTGTTCCTGTTCCCAAGAAACCGAGGATCACTGGACTCAATGACTACAGACCGGTGGCACTGACTTCTGTAGTCATGAAGTCATTTGAGCATCTGGTTCTGTCCCACCTCAAATCTCTCACGGCCTCCCTCTTGGACCCCTTGCAGTTTGCTTACAGAGCCAATAGGTCTGTGGATGACGCCATCAACGTGGCTTTGCACTTCGTTCTGCAGCATCTGGACTCCCCGGGAACCTACACTAGGATCCTGTTTGTGGACTTCAGCTCTGCCTTCAATACCATCCTCCCAGATCTTCTCCAGGCTAAGCTTTCCCAGATGAATGTGCCTGATTCTACCTGCAGGTGGATTGCCAACTTCCTGAAGGATAGGAAGCAGCACGTGAGGCTGGGGAAGAATGTCTCGGACTCCCGGACCACCAGTATTGGTACTCCTCAGGGCTGTGTCGTCTCTCCTCTGCTTTTCTCCCTGTACACCAACTGCTGTACGTCTGATCACCAGTCTGTCAAGCTTATCAAGTTTGCAGATGACACCACCCTTATCGGACTCATCTCTGATGGGGATGAGTCCGCCTATAGGCTGGAGGTCCAACGACTGGTGTCCTGGTGCAGCTATAACAACTTGGTGCTGAACACCGAGAAGACAGTGGAGATTATTGTGGACTTTAGGAAGAACACAGCCCCTCTCCCCATCATTACCCTGGCAGACACCCCCATCACCATAGTGGACACCTTCTGTTTCCTGGGAATCACTCTAACCCAGGACCTCGGTTGGGAGTCCATCATTACTTCTGTTGTCAAGAAGGCCCAGCAGAGGATGTACTTCCTGCAGCAGTTGAAGAAATTCAACCTGCCAGCAAGGATCATGGTGCAGTTTTACACTGCCATCATCAAGTCCATCCTCACCATCTCCATCACCGTATGGTATGCTGGAGCCACCACCAGGGACATACAGAGACTACAGCGCATTATACGCTCTGCCAAGAAAGTGATTGGCTGCAACCTTCCATCTCTTCAGGACCTGTACACCTACAGGACACTGGGGCGTTCAGGTCAGATCAGAGCCGATCCTTCTCACCCTGGATATAGCCTTTTTGACCTCCTCCCCTCAGGCAGGAGGCTACGGTCCCTTTGGACCAAAACCTCCCGCCATAAGAACAGTTTTTTCCCCTCTGCTGTTAGCCTCATCAACAAGAACTTTTAGAACTCTAGATAGATGCTATCACCATTTATCATCACCATTTATTTATCTTAGCTCATAAATTCTGTACATTTTGTAACATTGCTATAGTGTTAAGTTTTATTATATATTACTTGTTTTACTCTACTACTTTTTTTATATTAGCACCAAGTATCGCAGCAATTTCCTAATGTTGTGAACTTGTTCACTCATATGGCAATAAAACTTTTCTGATTCTGATATAAAAATCTGTCTTTGACTAACAGCCAGTTTAAATTTTTATGCATTATTTGTCCTATAACTGCACTTAAGTGCTAAACCAGCAGCCCTATTTTGAATAATCTGTAATTTATTTATCATTTCTCCAGTGCCATTTGACCAAACTGCTGGGCAATAGTCCAGGTATACTAATTTTCATTGTACTACAACTTGCATATTTTTTTCATAATTGATATACCCCTGCCCATTTTTACAAAAAATGTATTTATATATTTTTTCCATGATAATTTTGAGTCTACCATTACACCCAGCAGCTTGGTCTCATGTACTTGATTTATTATCATATTATTAATTTTAGTGTTTTAAAAGATGTTTTTCATAAATGGAACTGGGGTATTACAGCATCCAAAGAGTTCAATTTTGGTTTCATCTGACCAGACTATATTCTCCCAGTACTTCACAGGCTTATCTAAATGCTCTGCAAAAAACTTTAAATGAGCTTCAACATGCTTTTTTCTTCATCAGTTGAGTCTTGCATTGTGAGCGCACATACAGGCCATGATGGCTGAGTGCATTACTTATTGTTTTCTTTGAAACAATTTTTCAGATGCTCTCCACAAGTCGTCCTTGTCTCTTGGACAACTGCTCTGATAATTCTTTTCACTCCTCTGTCAGCCATCTTTTGAGGAGCACCTGGCCATGACCTTTTTATGGTGAAATTACTTTCTTTCCACTTTCAGATTATGGCTCCATAGTGCTCACCAGAAAAATCACAAGTGTAGAACTCCTTCTGTAACCAGTGCTGTCAGTATTTTTTGAAAAATAAGAATATGAAGCTCTTGAGAGAAGTCTTTTTTTTTTCCAATTCTGATATGTTTCTTGTGTGACACCTTGGTATTGAGACACTCCTGTTTCATTTCATAGTATTACACCTAACTCAATTTATGTACATCTATAGTTTGAGTTCTTTGTATGTATGGATTATGTGGGTTGTTCTTGAGATCTGGTATGAATTTCATGTCAACAGCAGCTATAGAAATATATTTATTGAGAAAAATGATGTGTTCAATACTTATTTTACCCATTTTATTTTTTGTGTGTATATATATATTTCATCTTTTTTCTCAATCTCAATTTATTTATAAATTGAGATTGAGATTGAGATTAAGATGACTCCTAGGCATATAGACAAGAGTGGTTAGGCTATGATCCCATAACCCTGTAGAAAATATGCAACTTGCTTGAGTACATGTGTGAAAGTCACTCTTCGAAAGAGGCTATGGTTTTGTTGGGTTTTGTTTATTGCAAGATATTTCTAAAACACACAAATGGGTTCCCACATACTTTGGTGGAGAGGAATGACTTGGGTCAGGGAAGACTTGGTTGGGTTTTGAAATAGTTGTGGAGCCAGGATAATTTTTAATTACATACATATGCAGTTGTAGCATATGTAGGGAATTGTTTTCAGTCCTGTTTGTCTTTCTCTGACTGCTTCATAACAAAATAACTGCAAGGATTTTGATCCAGTTTAGAAACAAAGTGACCTGATTTTGAGAAAAATCTGTTAATTGTCAAGGTCACAAGCTAACGTCAAATCTTTGACCCAGTGTTTATGTACAGAAGACATTAAGAATGGATCTGTTGAAGAACTGAATAAATAAATACTTGTATGGGCATGGTGATGGAAGTGTTTATCATGCTTTCCTCCCAATTAGAAGGTCCCTACTTCAAGATCATCGCACTCCCACCGCAGCGGAGCAATTAGATGCTGGACATACAGTATGTACATAAATCAACAAATCCCAAATAAGGCAAGAGCACCGATTCAGATCATTATAGGAACAATGACTGTACTGTTTAAATGTAACACAGTCATGGTTGTGGTCATGAATCTGTTATCAGTGTAAAAAAAAATAAAAAATGCAGCAGTTTCTAATAATTAATTCCTCTTATGAAGAGCAGACAATACAAGTATCATCCTCCTGTTCCTCTGTACAAGACCCATGGTCATGGATAAACAAGCTAATGGACTGACATGAATGAAGCTGTGTGCCCATATTGTGGATACATCAACTGGCGCTGCGTGTCCAGGTGTCCAGTGAGCGACGTGCCAAAGGACACCATGTCATGTGGACCATAACTCACAAAGGTGGGAGTAAGTCACCATCAAGTCACTCTCAAGTCATGAATCAGCAAGTCCCAAGTCAAGTCTCAAGTAATAATGACCACCAATTGTTTGCAAGCTGACTTGAGACTTGACTTGGGACTTGCAGATTGATGACTTGAGAATGACTTGACAGTGACTTTGTCCCACCTCTTATAACTCATGGGGTGGAGCTAGCTGAGTGTTCACATGATCACACGGATCTTTTCCCAACACGGCACCCTGCTGATGATGCACACACTGATGTGCTCTAGGGTGCCCGCGTTGCGAAGGTGATATGTGTTTTATTGTATTTCCATGTGAGGACAGCATGCCCATGCACACGCCTCATGGTGGAGTATTGTGATATGATATCCAGCATAACACAATATGTGTTCTCCAGCTGTTACTTGTGAGTTGACAGATCTCACGAGCTGCTGCTTGCAGATGACATGCCCACCACTTCCGACCAGCTCAGTTCAAAGAAAAATATCTCACTCTCTGTTCCTTTGTTCTGTGATTATTTATTTTATTCATTTGTTATGCAATTATGTATGTAGTTATTGTAGTATTTATTTATTTATTTGTCCTGCCTATGTACTCTGTGTTTTTAATTTAGCACATTGTGTGCACCCACTCAGTGTGAGTTCTAGCTGACAGTGAGTCGCTGGCCAGCAATCAGCTGAAACACTCCATGTGTCCACCGCACTATGAGCAAAGTGATTTTATATTTTTAATTAATTTATATCAAGTTGTACAGATTTACTTTCACTTTGTGTCTAAGGAAGATAATTTTAGAAATTTTTATATTGAGAAGCCTGATGTATTTTTTGTATTTGAAATGCCATACACAAATTAAAATGTGTGAAATAGCAAGGGGCTGAATACTTTTACAAGCCACTGTATGTGTGTATGTGTGTCAGTGGTCTGTAAGACTGTTTATTTTTTAATGATCTGTGTGAACCTGGTGATTCATACAAACATCCAGTGATGGCAAACAGGGAAATAATATGTCAGCCTTGTTTGCTGCATTCTTCTCAAAAGCAACGCATTCAGTATGAGCAAAGTTTTCCAACTGACTTTATATCACCAGCCAAACTAAGAGCAAGCATACAGTAAAAAATACCCGAATGGAGTGGAGGCAATGACTGACGCGACACAAGCTGTTTTCAGCTCTGTCTTGTCAAATGCATGGCGTACGTTACAAGTTCACCAAGTAACGTTAAATATTCAAACCGAAAAAGAAGCGAGCTGAAGAAAACAGAGCAACGTGAGTTGGAGTCAAGTCAACCGATATTGACGCATTTTACTCATATCATACTCATACTCGTTATCCGTACTAGATACATGTCTGAAACGAGTGTTTGTACTTTGGTGAAACAGAGCCTCTGCATGTACTTAGAAAATGAAAGATAAACAGGCAACTGCTGGACCTTTGCAGAGGTATCCCCTCTGAGTGACATCTATTTTTATTGGATTGTTTGAGTGTCATAGCTGTTTTGTAATTAGGTCTGCCAAGGATGTAATAAAATCACTGGTGTTTATTTATTTGTCTGTCTGTCTGTTAGCAAGATTATGTCAAAACTACTGCACAGATTTTGAAATTTTCACCACCGATAGATAGGAGGCCATGGAAGATTCCATTAAATTTTGGTGGTGATCCAGATCCTGATTGTAGATCATGATTTCACCTTATAAAGGCTTTGAAGAATTACGTCAAAACAACTTCACAGATTCTCACCAAATTTGCATCACAGGTAGATATTAGGCCATGGGAGACTCCACTGAATTTTGGAAGTGATCTGGATCCTGATTCTGGATCAAGATTTCACTTTATATAGACTTTTAAGGATTACGTCAAAACTACTTCATGATTTCTCACCAAATTTGCACCATGCATAGATATTAGGCTATGGAAGACTGCACTGAATTTTCGAGGTGATCCAGATATGGATTCTGGATCAAGATTTCACTTTATACATTCTTTGAAGGATTGAGATTGGTGGATGTCAAAAATCTGAGATTGCTCTTGTTTGATTCTGCAACAAGTAACAACACTGAACTTACAGATTCCCCTTAATCTCATCTTAACGCTCACATTCTGATCGGGTGACCCTGAACCATCCCTTAGTTATGCTGCTATAGACTTAGACTGCTGGGGGGTTTCTCATGATGCACCCAGTGTTTCTTTTTATTCACCTCTTTTTGCTCTGTATGCACCACTCTGCTTTTAATCATTGGTGATGGATCTCTGCTCTCTTCCACAGCATGTCTTTTTCCTGATTCTCTCCCCTCAGCCCCAACCAGTCCCAGAAGAAGACTGCCCCTCCCTGAGCCTGGTTCTGCTGGAGGTTTCTTCCTGTTAAAAGGGAGTTTTCCTTCCCACTGTCGCCAAGTACTTGCTCATAGGGGGTCGTTTTGACCGTTGGGGTTTTTCTGTAATTATTGTATGGCTTTTGCCTTACAATATAAAGCGCCTTGGGGCGACTGTTGTGATTTGGCGCTATATAAATAAAATTGATTTGATTTGATTTTGATTCTGCAAAACACAACCTGGGACATCTTCTATTTAGCATGATGTGGGAATTTCTCTAGAAGCATTATTGTCAGGTCAGCGTTTTCAATCAAAGTGTGTTTGAAAATATCCTGAGATCTGAAATCCATCCAGTGTTGTACACACGCCCAATTGCTTGACATTACCTTCTGGCACTTAAAGTTTAAGATGTAATTTGGTAGTTGGGCACTAACTTTACGACAAGGGGTGCACAGCATTCCAGTTGTCACTAATATTTTACTCATTGACAAAACATGAGACAAGCTCAGGCACACAAGACTGAGTTTTGTCTTTGTCCTCTTTAAAGTGCTCCATTTCTCACAAGTAACACATTTATGGTCCAATTGATGGGCAACGGTTATTTGACATTTAATTACCCAGCAGCCAAGTGTTGCAGGGAAGTAGGGCACACTGTCCATCAAAGTGAAATGGGAATGAATGTCGGAAAGAGGGAAGGAGAATAAATTGGGGCAAGCTCAGACACAAAGACGAGCCATCAGTCAGTGGCCTCATTTGTGGTCCACAACTCACACCTGCTACCCCTCAACCACTCTCTCACCCGCACACATCAGCCGTCCACATACACAAAAATGCACTTATAAAGGTGAGTACATAAGCAGGCAATCATCTCACATGTGCACCCATGTATTTCTTCGAGCACAGAGATAAAAACAAAAAAAAAAACCTTCACTGCCTCCAACAACAGAAGCAAAGATGCAGAAAAAGCTTCTCCCTGAACTCCAGCTGGAGGGCTGCAATGCACTTTGTTGAACTCCCATGATACTCGCAGTTAGCCGCAGAGTCTCTATCTTCTTCAACGACCCCATCCGGCTCATTCTCCACCCGTTCCCTTCTCTCCTTTTTTCTGGCTGTCAGTGAAACAGCGGCATGCTCACAAAGAGACAGGCGCCAGCACTCATTGTTTGCCACAGCTCAGGCAAGTTATTGAAAACAACCAATGAGACAATCAGCAGTGCACATTTTCACACGTTACCGACCACTATTTAACAGCCATACCTGCTGCGACAATATTAACACGCCGGTTGCAATAGCACAAGGTTATCAGTGGTTACAGTGACGCTGCAGACCATCAGAAAACAAGCAAGCACATTCCTGCAGTACACAGCCATCAGCAAAACAATAACACATTTTCCCAAGCAGGCAGTTGCATTTGATTCTCTCTCCCCGATTGCTTAAAGAGAGGAGGAAGCCATTGAATACACAATTTATTATTCTGTTTTGAACTGATTCTCTGCATCCATTGACATTCATGCATAATGGACCTGAATGTGAAATCAGAACCCTGGAGAGAAGTGACGATGTCTGCCATTGTTGGTTGTTTATAAGATGGACTTAGGCGGCAGTTTTATGTGAATGACAGAGGGATTCCAAGCCGGCCCTGTTTGTGCATCTGGTGTTTCAGTCCAGCTTTCATGACAACCAGTGGGATCTGTCATCTTGGCACTGATTGCACCCCATACTGAATGCTATGTTTACTTATTACTTCCATCAAGTGCATGTTGTGATTACGAGCATCTGTTTGTTTGTTTCCCTTTTACCAGAATTACACAAAACTAATGAATTGATTTTAGAGAAACTTGGTGGAGAGGTCCCTGCAATAGACTAGCATCCTCTCCAGCGTGTATCCCGCCTCTCGCTCTTTGACTGCTGGGATAGGCTTCAGCTTCCCCGTCACCCCTAATTGGAATTAGCAGATATAATGAATGAATGAATGAATGGATGAACAGGTGAAGTATGGAGTTTGGAAGAACACATTGAAATTTATTACAGGATCTTGGGATGGGTCATTGATGGGGTATCATTTGACGGTTCTGTTGTCCCATTGGCCTGGGTTTGGTGGTGTTGGTAGTGTGCCATGGGGCTGACCTGTGTAGCTGCAAGTCATCTGTGGTTGGGAGTTTGGCCTCAGCCCTGGCAGTCAATGCCTTAGTGGATGGGCATTGGCCCAGTCTCTTAGTGAGTTTTTGTGCCCTGTCTGATGTTGAGGCTTGGGGCCTATGTCATATATCACATGCTCACTAGGCTACCTGGCATCCACCTGCAGGGTGGTTGGGTATGCTTTCTTGTTGTGTTGCTGCTCTGTGGCCCATGTGGTCACTTCTCACCTTCCGAAAGCACATAATAATTATCCCATTACTTGACATGTCCCTTCCCACTGAAATGGGGATTCTCTGTGTCCAGCAGAGCTGTTGTGTCTGTGGGACCCTGACGAGCCTGCCATCTTTGAGCTACGTAGCATTGATGCAACATCTCACAGTCATTCATGACTGAACACACACACACCTGTTTTTTTTTGTGTTACCTCCTTAATTTATTGGGAAAATGACGGTAGCAAATTCCTGCTGCAATATTAAAACATATACAGGCCATCCAGAAAGTATTCACAGCACTTCACTTTTTCCACATTTTGTTATGTTACAGCCTCAGGTCTGGGCTTTGACTTGGCCACTCAAGGACATTCAGAGAGTTGTTGTGAAGTCACTCCTTTGATATCTTGGCTTAGTGCTTAGGGTCATTGTCATGCTGAAAGATGAATCATAGCCCAGTCTGAGGGCAAGGCTGCTATGGAGCAGGTTTTAATCTAGGATCTGTATATTGCTGTTTCAATAGTTTCCCAGTCCCGCCTGCTGAAAAAAAAAAAAAAAAAACATCCCCACAGCATGATGCTGCCACCAGCATGCTTCACTGTAGGGATGGTGCCTGGTTTCCTCCAAGCATGACGCCTGACATTCACACTTTAGAGTTGAATCTTTGTCTCATCAGACTAGAGAATTTTGTTTCTCATGGTTTAAGAGTCCTTAAGCTGCCCTTTGGCAAACTCCAAGCAGGATGCTGGAGCTCTGACAGAGTGACCATCAGGTCCTTAGTCACCTCCCTGACTAAGGCCCTTCTCTCCTGATCATTCAGTTTAGATGGGCGGCAAGCTCCTGGAGAAGTCCTGGTGGATCTGAATTTCTTCCATTTACAGATGATGGAGGCCGCTGTGCCATTGGGACCTTCAAAGCAGCAGAAATGTTTCTTGGGATTGTCCAGTAATACAAGGATTTTGGGACAATATTAAAAAGGAAATAGATAGTATTTTAGAGTAGATAATGTTCCAGAACCATTGTTAGTTTTGTTGGGAGCCATGCATAAAGACCTATTTAATGCAGATCAGCGATATATACTGAGGATTCTGTTACCAGTAGCAAAGAAAAAATGCTTATGGTGAAGTGGAGAGATGTAAAACCACCAACTGTAGGTCAATGGGTCCAGAGACTGAAAAATGTCTACATGATGGAGCAAATGACTGCAAATCTGCAGCCTACTGTGGACACTTTTGTGCAAACGTGGACTTGTATTTGACGATACTTGGGTGTTTCGTGGATGGGAGAGGTGATAGAATACTGATGAAAAAAAGATACCTATTTGATTCCTGGTAATCCCACAAGCCAATAGGAACCATGATGAAGATGAAAGAAGGTCACCCACAGCCATATACCTCCAGATCATAAGATATGTGCTGAGAAGTCAGCTCCATGGTAGGAATAAGATCCATTCAATCAATACATGGGTGATTCTTTAACTACGGGCACTATTGGCCTTGTAAATGTAATTTCCACCACACCATTGCCTTACAATATAAAGCGCCTTGGGGCAACTGTTTGTTGTGATTTGGTGGTATATACATGTGCTCTGATGTCACTGTTTATCTCCATAGAAACTACCCAAACAATCTTTCATACAAACTGTTTAGGGACATTACAGTGTTGTGGTGGAAATTACAGCAATAGTGTGGGACAACTACATTTTGTTTAAAAAAAATCACAACAGTTGTATGACATTGAATACCCCAATTATGTTTTGATTATTTTACTGATATTTTATTCAGAGATATTTTAAAACATTAGAAAAAATGTTTCTTTACCATTCATTTTTATCATTGAAGATCAAAAGTCTGGGTGTGGGACAAGCACAAAACGGCAATATTTGCATATAATGATGCTGAAAAAAGGTGAAAAAGTCATCATAGACTACTAGAACAAATTTTTTAATACACTTTCATTGTAAAGATAACTATAAAAGTGTGAAATTTCACCTTTTTTCTGTTTTTCATACAGTATGATCAAAGGACATAATAAGTGCCCGTAGTCTAAGAATCACCCACATATGCACAACTAGTCATCAGACACCTAGTTGGGGTAATACGTTGGCCACAGGAGGAGATAGATTCCTGTGATGTTAAGACAGGAAAACTCCTCACATTGCACAGTGGTTTCCACCCAAAGTCCAGTACCCTAAGGGTCTATGAGCAACACAAGGAGCGAGAGTGAGGATTAGTGAGTGTCAGAGCCACAATGCAGGATGAGATGAGGAGCATCCATGAATACATCAGAAAGATGGCCTCCAGAGAGCAACTGCTACAAGAATGCCTCAGGCAGCTGAAGACAGACAGTGATAAGGAACAGGAGGAGGAGATATCATGGAAGGCCAACTCCCTCCATGGGATGCACCATCGACAACAGAGGAGGCTGTACAAATGTGTCCTACAATGAAAAATAACCAACTTAATTGAATTGTTTCAACTGGTAACACGTACATGAACTACGTTATTTGAAATTAAGTTAATAAATTAGATTAACATCATCATCATACTATCAGTCAAAGGTCTGGACAAACTTCCCTCTTCAGTTGAATGAGAAAGTGGGTCCAGCCTTCAATCATCAATGTTTTTCTTTTATCAAGATTTCTTTGATCATGGTAACAAATTAAAGCAACCATCATTCAGGAATAAGGATCTTGGTTCAATTAGCAGCATAAGAAGTCATGATGGGTTATCAGGCTTAATGATCAGCAAACAGGATCAAAGATGGGTGATCAGGTGGTCCAGCAGTGAAGCAATGGTACAGACAGGCATAAGGCTGAGGCTTGGTCCAACAAACAGGCGGAGGTAAAAAAAAAAACAAAAAAAAAAAACAGCATGCTGGCAATCAGAGGCAAAGACAAAAGCATGGTGGCAATCAGAAGCAAAGACAAAATGTGGTCAAGGACAAAACAAGGTCAAATACCAGCAGGCTGAATACAAGGCAAAACAAGGCAACGTGTGAGAATGTGAGGCCTTAAATACTAGTGGACTAATCAGGGTGTGAAATGAGGAATAGGTGTGCAGACGGTTCTGGAAGGGGCGTGGCTGACAAGCACAAAGGCGGGTGCAAGATAGTGCAGTGAGATGGAAAGCAAAGCAAACTGGGGCAAGATAAATACACGACAGGAAAACCATAGGTGAAAAACATGACATGCTGAAGACAAACAATAATTACCGTTGACAAAACAAAAGAGGCTAAACTGGAAAATAAAGTGACAAGCCTAAAAAGAAAGATAAGCAAATAAAAGACTATCATCCAAAACCAAAACAGAACTGATACAGGCTAAAGAATACATTTAAAACACAAACTATAGGCTGAACCAAAACAAAATAAATGATAAATAGAGAACAAATCCAGTGACAAGAATTACCCAAGACAACATGACACACCAAACTACTAAGACAGAACTACACACATGACTAAAGTATAAATGTAAATGCAATGAAGGGCAACACAAAATAAATTATAAACAGAGAATGCAATAAATAACTAAAGGAACATAATCAGCTTACAACACACAAAAGAAAAAATAAAATAAAACCAATGATAACATGAGCATAAACATAATGATATGACAAGACATGAATAAAACCACTGAAGGCTCAGAGCAGGGAAGTGGATACAAATTCATACGTATGGCAGACAGCCCTAAAGGGTCAGATTAGTGTTTGATGGTCAGTGAAAAAGTTCAGCAGTCAAACCATTGATTTGCAGTAAGGCTATAAGGCCAGGAATTAGCTCACAGATGACTGATGAGGATAGAAATTCTGGATCAGGTCAGTCACAAGCAGCTGCAAAGGTGGATGATCCTCAGCATCCCACGATTGCCTATCAAAAGATATAATTTGGCCTCATCCAATTAATAAACCAGATCAAGTGGGAAAAATGTATATTAGAGTGGTAGAGTAAACTAAGGATTGGAATTTGGAATTGGTCTTAAATTATTGTTAACTGTGGAGCCATGGCAAAAACCGCTTTATAATGTGTGCCCTACCAGTTGACGCTCTCTTTATCCAACTCACCTGTATGTGTGTTTCCATATTTGTGCTGTGAATAAGTTGTGGCTTTAACTGTGTATCCTGTGAGCTTTTGTGATCACAGCATTTGTTTCACCCTAGGGGTAATAACATCATGCTCTGCCCTATCCACATAATTGCTTATTGATTCTCCTTTTGTCAGCCAAGCCATAAATTTCTACTATCATGGAATCTTTGGAGCACCAGCCACTGGGGACTCCGTCCATGCAGGGCCACACAATGGAGATTTGAACAAAAGTGTAGCTACAGTTCATCTGTTTTAAAGCCACTTAAATTATCATTAAAAGCTTCTTAAATGGATATAATTCAGATTTCCCTATTTCTGCCCAGAGACTTTGGGTAGCAAAACTCAGGCCTGAAATGTGATTTTTATGGAATTCAGTCTGCAGAATACTCTGTATTGGGTCAAAGCTTTTATCCAAAGTATAAGAATGAAGTAATCGGCAAACCCCACCCTCACATACACAGACATGCTTTTTTTGTGTGGCCAGATTTCATCTGTCATTTAGCATGGTGCTTGTCCATGTAATGCATGAAAATACTTCATGCAATGTGGTTAATGCAACATGGCATTATGTCACTAATATAAAATACTCTGTAAAATGTTTTAGCACATAGTAAGGTCAGGTCAGCGGACATGTGCTGGAGCTGTGTGTCACCTCATCAGTCATATGTTATATTCCAACCTTGGATCCTGGATGGCAACCACTTAGGTAGACATCCGGTCCATCAATCTGCCACTGCATGGTGAAATGTGGGGACTTTTTCCACTAACTGGGATCTTCACCTCTGAGGTCTCAGTGGATCATGCCCAGAGAAATGTGCCACATGGCCAGAATGTTGTAACTGCCAAGTGATAAGCTGCTCCCTGAGTAACTGTTCATTTGATGCAGTCATTCTAGCAGAACTCAAGGATCCTTCAGAGGCTTAGTATCAATTCAATACATTCATTCCTCACCTCAGATCAGTGATTACAGTCTAAGTCTCAAAACCATATAGTAAAACAGGAAACATCAGGCGCCTAAAAGCTTGGACCTTCTTTCTACTGCAGAGGTATTAGCACCACCAAACACTTATGTCCATGGACCTCATGACTCCACAAGATCCTCATTGGCATTCTCAATCTCAAAGACATATGACACAGAAAGATGAACAACACCACTGAGATCAGTGAATCTCTGAAAAGGACCTGCGCTGAGATCAAACACACAATCAAACAGACACATCGCTCTCTGCAATTACTGGTAACCTAGTGTAGGTTTTCCTTCCAGTTCATGTTTTGTGGTGGTGGGCTCGCTGGTGGCTGATGAGCCTGATTCTTGCTTTGAAGATTTGTGGAAATTTGTCGGATTTTAATAACTGATTGACTGATACTGAACACCCTTCTCTTTTCTTTCTTTGATGCTTGGCTTCCATGTCTGCTCTTCTGTTGGCCTTCAAGATGTCCATCCCTTTTCAGCTGGGTTAGGGTTAGGGATCTTTTCACTTGGTTTGTTGCCTCAATGTCATCTCCCAGAACATCAGGTCAGTGGCCACTGTCTTAAGCATCTGCTTCAGCTGGTCTTTGTAGCATTGAAAAGGATGTCAGCTGGGGCATTTTGCAGTCCTCAGCACACTGAAAAGCATCCTTCTAGGTAGTCTCAGTTCCTCCATGCAAGCTACATGTTCTGTCCATCTGAGCTTGTTTTTCATGATGCTTGCTTCCATGCTGGTTGCCTTAGCTTTCTCGAGGACAACAGTGTTGGTGATGTAGTCCTCCCACCTAATGTTCAGGATGGAATGGACCTTTGTCTGGTGGAACTGCTATCTTTAGATCTTTGTGGTATAGGGTCCACCTTTCTCACTTCTTAAGAAGAGTCAAGACAACAACAACATTATATACTTCACTTCACACATTTCAGGTGTGGGAAAGGCCCAACAATGCCTCTTCTACTTGCGGAATCTTAAGAGTGTTCGAATCTCTCAGCAACTCATGGTAAACTTCTACCCTGAGCTATGGATTGTTAGTGTGGCATTCCAGCTGCACTAAGGATGAGCAGCAGGCCCACCAGAGGGTGGTGAAAACAGCAGGGAGAATCACTGGGACCAGTCTCCCAGAGATCAGCACCATCTACACCATCCACTGTCTGAGGCAGGTACACAACATCTTGCGTGACCACCATCATCTTGCACATCACCTCTTCCACCTGCAGTTAGGCTACTAAATGCACTACCCCCCTCCTCTCGGCCCTCCATCCATCTTCACACACCATATTTCACCACGACAGTAACTGTGAACTAGGTATTGCATTGCTGCAGCTCTCACATGGCATTCCACTCTCCATCTACTGGCTCCCTGCTTTGGTTCACACAGGAGATGGCAGTTGAAGACAGTACTACTGCATTTTAATGCAAAGCTGTTATACTGCTACTGCATTCCTCTGGGCGTTAATGTCATATGCACTATTTGCACTTTCTAAGTATATTTCTATGTCAGTAATAAGTTGCTCTAAATAATATCTTGTTATTTATAACTGTGTTATTATGACAATGACAAATAAAGTATTGATTGATTGATCACTTTAGTTGAGTGGCTGAGGTCTTTGTTTTTGAAGACATGGGTTGTAAGTCTCCCAAAAAGTGCGCCGCATGATGCCTGTTTTCTACATCCTTTGTGGAGGTGCAGTGAATGGAGAGAAGATTGCCAAGGTAGGGGAATTGCTCCACACATTCAGTGGTCTTTTCTCCGATGGAGATCTGTGGCGGGAGTATGCAGCATGGCAGTTGTTACCATGGACATTGTTTCAATTATAATATGAAGAAATATGATATGGTAGACAGCAAATAGGCTCCAGCCCAATGACCCTTATTTGGAGTAAGCGGGTATAAAAATGGATGGATGAGTGTTACACAGCGGTTTTTCTCAGTTGCTTGGACACTGTATTACTGTTAACATTCCAGAAAATGACTCCATCTACCAAAAGATAAAATTCCATTTCCAGACATTATGTTATAATGCTGTAATGTTCCTTTCACATATACAAGAAAAGTTATGTGATAGCTGATTGGTTGTTTGAAATCACATGCAATAAAACGGGCAAGAAAAAAATATTGCCTCCTTCATGGAAAATAGAAGTGACATATCTGCCCAGTTATCAAGTTGTTCACCAATGAATATGGCTTTATAGACTCTTCAGAAAACCATCCACCTTGAGGCCGAAGTAATTGGCTGATTACTCGGGTGGTATGAAAAATATTACCCGTCCGCGAAAAGGGTGTATTTCTATTTATTCTTTAGTGTTTTATCCAATCATATTGGCGTATCATTTATACGTATATGATAATACTTATTATAGCATGCAGAGCAAATTTCCTTTTTAAAACAAAGTCAGCTCATTGTTGGAGAGTTCTCCCTGTTGTATCTTCATATTGCATTCATCATGTGATTGTTGCATTCTGAGAGGAAAACCAAAAGTCTCAGTTATTGCAGTACCAGGTTTTTATGATGGTGTTTTGAATTGATTTCACTGGTGTAGGATTGGTCATTTTGTCGTGTACGTTTCTGTTCTTGATGGCTTTTGTGTGACAGCTGAAGGCAACCTTTTGTATAGATGTTAGATTACTGAACATGATTTTCGATGGAGAATTTAATTTTTACATGGAGAGTTCAAGTTCATGAAGATGAGTGAAGAGTTATAGATTTGTGTTTAGAGTTTCAGAAAACAGCATAAATTCAAGAAATGTGGTATGGCATTAAAAAAAACCTTTAATAAAGCACATTTCCAACAGTATACATATAGTCCAATAGAGCAAACAGCTACTGATGTAACTGACTGCAGCTTACTCGATTTACTGTACCTAGGGAGGTGAAGATCAAGAGGTTAAAGCAGTGGGCTTGTGATCCTTGGTTCAAATCCCTGTCACACTGGAAAGCAACTAAGGACAAAGTGCTTAATCCCCAAGTTTGTAGTTGAGTTTGTTGCTTGCCAGCACCCTAACATCAGTGTGTATGTGAAAGAATAAAGATGATGCTAATTTTGATGGGATATTTGGGTATAGTTTTAGTTGTACTTTAGTCATCATTAGTGAACTGTTTTAGTCTAGTATTACACAAGATTTTAGTCACCTAAAACAGGAACTTGTATTGTCTAAAACTAGACTAAAAATAATTCAGATGACGAAAACTAAATATGAATTTAGTCAAGATTATTGCTAAAACCAAACCTGTGATGCTTTTACAACCATCCACTCATACAGGTGTCGTCTGTACTGCCATTACACCTTTGAGCATGAAAACACTTCATGAATACAGACCACTTGCCATAACCGTTTAGAGACCAGTACATAGACACTATATTGAACCAGCTCCAATATTCGGCTATACTCTTTTCCCAGCTTCTCCGATAATATTGCATGAACAACAACTTTGTGAACCACAGTTGCATGAAGCTCAACAGCTCAACAGGAACTGCAGAATTTGTCCTTCCTTTGCTTGTTCTCCCTCCTCTCTTGTCTTATCTATCTATCTATCTATCTATCTATCTATCTATCTATCTATCTATCTATCTATCTATCTATCTATCTATCTATCTATCTATCTATCTATCTATCTATCTATCTATCTATCTATCTATCTATCTATCTATCTATCTATCTATCTATCTATCTATCTATCTATCTATCTATCTATCTATCTATCTATCTATCTATCTATCTATCTTTAGATTCTGATTGACATATGAATAATTTAGACTCTTAGTCTTCTTTCCACCTGGGGAATTGTGTGTTAATTGGGTTCGGGATGTGATGATGGGTTAATCGAATTGAATGCCAGTGCTTTCTAAAGGAGCACATGGTGCATCATTTATTTTCGAAGGAACTGATGTGCAGTTTTTCACAAAACATTCAAGCACTAATAAAGAATAGTGTTTTGGGAAATATGGCCAGCTTGTGGTAGCTGGTGTCATGGTTTAGGAAATTTCATGAATGGACCCAATTACAGTGTTTGAGAGATTGCTGAATACTGTAATATGTATGATTTTTGTGTTTATCCATTTCAATTGTTGGCACACTTTAGTGTGAAAGAAAATGTGAAGATATATATGCAATAGAGGATTTGTGGCTTGGCAGTAAATGTAGGCAAGTTAGAGGCCACAATTTGTGTTGTGCAGTAACTGCTACAACTCCTAGGCTACCAATGAACCCCAATAATTCACTGGTGTGTTTCATGAAATAGAAAATATATTTCATGTAATTTTTTTCACTGCTCTGTTAAACAAGGAATTTATATACATATCACAGTTGATTGTCTGTTGATCAACCAATAAAGCTTCCATATTGTTAAAATATTGAATGCACAAAATGTTGCATGTGAAAGACTAGTAGCTATTCAGGTTCATGACTGTGATTTAACCTAGATGCATGTTCACAGCCATGTTCCTTCATTTCCTTGTTGATTTCAGGCATTTTCCCACTCTGATTATAGGCCAGCAATGGTAGCACAGTGGTAACGCTTGAGTGGCTTTTTCATCTTATTTTATTTAACTGGGGGGTTCTATATTGCGTCCCCTTTTATGTATTTTTATATCAACCCAGTGATATTCACTAATTATACAGCTGTTTTTTTGTTATTTTCCTCCACATCAGTGGCGCAATGTGGTGCACCTTGTCCCAGCTGCTCACAATGTGTTCCTATTCATATGACACCGTCGTGCGCACGACACCATCACACTGGGATCGTGCACACCTGCCCATCGGCTTGATGTTTCCATGGTTTGCTCATACGAGCTGTTCCACCATGAGTCGCCCAAATTTGTACTTAATCGTACGATGTGTGAAGGGGCCCTAAGATTCAGGCTCTCAAATGTCTTCCTGGACTCACTAATCAGAAGTGTATGTGTGTGGTGACAGTGTTAAACTCATACAGGCATTCACTTATTTCAGTTGTGACAATTATGTTTTGGGGTCCTCAACCTTTTAGATCAGGGGTAGGCAACCTGTTCCAGAAAGAGCCATGAGGGTGCAGGTTTTCTTTGCAGCCTCTGACTCCACCAGGTGATTTTACTGATTAATATCACTTTGAGCAGATTCAATCAGTTAATCAGTGAAATCACCTGGTGGAGTCAGTGGCTGCAAAGAAAACCTGCACCCTCATGGCTCTTTCTGGAACAGGTTGCCTACCCCTGTTTTAGATTGAGAGAAATCTGGGAAGATTGGAGTCATGAGGTTGCTGGACAGAGGTGTTAGTTGATGCTGATGTATTTGCAGTTTTTCCAAGGTTCACCTTTCTAGGGTCCTGGTGTTTCCTGTTTTGCTGTATGGTTGTGAGACTTGCATACTAACCAGTGACCTAAGGTGACAATCGGATATCTTTTTTACTAGGTCTCTTCAGAGGATCCTTTGGTGCTGCTGACAGGACTTTGTGTCAAAGGAACGGGTACTTCAGGAGACTTAGTTGAGAAGCATAAGTTGCATTGTAATGGAACATCAGCTTTGACATTTTAGCCATGTGGGACATTTCTATGGGTGTGAGCCAGCATGCAGGTGCCTCAATGTTGAGGACCCCAGTGGCTGAAGAAGGCTAAGAAGTTGCTTGCGTTTTACCTGGTCGCAGCAGATAGGTGCTTACTTTCTAGAGATGGGGATGGACCCAGGATGGACCTGTGGTGTGGTTGCGGCAACATATGGCACCAGCACATGCTTCCTGAAGACGTATGACAGAATTCTGAAGGCCTAACTTTTATGCAAACCCACTTCGCCCATGACATTTGTGAGATTGTGTTCTGACTGATATGCCAAGAAATACATTTTGATTTATGCTGAATTCATTAGCCCTGAATCATTGCACACACGAGGTAACTTCACCTTGAAGAATTGTCAATCTAAAAATTAACACGTAGGATAAGGTTGACAGTAGAAGAAATAAGGCAATCACAAGACATGCAAAGCACTCATCGTGTTCTGTACATGATGAGTGATTTGAATTGGCTTGTTGAGAATGACTGCATTAGTCTTACGTATATTAATAGCAGTTGGCGAGGGTAACAGTGCTGTACTGTGCCTTGCAGGAAGGTTCCTTTCCAATGGTGCATTTAAAATTACAGTCTGTTCCACAATAGAGAAACTCCTTTTTTCCATTTTGGTGAAATAAAGTTGCAGTATTATTGAATTCTAGGATCTTAAAATGTGTTTAAGCTGAATGGAAGCACTTTAAAAAATAATTTTTGACCATTTTCATTCTGGAAAATAAATTTGGTGGCATATTTATTTATGTGGTCTCAGGAAACAATGCATGTGCAAAGAAAAAAGTATACTTCCAACATCAAAAATAGTACTGAGAGAAAGCTAGATGCACTGGGAAAATGCACGCAATGCTAGATGTGTTCAAAGAATTACAGATCAAATCATTTATGCAACATTCCTCTTAAATAAAAAAAAAAAAATCCTGTTTGACCTTGTTTCACCATTTTCAATGTTGACTGTATACGTTCTTGTCTTCATAATGTCATTTAGTGTGAAATATTTTAATGTAAGTGCTCTTTCTATCCTGCCTGGATGAGTAGGAGGATGGCTGTCTCTTTTCAGTGGTCAGGATCATGAGATTCATTGGTTGTACTCTGGGGAAGTGATGAAGAACTGCTGGAAAAACACACCTAGGAATTACACATCTGACTGAATCATCCAAAACTGAAACATATGAAGTCTACATGAGAACTTTTTGAAATACAGAACATGCTTGCAGGACAAAAGAACACTCATATTGTGGGGGTTGGACATGTATTAGGGTTGGTATGAAAGCAGGAGGCTGTACTGCTTTAAATTACTGAACTGGCCACAGTACAAACCCTGACTTGCCAAATTGTGCCCATTTTACTGGGACTCTGCTGTTCACCTCGTTTGTCTTTGGAGCCGTCGCCCAATGAGATCAGATGAAGGCACTAAGGCCATGGCAGTACTTATCTCTGGAGTCTGTACCATCAAGCGGATGAGATTCTACGACTCCCCCTGGACAGACTGACAGTCTGATGCAGGTTATTTCTGCAGTCAAGGCCAGTACACATTTAAAACTGGGTGGACTGGGGCAATGTAGACTCACTGTCTTGTCCAAAGTTAAAAACAGATAGCATGAGCAGGATTTGAAACCAGGTTTACATATTAACAGGCTAGTTCCTTATCCACTCAACGACCTGCTGTACAAAATAACTTGAGTCCAAGTATATGGTTACTTAAGCCCCATTTACACATAGATGGTAAGAGCTCCCGGAAGCGTCCCGGAAGAGTTTTTGGCTCCTCCAGGCCATTTTAGGGATCAAACACCGTTGTTAACTCCGGCGCTAGGGGGTGTGGCTTAGTTCCGGCTTCACCGGGAATCGTCAAACCAATTATTCAACATGTTGAATAATTCTGGGAGCGCTCCCGGAGAATTTGCGTGACGACAGACACAACGCGAACAAAGGCGTTTGATACTTTTTAATTGCCGTTTCATCCTGTCCCTTCCTGTAGTGCCGCAGTTTACACCGCCGTTATTCGGCGGCCGGCGTTGTATCCCTAATCAACGGCGTATAAAATGGAGATAGAGCCCACATCGGCGTACACAACAGTGTTTTAACCAGCGACAGAGGCAGACAAAACGGCGGCGCTAGCAGACAGTACTCCGTTCTAAACGCCACCTCCCGGTTAAAACGGCGTTCCAAATGGCCGATAGGTGGCGGTCAGTATAAAAACGCTAGCGCGCTGCATGCAGGCCTCTCACTCATGGCCAGCTCCAGATATTTTTGCAGAGAAGCTCCAGTATGCCTCATAAAAGAAAGTTGGCAGCAGCAAGAAGAAGAAAACCAAGAGGTCTGGTTCAGAAGCAGAGGGGAGGCCTGTGGTGGACACGGAGCAACACGTTGAGGAGGGGGAAAGGAAGGAGAAAAAAAGGCTGAGGATGATCTCCCTCCCCCTGCAGTGACAGAGGCATGTATTCCTGCTGCTTCAGCCTATTATACTCTGGGGGCGGTGCCTATATGCAAATGATCCTGGAGTAATGCAGGATTTGCCTGGATAAAAACCTGGGCATTAACCAGCGGTACACAGGGCATTATCAGTGACAGCAGAACACCGCCGTTCTCACGCGCATCTTAACCTGCGATTGTAAAGGATAGAACTGGGTATTAACCCCCGTTGCCTGACGTGTGCCGGATGGTACAGCGTCAAAACGCCACTTTATTCGTCGGATTTAGCGGCACTTTATCCACCTATTTGCAGATAGTATGGCAGTCAAAACGCCGGCGAAATGCTCAACCCCTTTCCACCGTGAAAACAGCCGGAACTACCACGAACTTCAGTCTACGTACTACCCGCTGACAAAACCGTCTATGTGTAAACGGGGCTTTAGCTACAGCACTTCTGTCACTGCATGACTGACAATTCCATGTTGTTCTGTTTCAGGGGTGGCCAAGTTCGGTCATCGAGAGCCACATTCCTGACACTCTTAGTTGTCTTCCTGCTCCAACACACCTGAATCCAATGAAAGATTCGTTAGTAGACTTTTAATGAGCCTTTCAATTGCAGGATCGGGCCAATTTCAACATTTTTGCATCTAACTTTATGAAGACGAGTCACAAAGGCTGAACAAAAATTAAGTTACGACACAACAATAATTTAGCATTTGGTTCTCCTCATTGACTAAACTTGCTATTAGAAAAAAAAAAAAAAACAGTGTAGTTCATGCAGTTTCTCTTTAGAAATACATTTGCTGAAGGGTTGCTAAGGGTTTAAACACTGAATCTGAAACATGATGGTAGATGCGTGAAACAATGTGGAACAAGTCTCTTTGCCAAAGGGTATTCCCACTGGCCATAGGGTCAGTGACCCTATGGCCTTGGCAGAGGTTTGCGCTCTCCGAGTGCTTCTAGTTTTTCATTGTTTTGTTTTATTAATATGACCAAAGCAGATGGTCACCCCACTTAGTCAGGTCTACTGGAGGTTTCTTCCGATGATCCAAAAACATTTGAGGGAGATTTTTCTTACAACTCTAACCAATATGCTTGTCCTTGGGGTGGGTAAGGTTGTACCTTTGTTCATGTGCAGTGCTTTGTTGACATGCTGTGATTTGTCATGATGTAAATATAATAAATGTAATTAATTTTGTGGATATTTAATGTCAATCTTTAAAAAAAAGCACAGTTGATTAAGTAATTCATAACCCTGGGGATATAATTTTTTTAAAGTACATTTGTTTTTAATGGACCTGTCATACCTTGATGATTTAGCCAGCGTATGCCGAATTATGAAAAAAATTAGCGAATACACTGGCTACATGAAATAAGTTATGCAGCTGTCACACCACGATGATTTAGCCAGCACTTGATAACAGCACTGTTTCCATCAAGTGTTCTGGGTTGCTTTAGCATGGTATGGTATGGGTCAGAATATTTAAGTCTGGCTTGGCTTGTATTTCCACCACCAACAGCACACTTTTTTTCTGGCAGGCGTAGCATGTAGCTGTTGACATGCGCATCATCAAAAGCACATACGCTGTCACACAGCCTCATCCCTCCACACAGAGGCCCAACAAAGTAATTTAACATTTTTTAAATTTTATTACCAATGAAGCTGGAGGAGGTTGACTTGAGGCTGTAATTTCTGCCAAAGGTGCATCAACAAGGTATTGAGCAAAGGGTCTGAATACTTACGTACACGTGATTTCTTAGTTTTTTTACTTTTAATAAATTTGAAAAAAAAAATCAACAAAACTTTTTTTGTGTTGCCATTATGTGGTGTTGTAATTACACTTTTGAGAATAAAATAAATTTCTTCCATTTTAGACTAAGGCTGTAACTTAAAATGTGGAAGTGAAGCACCGTGAATACTCTCTGGACACATTGTAAATACACACACCTGACATTTATCATCCAATATAGCTTATGAAAAGCCACTACTAACAGGACTTTGACCTTGATTTTTTTTTTTCTATGGTAAAATTTTGTGGAATTGGACACTAGTTTTGGCGGAGGTTTTCACGAGTACGGTGCTCTTGTTACGTCCACCAAGGATGTAATAAAAAATGGGCATTTACTGCACCCCCCAAGGACATAATAAAATCATGGGTGTTTATTACGTCTGCCAAGGACGTGATAAATCATTGGCATTTTTTTTTTTCTGTCTGTCTGTTATCAGGATTACGTCAAATCGTCTTCACAGATTCTCACAAAATTTGCACCATAGATAGACATTAGGACATGGAAAACTGCACTGAATTTTGTAGGTGATCCACATCTGGATTCTGGATCAATATTTCACTTTATCTTGACTTTGAAAGATTACGTCAAAACTACTTCGTGGATTCTCACCAAATTTGCACCATAGATATTAGGGCATGGAAGACGCCACTGATTTTTGGAAGTGATCTGGATCCAGATTCTGGATAAATATTTCACTTTATATTGGCTTTGAAGGATTACGTCAAAACTACTTCACTGATTCTCACCAAATTTGCATCACAGATAGCTATTAGGGAATGGAAGACTCCACTGAGTTTTGGAGGTGATCCAGATCCGGATTGACAAATGTCAGAAATGTTGGATTGCTCTTGTTTTACTTCATTTTTGGCTTGGGACATGATGGGATTTATTTTCATTGCATGCATAATGCTGAAGAATGGACTGGTGCCCGTGATAAATGCTCACGTAAATGAATGAGGCACTGTGACTCTTTCAACTTTTAAAATAAATTACGTTCCTTGCTGTGGCACAATGCACCGACATTCTCTAATTCAGGCTGAGAAATGACAAACACAGAGAGGAACTTCTTTTAAAATGGTCCATGTCTTCAGCCACTAAAAGGAACTAAAGTATTTTCAGATATTATTTTTCAAAATAAGGACATTTTATGTGTTCAGGTTTTTGTCAGGTTGTGATGATGAATATGACTGAAATGACAGGCAAGATTAAGACTTTATATATACTCACTATGTGAATGGTTTTAATATATGGAACAGTCTGAACTGTTTGCATGACTACAGCTTCCACTGAGCCAATCACTGGACAGCATCAATGTGTTTCAACTTATGAATAACTTACAAGTAATGTGTGTCAACAATCGCATAACTTAACCTACAACTTATGGCCCGTGTATGCGGGACATATGAGTCATACCCTGGCAAGTGTCAAAAATACTGTGCATGCCCAAAATGTTTTGCCAAACTCGCTGTACTACCACATATACCAGTGTGCTTGACCGTGCTCTTACCTTATTCAAAACTTACCCATATATTGTTAGATGTTCACTAGCACATTCAGCGTATTTTAAAAATGTCAGCATATGCTGGCTAAACTGTCGAGCTATCATAGTGCTATAAGGATACCACTGTGGTGCTACTACAACCCATTCCTTTTATTAGAAGACTGGAGAGTAGAAAGAAATATTGAATTGTATTGAATCCAAAACTTTCAGTTAGCCAGTTTGACATCAAAACTGGCCTAAGATCAAAAGCTTATGTGACCAACACAAAGGTAATGCATGACTTCATAGGAGTTTTCATTTGAACCATACGTATGTAGACAGGTGTGTGCTTTTGCAAATCATGTACAATCAACTGAATGTAACCCAGGTGGACTCCAGTTAAGATGTAGAAACATTTCAAGGATGATCAGTGGAAACAGGATGCACCTGAGCTCAATTTTGAGCTATGGGGCAAAGGCTATAGATAGTTATATACATGAGATTTCATAAGGTTTTTATTATTATTATTATTTTTTATTATTATATAAATTTGCAACAATCTGAAAAAATGCATTGTCATTATGGGGTATTGTGTGTAGAATGTTGAAGAAAAAAAAATGAATTTAATCCATTTTGGAATAAAGCTGTGACATAAAAGGTGGAAAAAGTGCAGCGCTGTGAATACTTTCTGGATGCACCATATTCTATCAAAAGATATTAAACTTTTTTGCTTGTTATGGTGACAAGAACAAAGTGGATGTTGTTTTAGCTTTCAATGATGGTAAAAGATGGGCAGTTAGAGATTAACTTTTTAAACAAACATCAGTAAAAGAGCTTCGTATGTGAATGAAACATTGTGCAAAATGATATAACTCAACTGTTTTTATGAATGAAGTTTAATATTGTCAGCTATAAATACAGAAAAAAAAATAACTTCTCACATCAACATCAATGTGAATGCACTATCAGGCCTTTGCACCGAACATGTTCTCTGAAAACCTCTTAGTTTTTAATTGTAGTGCCTTGCTATTAAAAATTTTAATAATGGTTTATTTTCAGAAGCTATATTATGATTCAGGAATTACAGCGTTGTAGTAATGGTACTCCTTAATGACCTGTACATTTTCAATGCTCTGTAAATACTGTGTTTTGAAAAGTGCTGCATAAACTCCAAAGAAAAGTGCCTGCCCAAGCCAAGGAAACAGTAAAACATTTGGACCTAAAATTACATGATCTTTGATCTTTTCTGTCTTGAATTGTGTAAAGACAAAAGTACCATGAAAGAGATAGAGTCTTCACTGAATTATACAGTATGCAAGAAAACTTGTTTTTAATAAACAGTACCTTGATCTATAACTTTGCCTTTCATATTTGAAAAGTGAGATTGATTATTAACAGTGACCTTGACCTCCGTGACCAACATTTATCTCAGCATTATCCAAACAGACAATTTGGATTTGACCAATTAGGTGACAACTGACATGATTTCAAAAAATATCTTTCATGGTACCATGTGGTTCTCCATCAGTGATATATATATAATGTGTGTGTCTGTGAGCGTGTGTGTGTGTGTATTAGGAGGGGGATGCGTAGTGCTAATATAACAACCATAATAGGCTGGTGCCAGGTGCATTCATCTCTTCAGGTGCGTTAATATTTTCACACATTCATGAGAAAAGGCGAGTGTGCATATGTGCAGTTGGTACTCAGTTGGGGGAGATTTACTGTAACAGTTGTGTGTGTCCACTGTATAAATCTGATGAATGAAATTCTGCACACACAAGATGCTGTTTGCCAGTCCAGTTAGCCAAAGACAGACATGTCCTTAATCAACCTCTCCCTGCACATAGCAGCAGTGGATGTGGGGGGATAGTTGTTAGTCCTGTACAGTATGTCCATCTGTCTGTCTGTGATTGAACAAAAATAACTTGAAAAGATCAACCTTAATCAGAATTAAATTGTTTAAAGACTGTGTAAGGTCCCACAGTTGACAGTGTAAATGGAAGCCGTTCGGATCCAACAGGACTCTCCCTTGAGCTGGCTGCCCATCTACACTGAGCAATCGGGGAGGATGGCCTTCGACAAGGCGATGACCAAGAACCCGATGGTCACTATGCCAGAGCTCCAGCATTCCTCTATGGAGAGAGGAGAACCTTCCAGAAGGAAAACCATCTCTGCAGAAATCCACCAATCAGGCCAGAATGTTAGAGCGGGCAGACGGAAGCCACTCCCTTAGTAAAAGACACATTACTGCCTGAGTTTGCTAGAAGGCACCTGAAGGACTCTCAGACCATGAGAAACAAAATTCTCTGGTCTGATGAAGCAAATATTGAACTGTTTGGGGGAAACCAGGCACCATCCCTACAGTGAAGCATGGTGGTGGCAGCATCATGCTGTGGGGGTGTTTTTCAAAATGGAGGGTAAGCTAAATGCAGCAATGTACAGAGACATCCTGGATGAAAACCTACTCCAAAGCACTCTGGACCTCAGACTGGGGCTCCCATCCATCTTTCAGCAGGACAATGAGCCTAAGCACACAGCCAAGATATCAAAGGAGTGGCTTCAGGACAACTCTGTGATTGTCCTTGAGTGGCCCAGCCAGAGCCCAGACATGAATCTGATTGAACATCTCTGGAGAGATCTGAAAATGGCTGTGCACTAACGCTCCTCATCCAACCTGATGGAATTTGAGAGGTGCTGCAAAGAGGAATGGGCAAAACTGCCCAAAGATAGGTGTGCCAAGCTTGTAGCATCATATTCAAGAAGACTTAAGGTTGTAATTACTGCCAAAGATGCATCAACAAAGTACTGAAGAAAGGGTGTGAATACTTACGTTCATGTGATTTCTTTTTTAAAATTTTTAATACATTTTGCAAAAAACAAAAAACAAAAAACAAAAACAAAAGACTTTTTATGTTGTCATTATGGACGCAGCCGATCTGCTCTGTGGCAGCCTGATCCAGTCAGTTCTCAGAAGATAAGCAGTGTGGAGCCTGGTTAGTACTTCGATGGGAGACCTCTTTGGAACACCAGCGGCTGTGTGTGTTTTTCCAGGTAAAATTGGAGTTGCGTCAGGAATCGCATCCAGCGTAAAACTTGTGCCAAATACCATTGTGGATCTGGCTGTATCCGCTGTGGCGACCCCGACCAAAAACGGGAGCAGCCAAATGGAAACAACATGTTGTCATTATGGGGTGTTGTGAGTAGAATATTGAGAGCAAACACAAATTTACTACATTTTGCAAAAAGGCGGTAACATAACAAAATGTGGAAAAAGTGAAGCACTGTGAATATTGTCTTGATGCACTGTATATATATTTGCAGACCACAGGGTGCTGTGCTTGGGATGGTGCCAAAACCTTTGGTCAGTATTGTAACAGCAAACTCAAAATACTGCCCCCAAATATTTCAGGACTGTCGTGAAAAATTGCTGTTTCTACATCTCTGCAGGGTTATTCCTCTCTGCTTATCTTTGTCACACACAAATGTATTTTTACACAGAAATAGTATTGGTAAGACACATTAGATTGTGTTAGAGGAGGTGTTTATGTACCTTTAAAGGGCTGTTGTGAAAGTGTAGGAACACGGACCCACAACAGGGGGGCGCAAATGAACGGACAATGGAGGAAGTCAAATAACAACACTTTACTGTTGTGAATAAGCACAACAAACACAGCAGATTACAATAGTAGACAAAGAAGTCAATTCACAAAATGTGTCACGTGGGCAGGCTCGAAGATAAGAGACGTCTGTCCAAAGCAGAACCGGAACCACACGATTTCCTCTGCCACCGAGCCCCGGGAATACTGGAGCCGCCAAGTCCCGAACTCCCAGGTGGCCACTGCCTCCGCTTGTCGGATCTGGTACTGCTGGCGAGGAACAAAAACAGTTAAATGTGGGTGCGTTTGCACCCAGCAACACGTATGGTGGGAAAACCACCTCCACCTCTCGTCGGAAGAAACTGGTAAGTGCAGGAGTGTGAGTACTTATCAAATAGGTAGGAAAAAGTCTAACACAGTCTCCAGCTGTAAATACTCACTGTCTGCTATCCAACGCACAAAGTAACAAAGTATTAATGTCAGGAAGACAACACAGTCGGCTGAGCACTTTACCTCCTTGGTAGAGCGATATCTCGGCAAAGAGGTGGAGATGTCTTCTTGCTGATATACCACTGAAGATCAGATGATTGGTGACAGCTGTCGTAGGTGATAAGTGACAGCTGTCACCCCGGCTGCTCCTGTGAGGCGGCAGCGCCCTCTTGTGCCTGGAGCCCGCACTCCAGGCAGGGCGCCCTCTGGTGGTGGTGGGCCAGCAGTACCTCCTCTTCAGCGGCCCACACAACAAGGGCTGCAGGCCAAAGGATAGATTGTGTGTGACATTTATAAAAATGATGCAGAGAGAACCCCTGTTTTGTTGTTGACTATACCTTGCATGAATTATGTTTACATAATTTTGTGATGTTTGAGTATTTACTTATGCTTTCTTATTGCTTTACTTGTTTACATCTTTAGACTATAGTAAAAAAAAAAGAAAAATTGCTGGGTTTTTTTTTTTCATCTCTGCAGGGTCATTCCTTTCTGCTTATCTTTGTTGATAGAAGACTCTATGCTTCTTCAAGTCCAGGAACATCTGATCATGGCCCATGCTAGACAAAGGCCATGTTTGGATTATGGGTTTGTTTGTACTATGGCAGGGGTCCTGAAGATGGCTCTTTGAGGGGGTAAAGTCAGAAGGCTCTGTGGGATATGTTTGCAGGCAGTATCTATTCCTGCAGGTGCACCTGTTATCTGCTTCAACTGTAAATAAATCTCTCTCTGCATCATATGAATGAATTCTGTGATCCTTGCTCTGGCTGTCTTATATCCATGTCTGACATCATGAGAAATTCAACAGAAAGAACTTGTTTTGAACATTTGATGGGTCAGTAGATGAGCAGGGTCCCAAGGAAGATTTTAAAGCTCATAGGTGAGATACAGTGTGGTTGAAGCCATGCTTTAAAATTGATGAGTAAATGTTAAAACCTAAATTCTGAAGAACTTGGGATGCTGAGAGGGGAGAGGGAATACAGTGGAGGGATGCTAGAACAAGGGTGAGATCACCTGTCACAACCATTACTATCATAGTTGGTCTAATTTAGGTAAATGTGTTAACTTTTAAAGGACAAATTGTAAACTGTGAGAGTAAATTAAAATAGCCCAGCATCTGTCTGTTGAAATCAGGCTCAGTCTGCTGAAGGCAAACACTTCAACACTCACAGTGGAGGAACAGAGTAACATGGACTGGCAAAGTCATTGCATTATATTAGCCTTTTCTGTATTTCCAAAATAATGTAAATTTACAATCATGGAAATTCCATTATATGTTTTATTGGTTATGCAGGTTGACATCAGTCATGTTGATCCTATGTTGTCCTTTGACCTCAACATTAGACATATTACGAGGACTGCTTTCTTCTACCTGCGAATTATAGTGAAGCTTCGTCCCATCCTATCTAGGATCAAAAATTACCCCAAGGTTCCTCACTTTGTCAGTGTTATGTATGACACATGAGCCTAGACTAAGCAGTGACTGGTCAAATTGATGCCGATGTCTCACTGGACCAAGAACCATCATTTCAGTCTTATCACAGTTTAAAAGAAGGAAGTTGCTAGACATCCATCTTTTCACTGATGAAGGCAATCTTCTATGGATTTTATGTGGATGAGATTACCAGCAGTTATCAGCATGTATAACTGAGTATCATCAGCATAGCAATGAAAGGTAATCCAAAAACACCATAATATGTGCCCAAGGCATGCTATATAAAGTGAGAAAAGCAGGGGTCCTAAGATGGACCCCTGTGGATCTCCAAATTTCATGTCACTAAGGTTAGAGGTAGTGTTATTGTACAAAACACAGTGAGAACGACTGGTCAGGTATAACATCAACCATGCAAAGGTACTCCCAGTAACCCCAAAATGATTCTCCCACCTATCGAGTAGAATATGATGATCCACAGTATCAAACGCAGCACTAAGATTTAACAGTACCAGAACCACAGTGGTGTCCGAATCCATTTCAAGCAGATCATTCACCACTTTAGTGAGAGATGTCTCTGTGGAAAAATATTTTATAAAAGCAGACTGCAGTGGCTCGAAAAGATTATTCTCAGGAAGGTGGTCCACAAGCTGCCGTAAAACCACCTTTTCAAGAATTTTAGAGCAAAATGATAGATTTGATATTGGCCTATAGGTTTTCAATACCCTAGGGTCAAGATTAGATTTCTTAAGTAATGGTTTAATCACTGGAGATTTGAAACATTTACGAAGAGATCCAGAGGTTAATGAGAGATTAATCATTTCCAGCACTGGTGGCCAAAGAGTGGGCCACAGGTCCTTAAACAGTTTTGTTGGTATGGGATCAAATAAGCAGCTTGTGCTTTTTCAATCAATCAATCAATTTTTTTATATAGCGCCAAATCACAACAAACAGTTGCCCCAAGGCGCTTTATATTGTAAGGCAAGGCCATACAATAATTATGTAAAACCCCAACGGTCAAAACGACCCCCTGTGAGCAAGCACTTGGCTACAGTGGGAAGGAAAAACTCCCTTTTAACAGGAAGAAACCTCCAGCAGAACCAGGCTCAGGGAGGGGCAGTCTTCTGCTGGGACTGGTTGGGGCTGAGGGAGAGAACCAGGAAAAAGACATGCTGTGGAGGGGAGCAGAGATCGATCACTAATGATTAAATGCAGAGTGGTGCATACAGAGCAAAAAGAGAAAGAAACAGTGCATCATGGGAACCCCCCAGCAGTCTACGTCTATAGCAGCATAACTAAGGGATGGTTCAGGGTCACCTGATCCAGCCCTAACTATAAGCTTTAGCAAAAAGGAAAGTTTTAAGCCTAATCTTAAAAGTAGAGAGGGTGTCTGTCTCCCTGATCTGAATTGGGAGCTGGTTCCACAGGAGAGGAGCCTGAAAGCTGAAGGCTCTGCCTCCCATTCTACTCTTACAAACCCTAGGAACTACAAGTAAGCCTGCAGTCTGAGAGCGAAGCGCTCTATTGGGGTGATATGGTACTACGAGGTCCCTAAGATAAGATGGGACCTGATTATTCAAAACCTTATAAGTAAGAAGAAGAATTTTAAATTCTATTCTAGAATTAACAGGAAGCCAATGAAGAGAGGCCAATATGGGTGAGATATGCTCTCTCCTTCTAGTCCCCGTCAGTACTCTAGCTGCAGCTTTTTGTAGATGTTATGAGTTTCGTCAGCACACCTAGTAAGATACTATCAGCTTCTGTCAATCTAGGTCAGGGGTGGCCAAGTTCAGTCTTTGAGAGCCACCTTCCTGACACTTAGTTGTCTCCCTGCTCCAACACACCTGAATCCAATGAAAGGCTCATTAAAAGTCTGCTAACGAGTCTTCCATTGGATTCAGGTGTGTTGGAGCAGGGAGACAACTAAGAGTGTCAGGAAGGTGGTTCTCGAGGACCAAACTTGGCCACCCCTGATCTAGGTAATACCTCAGTAATGGCACCTCCTCAATAGCAGGGTGTATTGGCTGGGTTAAGGCATGATGGGATATGTTTAACCTAAAGTCGTCAATTTTCTTGTCAAAATAATCCAAGAAATCTTGTGCTGTAAAAGCAGAGCTACTTACAGGTGACTGTCCATGAATAAGTGTTGCCACCGTGTTGAACAAGAATTTTTAGTTATGCTTGTTTTTGTTGATCAAATCAGAGTAATAGGTCTGCTTTGTAGCCAGTATTGCATGCTTAATGTCTAACATACCATCATGCCATGTGAGGTAGAATACTTCTAATTTTGAACTATGCCATTTCCATTCTATACCTCTTGTTGTGTGGGCCGCTGAAGAGGAGGTACTGCTGGCCCACCACCACAAGAGGGCGCCCTGCCTGGAGTGCGGGCTCCAGGCACCAGAGGGCGCTGCCGCCTTACGGGAGCAGCCAGGGTGACAGCTGCCTCCCATCACTGGACACAGCTGTTCCACTCAACACAGAGGTATATCAGCAGAACAGCGTCTCCACCTCAGTGCCGAGATATCGCCTTGAGATTAAGGTAACCTTCTCTGCAAGCATATATTGAAGACTCTGATAAACCTTGTTAAACCTTTTCAGGACAGCTGACTACAGAAAGCTACTTGCTTGGATAAGTACTCACCTTCCTGTTCATTGTGACAAGAGGTGGAGGCGGCTTCTCCCCTCTCCGTCTACTGGGTGCTGTCGCATCCATACCTGTGTGTTTGTGCTCTTTCCCGCCAGCAGTACCGGATCCGACGAGCGGAGGCAGTGGCCACCTGGGAATTCGGGACTTGGCGGTTCCAGTACTTCTGGGGTTCGGTGGCAGAGGAGATCTGGGTGGTTCCGGTTCGACTAGGACGGACGTCTCCTACCTTCAAGCCTGCCCACACGACACCAGCAGATTTCGGCTTAAAACTCCAAATTATTAATTGTTGTATTGGTTGTGCTCTTTTCACAACAGTAAAACTTGTTATTCACCTTTCTCCATTGTCCGTTCATTGCGCCCCCTGTTGTGGGTCCATGTACCTACACTTTCACAACAGGATATCTCGGCCCTGAGGTGGAGACGCCGTTCTGCTGATATACCTCTGTGTTGAGTGGAACAGCTGTGTCCAGTGATGGGAGGCAGCTGTCACCCTGGCTGCTCCCGTAAGGCGGCAGCGCCCTCTGGTGCCTGGAGCCCGCACTCCAGGCAGGGCGCCCTCTTGTGGTGGTGGGCCAGCAGTACCTCCTCTTCAGCGGCCCACACAACACCTCTAGCCTTATGCTTGAGGTCACACAAGTAATCACTGAACCAAGGTGACTGTGTTTTTTTTTTTGTTTTTTGTTTTTTTTTTTGGGGGGGGGGGGGGTGGTTTTAATAAAGGTGGCGCAATCACTGCTGCTCACTGCTGATATGTCACAGGCCAAGTAAGCCTGTGACATATGAGCTATAATCTAGACAGTAGCACAGCTGAGAGGTTCATTTAAAGGCCTAACACCAGTGTGATCTCTGCAGCCTTTGAAAGTAAAATCCTTCAATCTCATTTTAGCTCAGCCTTTTGGGTTTTTTACTGCCCTTAAGAATTGCTATGGAGAAGTGGAAAATTGATTCCTGAAATGGGAAGATCTAGGAAAATTAGACTTCATCTTAAATTGAATGCAATTGCACTTTAACTAAATTTTGTGTTACTTTACTTTAGTCTCTCTTTCTCTCCCTCTGTTGAAATGAACAGCTTTGAAACATAATCATGATTGAGATGTGTGTTGCAATTTCACATTTCAGGCTTCTCCCACATACATAACACATTTTTTTCTAAAAGCAACAAACGTCATTGAATGAGTAATTTAACACATTTAGCAGTAATCCCCCTCTCCCAGTTAAATCTATAAAATCTTTGCTCAGACCATCACCATGGGTGGTACATTCATATTGCCCTTCTGCAACCAGTTTGCACATCTTTGATTTTTCAAGCCAAGTCCTTAGATCTTTCCTGTGAAATACCAGACAGTTCTCTCATAATACTGTGGAATATCATGTTGTTGAAAGACTCTTACATGTCAGACAACAAGATAAATATATACATCTACTCACTGATGACATTGTCTGGCATCCAGACATTGATTTATAAATGTTAAAGAACCCAGTAAAGCCTATTTAAGCCACCTGAGTATTAAAAAGTGCTTTGTGCCTTTAACAGCACATATAGGACTTTCTGTACCGTTATGGTGATGGTGATGCAAATGGAAATGTGATTTATTGTTGTGGCCGTAAATTGGAATTTTTTTTTTTTTTAATTTGTTAGACACCGAAGGCCTTTTTGAGATTATCACCTCAGTCAATTTAATTGGTGTTTGTTTATTGGCTGTTGGATTGGAGTAAAATCACTCAAAGATGGAACATCAAATTCAGGGTTGGGAGAAGGGGGGAGGTAAGAAAGTACCCACTGCAATTTGTCAGGAAAATTTATAACCTCGTGTTACCTTGTGATAGCATCTTTGTGACAGAATGTTTTTATCAGGGTTAGTGTAGGCGTAGCTCAAACTGGGTGGACAGAAATGCAAACTCTCACCAATGATGGAGTAAGAAAAAGGTTTAATGGTCAAAACAAGCAGGGAGTTGGTACATGTGTGGTCCAGCAGAGAGGCAAAAGTAACAAACAGGTGTAAGGCTGAGGCGTTGTCCAAAAAAACAGGCACAGGTCAAAGTGAGGCACAGTGAGGAGGCCTTCAGAGGCAAAGATAAACTCAAGGTTGAGTACAAAGCAAGGTCAAAATACCGGCAGGCAAAAAAAGGACAAAATAGAGCTTGGAACATAGGCTGGAAAGTGACATGAAATCAACAATCTGGCAGTGCACTGTGAGAGTGTGAGGGCTTAAACAATGAGCTGGTTAATTATGGTGTAAATGAGGAACAGGTGTGAGGACAGCTCTGGAAGGGTCATGACTGAGAAACACAAAGACAGGTGCAAGATGGTGCAGTTAGACAGAAAGCAAAGCAGACAAATGCAAGATAAAGAATTGACACAAACGATAATCAACGTGAACAAAACAAAAAGGAAAAATCTAGGGATTAATGAGACTTGTCAAAAAAGAGGATAACATGAAAATAAGACTATAACAAAACTAGAACGGAACTCTGAATGGCTAAAGGAGAGTAAATTGATAATTCATCATATAAAACAAAATAAGCAAGTGATTCAACTAATGATTAACCAGTGTAAAACAAATGAAGGCAGGACAAAATCAGAACAGAACTTGACTCATGACAAAAATTTAATAAACAGAAAATCAAATCAGTGACAAAAGCGCAATACAATAAATGAGATAAACAGAACCAAACTAAGACTGAAGTGACTAAGGAACCATGAGAGACAAAATAAAGATAATACAATAAATGAAAACAATATGGCAAAACAAACTGCAGAGAGGACAGGAACTAAGACAAACTTTATACATGCAACCAAGTGATACAAAGAAAATAAATGAAACAAAACCAATAATTAACAGAGCATGACCATGATGACATGACAAGAATAAAAACATAGAAGGCTTAGAGTCTGGAAGCCATCAAGAAACCACAACTAAAACAGGACCCCATCACGGGCAGGATCATGACAGTTTTTTTTTCTTTTTTTTTTCAGACAGAAATTGCTGATACTCATAAATTACTCATTGTGCCTGCACAAGAAATTCTTGTGATTGTCTTCCTGAGTACAGGTTGAGCAACCTGTGACCTGACCATAGGCCAATCTTGTGAAACCAGATGACCCATACATGCCTGCATAATGGATGTGTTCTACTGTGTTGTACTTTCATGCTCCTCCTATATAATAATGTGTGAGCCAAGAGCTCACTCAGTGAACAACTTTTGACTCTATGTTGACTGTTGTTCCCTTGTTGCAAGTATTTACTAAAGATCTTTAAACTTACTCATTTTGTCTTGTGTGATCTCTGACTCTTATTTAAAAATTAATCTGAGGGCCCTGAGACAAATGGGCGTCCCGTCCAGGGTGTACCCTGCCTCACGCCCTATGACTACTGGGATAGGCTCCAACCCCTTCATGACCCTTAAATGGAGTAAGTGGTTGAAGATGAGTGAGTGTGAGTTGAGGTTCTGGATCCACGGCAGGGCCAACATGATTATTGTTGTTATTTTTACTTCTCCATCTTCTTGTCTTATGCTGTCATGAATAAAAACCTTTCTTCACTTATGATGTTGTAAAAGTTATGAAAGAAACCATATAATTTTTTTGCTTGATGATATTACTTACAAAGTTGTTTTGCCTTCAGATGCAACCTTAGAGCTTCATGACATTATAAGGTAAGAAGGTCAGCTTTATAAATGTAGTAATAAAGCAGTAATGTTTGCTTGATCACTTTAATGACATCTTTTATAAAACTAACATTTCTGAATTATGCTACACCAGACAAACCTAACCTTGTGGTGTCATGATGTAATGAATCTACTGATGATATCACAAAGGTCTCCAGACTGTGGTGTAAAGGTTGGTCTTTCCTCCCACAGTGCTGCATGTCTGTGTCGACTCTGATAGAATGCAGAGATAATTAAGTGAAACACAGGCAGTCTGATATGCTGAAATGCACCCCCGCCAGCTTGTTATAGTACATTGTCTCGGTTGCACAATGTGCTTGAACTGCAATGAAATAACAGAAAATAGAGAAACTACAGCACCGTGCTTGTAGAGTGCAACACTAGTTTCCATTTCTATAAACGTTTACCTTGGAAAAATCTTTCAAGGTCAAAGTCCTGTTTGAAGTGGCTTTTCATAAACTGAATTAGATGTGATCAAATGTCAGGAGTATGTATTTAGTTCTTGCACTTGAATCAAAGTTTTTTGTGGTGTTGTCAGGTTTTTTTCACCTTTTTTGTTTTCTAAATTCTTTTTCAAATCATTTCCACAGAACAATGGTTATCTCTGCTATGCACAATTTGTTATTGCTTTTTGGCACTTGGTTTCCGACTGATAACTGGAAGATACACAGACATATAATTGAAACCTCCCTCCAATTTTGGTGGTGTGGGTTAATCAATAACAGAAAAGTGAGAGTGACTGAGGCACTTCTGATTGAAATATAATGCAACCTTTACACCAATTGGGCTTTTCAATATTAAATTCACGTGTCCACAAAATCCACAATCCAGATCAGATCTGCATCAAACATTGTTAGGCAATAGCGAGTGCCAGTCTGCACCTCACTTTCAAATTTGAGAGTGATTGAGGCATGTTTCTAAGATATCATGTAAAATATACATTAAATGGTATTTTCAATGTTAAATTCAAATGGCAACAAAATCTGTAATTTGGATCAGATCCTTGAAAATGCAGGGACCAAAAGAGAAATTCAATTCAACAAAAGTTAGAAAAAATAAAAATGCTCTTTCACATAACACAATTAATATCTGGTGGACTTCATTTTAATCAGTCAGTAGTTAATAAGAAGAGTATATTATTGATTGATAATTTTTTTTATATGTAGCAGGCTCCCTTCAAAAGGAGGGTGATAGTAAATGAAGTAGACTAATGGGGAATGACACTCAAGAGGTTTATGCTTCATTGGATGTACTTAGGAGAAACTTGTCATCTGGAACTTTTGTACTTTGACTTGCCAGTCACTGCTTCATGAAACATTTTATGAATCAAAAGATTTAGATTAAACTAAGAACAAACATATGTGTATGTGTCCACTGTACCACAAAATGCATCTGAAATTACAAGTGCTATCATGTCACTATGGACTGAAATGTCTGAACATTTCCAGCACCTTGTTGGGTATCTGGTTGGGTCTGCAGAATTGGGGACCCACAGGCTAAGGTTGGGTAGTATTTATAAAATAGGTAGCTGACATTTTTCAAGATAAAATTACACAAAGTCTCTAAAATGATTTGGAATGGTGTGTGAGACCAGAATGTAATTTTCAACATCCATTGTTCACTGTTGTTATGTAATATCCATAATTTCTCCAAAAGTATTAGTCCCATCAAGGTTCCATTTTGGCTGCATTCATCCTTGACCCAAAATACATAAGCATGCCACAAACACACACTCATCTTCAGCTGTTTAGTCTAATTAAGGGTCGCGGGAGGCTGGAGCCAATCCCAGCAGTCATAAAGCCGGGTACACCCAAGACAGGACGCCAGTCACATGGCCACAAACAGACAAGCTAACACATTCACACCCACTCGCATACCTACGGACAATTTAAAGACTGCTGGTAACCTACACATAGAATCCTTAGAGAATTGCCTTGTGTCAGTGAAAAGCTGGATGTCCAGCAATTTCTTACTTTTAAACTTGGACAAGACTGAAATGATAGTTCTTGGTACAGTGAGACACTGGCATCAGTTTGACCAGCTAACGGTTACCCTAGGCTCGTGTGTCATACATCACACTGTCAAAGTGAGGAACCTCGGGGTGATTTTTGATCCCGTGTTGTCCTTTGTCCTACACATTACCAATATTATGAGGACAGCTTTCTTCCACCTGTGAAATACAGTGAAGATTTGTCCCATCCTGTCTATGGCTGATGCAGAGACCATGATTCATTCATTTGTTTTGTCTATGTTGGACTACTGCAATGCTCAATTTTCTGGTTTACCAAAGTAGAAAGTTTGACTACATTACACATATTTTGGAATCTTTTCACGGGCTTCCTGTCTCTGTAAGGTCAGATTTTAAAGTTCTGCTATTAACCTGTAAAATTATTCATGGACTAGCACCTCCCTACTGAGCTGACCTAATTAATGCCTATGTATCGGCCAGAGCTCTGCGTTCTCAGGATGCAGGACTACTTTGTGTTCCTGGGGTGAATAACAAGTCTGCAGGCCACAGAGCCTTCTCTTATCATATGCCTGTTTTGTGGAATGATTTCCCTATGGAGATAAAACAGTCTGATTCTGTAGAGACATTCATAAAAAGATGTATTTATTCTCACTTTCATATGGCTAGCATACTGGCATCGTATGGAACTACGTTTCCTATCCTTTTAAATTGATTTTATTAGCAATGGAACAGGTCTCGGCCTCGACTTTATCAAAATTCTGGGTCTGTTAGGGAAGCTTAGAGCTAGCGTCCGGTGATCATTTTAGCATTTTCTCTTCTTTCTGTCAATTTAATGCTGATGAATTATACCTTAGGTGTGCTTTTTCTGGCCTTCTGGCATTCTGCTCTTTTTGTCTCTGTCCGAGGTGTGGAGGGAAATACGCAGGAGTGGGTTTTGTGGACAGCGGGATGCTCGACTGACCGCAAGATGCCATGCCTGAAGCTGATGCAGCGGATGTTTTTGAATTCCTGTTTTCTGTTTCTTCAGCTTTGGAAATCTTTGTAAAAACCTTGCAACTGTTAGAATGGCCTAAGCAGTGGGTCACCCCACTGAGTCTGTTCTGCTTGAGGTTTCTTCCTCAATATCATCAAAGGGAGTTTTTCCTTAGGGCCCCTTCACACATAATGCAAAGTTTGGATTACGTGCACACTTAGTGCACATGACGCAGGAATCGTATGCAAACCGTGTAATGTTTAACCTGCCTCCAACGCCTTGCACACCTGTTGCTACAACTATTTGTGCACACAAGCACCTGAAAGACAAAGTGCGCAGTGTGCGACCCCATCACACCAGGTGCTGGCCAAATTCTAGGTAACATGCATGAACATCTAACATCGCTCGCATGGCACTTAGAAAATGTGTGGCCAGTTGCACTCTTGGCATGACAGCAGACTACACACAATCATTTTCGTGCTCACAGAGAAATTTGTCTATGTCCCACAGGAGTGTGGCTTTGGTGTGTGCACTGAGATGGCAGGAGGTGTGTCCTCTCACTGAAGCGGCTATGGAAATCTGTGGATCTGGACATTCCAGCTGGACACCACGTACTGTGTTTGGACGGACATGGACAAACAACTACCCACTGCGATGCACGTGTGTCTGTCTCTGTTTTGGACTGCGTGAGTCCACTGGGTCGTATGTTTTTGTTTTTTTCACATAAGTGGCGCAATGTGGTCCCACAGGTACCAGCTGGTTTTATTTTGTTTTTATAGTCCACATAAGCGGCGCAATGTTGTCGCACAGTACCGGCTGGTTTTTATATTTCCTTCATATAAGTGGCACGATGTGCTGTGTGTTCCTGCCCAAACTGGTGCGTGCCTGCCCTTCGGCGTGATGTTGCGTGGTGTGATGTTTTGCGCTGTTTCAAATTTTTCATCCAACCGCTGTCCAAACTTTGCACTATGTGTGAAGGGGCCCTTACCACTGCCACCCGTGTGCTTGCTCTAGGGGCTGGTAAGGTCAGACCTTACTTATGTGAAGCACCTTGAGGCCGCTTTGTTGTTATTTGGGTTAGGATATATATAAAATGTAATAAATTGAAACTAAAATCACACACACACATACATACATGTACACAGAGGTCACTTGGCTTTTTATATGTATGTGAGTCACTGCCCCCTGCTGGAATGGGGTGTGAGTCCATAATGTAATTCTGAACATCCATTGTTCACCATTGTTAATATCCCTAATTTCTCCAAAGATTTTAGTCCTATTAACTTTCCGTTTTTGCGGTGTTCATCTTTTACCCAAAATAAATAAGCATATCAAATGGCAAATGTTGTCTTTCCCCAGTTTGTCCATGACTGAACTCATACACACATGCGCACGCATACTTCTGCACAGAGGCCACTTGGTTTTTAATATATAGATAATGTTCAAAACACAAAATGTGGTTTAATCCAGTAGTAGCAGGGTTGGCTTGTGAGTGTATATGCAGCTGCAAAGGTGCGATCACCTCTGCAAGGAGACAGTGTTGGCAAAGTAGTCCTTTTTCAGAAATGGCTTGATCATTTGGGACTTGTGTTTTATTTATACATGACATACACTATGTGTGGTTACTTATGTGGACTCAAATGAGTCATACCATCTGAATTGTGAGGGAAAATCAGGTACACTTTGACCATATGGCACAGTTTTTTGGGCAAGATCCAGTATGCAGGTGCCTCAGTCCTGAGGACGCCAGTGGCTTGAGAAGGGCAAGGGCCATCCTGGTGTCACCTGGCTGTGGTAGAATAATAATTACTTTTGAGAGGTAGGGATTAACCAGTTGTCTAGATGGTTGCCATCCTCATTCCATAATACAGTTGTAGTTCTGTTTGCGCATATTTCTGAAGAACTCAACCCAATTTATGCCAATTCCTGATGGAATTACTTGCATTTGAACTCACTCTGCTTTCTTTGCTGTATTTATTTCATTGTAACTCCCTGCTCCTCACAGCAGGTACTTCTTTTCATCTTCATTACCTCTTATCACAGGGTGCATTCAAATCTTGTTACGTGTGGACTTTTTTCAGTTTGGTGCAAACCAAAATGGCAAGTGTCAATGCTGCCTTGAACCATGGAGCAGACCACAAAGACAAAATTTGTTTTGACCAAAAGAAGTGTAAAATAGTGTAAAAAACGTTTTTAGATATTTCAGTCTTTCATACCAGTTATAGGAAATCGAGGCAGTGTATTATCACCCATTAACTTCGTCAGTTCACATTATAAAACTTACTAATTTGTACACCCGGGATCTGTGTGGACTCCAACAAAACATATATTTTTTAAATACTTTTAAAACTTTTTTATTTATTTATTTTTATTCATGCCATTAGTGGAGGTAAATGTAATAACTAGAGAGTCACTTTGCATCTAATAAAAAAGGCTCTTTAGTATCCGGCTCATAATCCACATTTCATTTTGAAAGACCTTTGATTTTTTTTTTCTTACGTTTCCATAAAAAAAAGCCAAAAAAAAAAAAAAAAATCCTTCTCCCTTGCACCTTGCACTGATGCAAATATCCTCAATAAAAGCTGCTTTAGCACTTCAGTATTATGAAAAACTGACACAAAGATCTAAATTTTGCTCTGGTGTCCCACTAGATATCATTCTATCAAACTGGGGTTCAAGCACACTCCATAAGAAAACTTTAACCACAAAATCTAACCAAACTGGATTGAAATAAGTGAAACGTAAGATAACTGTTGTAGTGAAGCTGACCTCATTCAGAAGTAATCCCCAGTAAAGTACATTAATACTCTTTCCCAAAAGGGCTGATGTCTCAAACTGAAAAGACTGTTGTTAACACTTTGACCTGAAAGCCTCAGTACCACCTGGGGATAACTCCTGAATGCTCCTTTCAGCCTCCATATTCCAGAAGAGTTATCACAGCTTATAATTCAGTTTCTTCAAAGGTGTTACCTTGACCTGAGGTTACAGCTTCATCTGGAGGTGTCCTGTGGAGTTCTGATGGAGCCTGGTACCAGCCCAATTTCAGTTTCATCATTTATAATATTTTCAATTCATTACTTGAAATTTTTCTCATTTGGATGCTAAAGGAAACCTGCTTATTGTTGTGGCCTCTTCACTGCATTGTGTCTCTCAGTTCTGGAGGAAGTCCCTGCAAGGCTGACAATTCTCATCCAGTGCTCGCCAACCTGGATGCATCATGCAGTGAAATGTCCACATCTGGCTGTGCACCAGATGTCAAACTGTTACCCTTGCCTCAGTTCTGGCAGCACGGAGGCTCAGTGGTTAGCAGTGTTGCCTCACAGCAAGAAGGTATGTGGTGTGATTACACCCATGTCTAGTTCCTTTCTGAGTAGAGTTTGCATATTCACCCCGTGTCTGCATAGGTTTCCTCCCACCATTAAAAATATGTACATTAGTGTCTGCTTTTATATCTGGAGATGTTTCTGTGTAGGCTCTCAGTTGTTTAGGTGGTTTCCATAGTAGAGAAGCTTGAATCTTCGACTGAACTGGGTTGCTTGACGCAAGGACGTTTCGCTTCAAATTGCAGAAGCTTCCTCAGCTACAATTCTTGCTCTGGTAGTCTGACTTCTGTCTGACCCTTGTCGAGAAGAACAAACAGAAGCCACAAAAGCTGGAGTTTCTTCTCTCTCTTCTCTCCATTTCTTCTCTCTGGCTGAGAGAAGAAATGGTTTGAGAGAGGGGTGAAGGAGGCATTCTATGTGAAACAGTTGAAACCCAGCATTAACCAGGGAGGGGGTCTGAGACATGCTTTGTCCCCTGTTTACAATGGGGTACTCAGATCAAAGCAGTTTCAGTCTTTTGTTCATGTTAATGAGTCATTCACATCATCAGGAGAGGCGTCAGTCCCATCGTTAGGAGGGACAGTTACCCTGTCATTAGGAGGGTGCTAACTAGAGCACAATAGGTGCTAATTAAAGCAATTGTTTAATCACTAGCCAATAGCAGTCTACCTCTCAGTAGGAGGCATCTGGTTCAGTTTAAAACTCCAGCTTTTGTGGCTTCTGTTTGTTCTTCTCGACAAGGGTCAGACAGAAGTCAGACTACTAGAGCAAGAATTTTAGCTGAGGAAGCTTCTGCGATTTGAAGCGAAACGTCCTCACGTCAAGCAACCCAGTCCAGTCGAAGATTCATGCTTCTCTACTATATCTGGAGATGGTCCCCAGGTGTGTCTGGCCCTGATCCTAGTGGTTGGATTGTTCTGACTGTAATTAGGATGAATGCAACAAATTTCAATGTGTGCATGATGACAATAAACTCCCCTTCTTTATCATCTCTTCCTTTGACATTGTGGATTTGGCCTGTCTAACTAGTGTCATGGCTTTTCTGGATTTTATATCAGAAATAGACAGAAAAAAGAATGTTCCAGTAAGTAACTTCAACAGAAGAGTCTACTCATATTACTGCTGATCTCAGGGAATGTGCGACCCAATCCAGGCCTAGATACAACAATCAATTTTAACACATCTGCTGTTTTTAAATTAAGATCTGGTCTTCACTTTAGCCATTTGAATATTCAGAGTCTGATAGCTAAAGTTGATATGATTCACATATGGGTACATTCAAAGAAATGGCTGGATGTAATGGTTTTATCTGAAACACAGCTAAGTAAAACTGCTTCGGACAAATATATCAGCACTGACTGACCGGAAAAGGAGTGGAGGCTTTACAATATTTGTTAAAAGTAAATTTCTTGTCAATGTGCTTCAATCGGTGTCACTGAGTATAATTTGAATTCTTAGCTCTTGATTTAGAAGTCTCCAAAGCACTTCATATTACTGCCATCGGCTGCTATAAGCCTCCTTCAGCTGTCAGCGCTGCTCTATGTGCCTTAAAGCAGCTGTTATCAGGTCTGAATTCCATGAATGTTATTTGATCTAAACTTAAAATGGTTACTACCAGGTTTTGATCACCTTAAAGCTCAATATGGTTCCCTCAGTATTTTCCAGATGGTTGATAGCCCCATGAGACAAAATGTGAAATGCCCTAAAAAAACATCGCTATCATAATTTATTTGATATCAACCAATGTACCCCATAAATTCACAACCACATCTGTTTTTACAAATGACTTTAGGGATGACTGTGTTGTTACAAACTCAAACATTTCCAAATCTAGACCACGCATGATTAGAAAGCATAACGTGAAACATTTTGTGGAGCAAGAATTTTTGCATGATCTGTTACATTTTTTTTGGGGGGGGGGGGGGGGATATTATAAATTCTTCCATGATCGTTTTGTCATCTTGTCAAAATTAAGTTTTGCAAGATATGTTACTCAGTATTTTAGTTTGTTTTGCTTGTTTGTAATCAATGCACTTTTCACATTTAACTCGCTCTGCAGCACACAGTTTACATTGCAGACTCTTGCAACTTCACATATAGAAGTCAGAGGAAGATACCTTTCAGAACACATATTTCAGATTTGAGTAAAACAAGTCATGCAAGACATCAAATTAAAGGGCTTGATAAGAGGATCCAGAATATATCATTTAAGTTATGATGTTATTTTTTGACGTCATGATGAAAAAAACTTGCAAAATTTAGTTTTTTTAAAGGCGTGACAAAGCATGCAAATCATCATTGCAGACTCTGCAAGCTCACGTATAGCAGTCCTATGGAGATACCTTTCAGAAAAAAAGGGTCAAGGTGACAGGAAGGTCAAACACTAAAATCATCCAAAATAAAAACTTTCCTGGTTGCAATTTGTGTTTTTTTGCTTCCACATTTGGCATGAATATAGTGAATGACCTTGCCCATCAGTCCCTCTTCATGGTGGTTGTTCCTCATGGTAGTCTCTCTTGTTCATCTTTTGGCAAGATACCAAATGTTCATTGAAATTGTTGACAAGCCCAATGCTTATCATAAAGTACACAGTAAAAGGCTGTAATACTGCATGGTTCACTTCAAATATCTCTAACCTGCTTCATGAGCACAATGTGGCATCGCCAAAAGCCAGCAGAATAAATGTTGAGTCAGATTGGCTGTTTTTCACACGACTGCACAATTAATGCACAGTTGCAATCAGAAAAGCCAAATCGAATCATTTCCTGGCTGAATCTACAAACAATCTAAACAGTTCCCTGAAGTTTTGGAAGTCAGTTAAATCCTTAGCTGGATGTAAAAATAATGCAGAGCTTCCTCCATCCATTAAGGACTCACATAAAATCTTTGTGAATGCTGAAATGCTTCGTTGTTTTAATGAGCATTTCATGGCCTCTGGTTCCTTGTTTGACAGTACTCATGAAAACTCCATTGTTGTCTGTTCTGATGATCATACAGAGTCAGTCCTTTCGTTTTTCTCCCATTACAGTCTCTGAGGCACACAAAGCCCTCAGATGTTTACATACTGAAAAGCACTGGCTTGTCCTTATAACTTGGAACCTTATTTTTAAATCTATAGCTGATTTTATGGCATTACCTTTGACATATCGTTTTAATCTCACCTTGAACACAAATGAAATCCCGCCTTATATACAAATCGGCTTTTGTACTTCCTCGCCTAACTTCAACTTCAGTGCTTTGTTATATAAAAAAGGAGTGACCTTACTGTTCTAAACAATTATAGCCCAATATCTAAATTCTCTGTCTTGGCAAAAGTTCTGGAATCCCTTGTCAGTCAAAAGCTGAAAGCATTATTAAGACAAACAATATTTTATCTAATTTTGAGTCAAGTGTTAGAAAAATATCACTGCACAATGACAGCAACCTTAAAAGTAGTTAAAGATTTAAGTGAATTGCTTGACTTTTTTTTTTATTGATTTTTTAAAAGGGTTTTGATGCTATGGACATTGATTAACTGAAGCACAGCCTCACCCGTATGGAATTGTCAGAACAAACTGTTGATCTGAGAACACACACACACACACACACACACGCACGCACACACACACACACACACATATTGCCAGGGGTGACGGACTGGGGGGTAAAAGGTACTATGTACCCAGGGCCCAGAGCATGGGGGGGGGGGGGGGCCCACAAAAAAAACTGGCATTAAATACATTTTTGTGTTGCATGTTATTAATGTCCATACAATTCATGTTGTAAAATAATGTAATTAGAATGAATGTATAAATGTTGCAAAAGATAATTCTGCTCTAACAATAATATTGAAAGATCTCTGAGGGCCCTTCCACCCCTGCACAGTTGTACAATGGTTTAGTCCAGGCCCACACGCTGCCACACACACACATGCGCACACACACACATCCCAAATGGGATCTCACAGAAAGAGGAGGTGTTTAGTAGTGCTGAAACTAATCGATTTAATCGATTATTGAAATGGTTGTCAACTAATTTACTCATCAATTAGTTGTTAAATAACTTTGTTTTACCGCAAATGTTTCGTTTCTTCCATATAAATCATCCGTATCTGCAGTGCGGCTTTGCTTTGAACCTTGAAACAATCGAAGCAGTGATTGCTTTAGGGATGACTGTGTTGTTACAAACTCAAACATTTACAAATCTAAACCACGCATGATTAGAAAGCATAATGTGAAACATTTTGTGGAGCAAGAATTTTTGCATGATCTGTTTCATTTTTTGGGGGGGAGGGGGGGGGGGCAATATTATAAATTCATCCATGATTGTTTTGTCATCGGGCAGCACGGTGGCTTAGTGGTTAGCACTGTTGCCTGTGTGGAGTTTGCATGTTCTCCCCGTGTTTGCGTGGGTTTCCTCCGGGTGCTCCGGTTTTCTCCCACGTCCACAGACATGCGGGTTAGGTGGATTGGGGTCTTTAAATTGTCCTTAGGTGTGCGTGTGGGGGTGTCTGTGTTTGTTTGTCTATTTGTGGCCCTGCGACAGACTGGCGTCCTGTCCTGGGTGTACCCCGCCTCACGCCCTGTGACTGCTGGGATAGGCCCCAGCCCCCCCGCGACCCTTAATTGGACAAAGCGGTAGAAATTGAATGAATGAATGTTTTGTCATCTTGTCAAAATTAAGTTTTGCAAGATATGTTACTCAGTATGTTAGTTTGTTTTGGCCTCTCTTCATTGGCTTCCTGTTAATTCTAGAATAGAATTTAAAATTCTTCTTCTTACTTATAAGGTTTTGAATAATCAGGTCCCATCTTATCTTAGGGACCTCGTAGTACCATATCACCCCAATAGAGCGCTTCGCTCTCAGACTGCAGGCTTACTTGTAGTTCCTAGGGTTTGTAAGAGTAGAATGGGAGGCAGAGCCTTCAGCTTTCAGGCTCCTCTCCTGTGGAACCAGCTCCCAATTCAGATCAGGGAGACAGACACCCTCTCTACTTTTAAGATTAGGCTTAAAACTTTCCTTTTTGCTAAAGCTTATAGTTAGGGCTGGATCAGGTGACCCTGAACCATCCCTTAGTTATGCTGCTATAGACGTAGACTGCTGGGGGGTTCCCATGATGCACTGTTTCTTTCTCTTTTTGCTCTGTATGCACCACTCTGCATTTAATCATTAGTGATCGATCTCTGCTCCCCTCCACAGCATGTCTTTTTCCTGGTTCTCTCCCTCAGCCCCAACCAGTCCCAGCAGAAGACTGCCCCTCCCTGAGCCTGGTTCTGCTGGAGGTTTCTTCCTGTTAAAAGGGAGTTTTTCCTTCCCACTGTAGCCAAGTGCTTGCTCACAGGGGGTCGTTTTGACCGTTGGGGTTTTACATAATTATTGTATGGCCTTGCCTTACAATATAAAGCGCCTTGGGGCAACTGTTTGTTGTGATTTGGCGCTATATAAAAAAATTGATTGAATTGATTGATTGTTTTGCTTGTTTGTAATCAGTGCATTTTTCACATTTAACTCGCTCTGCAGCACACAGTTTACATTGCAGACTCTTGCAACTTCACATATAGAAGTCAGAGGAAGATACCTTTCAGAACACATATTTCAGATTTGAGTAAAACAAGTAATGTAAGACATCAAATTAAAGGGCTTGATAAGACGATCCACAATATATCATTTAAGTTATGATGTCATTTTTTGACGTCATGATGAAAAAAACTTGCAAAATTTAGTTTTTTTAAAGGTGTGACAAAGCATGCAAATCATCATTGCAGACTCTGTAAGCTCATGTATAGCAGTCCTATGGAGATACTCACTGCTTCTCAAATCTCAAATCTCGATTTGTGGTGTGTCTGTGATGTATGTATGTGCAAAATAAAACAAAACACTACTGCAGGTATGTTTTTGACGAGAATATAACATAACTTTGTTACAAGGTCAAACGTTGAAGTTGCATGATAAAGACATTATAATAACAACTCACTTAAAGAAATAATGGCAAAACTCACATGTAAGTAAAAAACAAAACGATTAATTGAAAAAATAATCGACCGATGAACTGATTAGTAAAATAATCGTTAGTTGCAGCCCTAGTGTTTAGGCTGAAATAAAATGTCTTTCCTAAAAAATCAAAGTCCGGATTTCAAAAAAGAAGAGAAAAAAGGACAGGGAAAGAAAACTAAATGAAGGAAAGCAGCTGCTAACCAAATTCTTTGAAAAGAGAGGTGAGCTTGAATGATAGCTATATTGAGTTGGGGGGTCTGGGGGACCAAAATGCACCATTTTCTAGAAAAATGGTGCAATTTGGTGCATTTCTGCGCATTTTAACAGATGGGAATGCACTAAATTGCACCATTTTTTCTAGAAAATGGTGCATTTTTTCTAGAAAATGGTGCAATTTGGTCCCCCAGACCCCCCAACTTTAAAAAGGGTTCTGGCTCCCAGGTGTGATCTAAGGTATACATGATTTAGACCTGGTTTGACTACGCATTAGAAATTTGGTGTTTGCGTTAATAAAAAAGAACATAACAGTGTGTGTGTGTGTGTTCTTCAATATGGCTAGTACCTAGTGCCCAGAATTTGGTGCTATGCCCCTGCATATTGCCATGACATTTTCTCCATTTTAGTAATCACACATCCAAAGAAATCAAAGCATAGATGTCCAAAAAATTAAGTTATGTGTAATAATGTGAAATGACACAAGGAAAAATTATTGAACACCTGAATAAAGGGAGGTGCAACAAGACAAGGAAAGCAAAGACATGGAAATCAAAGACATTAGCTGAAATCTATCAGTAATTAGAAAGCAGTCATGTCACTTGCCAGTGCAAATTAATGTCAGCTGGTTCAGTCCCAACTCATGGCCTATAAAAGGTGTCTCATTACCAAGGTGTCACACAAGGAACATCTCACAAGATTTCTGACAGAGGAGTAAAAAGTATTGTCAGAAGAGTTGTCCAAGAGCCAAGGACCACTTGTGGAGAGCTTCAGAAAGACATGGAATTGGCAGGTACAATTGTTTCAAAGAAACAACAGAAAAGAACAGGTGCTAAGATTGTGGGGCCTGTGATGAGACTTAAAACCAGGGGGGACAGGGCTTTCTCTGTGGTGGGCCCTCAGCTGTGGAATGATTTGCCCCATAACATCCAAACAGCCCCCACTGTAGAGTGTTTTAAGTCTCGTCTAAAGATCCATTTTTATGCTTTGGCTTTTAACACCGTGTGAGTGTGTGGTCCTCTGTGTGTGTGTGTGTGTGTGTGTGTGTTTGTTTTGTTGTACAGCACTTTGGAAACTGTGAAATGTGCTATATAAATAAAGGGTACGGTATGGTATAAAACAATAAGTACGAGTAATTTACTCAACTGCCATGACCTGTATGCACATTCACCAGACAAAACTCCATTGATGAACAGGAAGCATGTTGAAGCATGCACAACATTTAGGGCCCTTTCACACATAACACGGGTGACGCAGAATGCCACATGAAGGAGGAATCGAATGGTAGTCGTCAAAACACAAATGGCATGCAAGTGTGCTGGTGCGTGTGTCCCGCAACACAAATGGCATGTGAGTGCCCCCCCCCCCCCCCACACACACACACACACCATGATCCAACATTGTCAGCTGTGGCTGAGGTGGCCAGAGTGTGATCACTGTCCAGTGCTGTGTGCATCTGGATGGCTGTCATGTCCATGCTGGAACAGCTGACCGCTGTGGACTCGCAACTCATAGCTGGAGAACACATATCGTGCCATGAACAACATCGGGTGTCCACACTCCATGCAATACACATGTGTGGGCGGGCTTTCATGACATGCTGGTAATTACGTACAGAAAAGATCACATGTGGACCGATCAGCCATATCTCAGCACGCAGGGCATGGTGTGAATGTTGTTATCAGCCAGCCGGCCAGGCTAATGTCACTTCTACCATATAAATTGTTGTACACATGACAGAGTGGAAAATAAATAAAAACACATATACCATAAGGGGAAAGGCATGAACTCATTCATATGTGTTTGCTTTGCTCATAGCACTGTGGACACAGTGGGCGTGTCAGCTGACTGCTGGCCAGCAACTCACTGTGAGCTGGAACTGACAGAGTGTACACAATGTGTTAACCCTCTGGGGTCCGAGGGCATTTTTTGGACAGTTCACTTGCCTGGCATAAATGTTTTATTATTGCTGTTAACAGCTCTCCCTGCATTCCACAATCAAGTTTTATGTCTCTTTTTTTCAGGACAACCTGTGCTTTCAGAATATATATGCTTTTGTTGTGTTTTATAAGTGTAATAAAGGTTTACATTCAAAAATAAGAAAGAAAAAAATAAGCAGAATTTTCCACACACATTTATTCAAAACACACAGCAAATAATAATAAACAACTGTTGTGACACTTTATAAAGGTAATTTGAGGTCTTGTGTGAAAGACTGTACAACAAAAAGGTTCAAACAATAAACACAAATGCACATTTTGAACAATATATACAAAATGGTCTATCCAAGGAGCGTCCCTCCCGCTCACTCCATTGACATGGTAAACAGTGCTTTACGTCAAGAAAGCAACAGAGTTATCCAGTAACATTCACATGCAAACTAGTGGAGCAATCCTGATAGTTACACACTCTTTGTTTGAGCACTCTGCTCCGTCTGCTTTCACTGATCGCTGTGCGTAATGGCGCAGGGCGCGCTGGATGTACTCATTGGAGCACCCAGGGGGCTATTCAAATGGGCCAACTGGTAACATATGTAGCACCATGGCCTCGATTCGGCCTAATTAAATAAAGTACATTAAGGCTGTCTCAACAACAACCTGAGTTTTCAAGTGGAGACAGACTGTGCTGTCCACTCTCAGTTGAGAAATTCCTAAGTCATCTGGAGATCTTCAGATAAGTCTGGAGACGTCCCCCGATGGTCCACCACTGCTTCGCAGACGAAAAACAAAGCTGTAATTCAAAGTTCTTCAAAGGGAAGCCCTCGGCTTTTATCGCTTAAATTTTGGTCATTATGAATTACATGACATTATAATGGCTTCACGTCAGAATCTGAGCTTCTCCATACCAGGAGAACCCAAACTTTTATGATCAAGCTAAGACAGAACCTCTCCTCATCTGGGGGGGACCCTTCCTCCATGATAACACGTGGTTATAAACTTTGTCTTGACAATCAGCTTTTATCTTGAGGTTTAAAGCAATGGAAAAGACCTTTAGTTTGTAATAAAATTTTAGATCAGTATTTCTTTCATTTATATCTAAAGACTTATAGTGTTTGTTTGTATTGATTATTCAAACAAAATGCTTTGCATGTAATCATTCCAGTTTAGTGACATGTGCTCATTTTAACTGATGTGTAAGTGTGACCTTTCTGCATTATCTAAAATGTTGATGTTGAAGTATTCTGTTTATTCAACGGAGTGTTTAAGTGATGATAAATAATGTATCCGTTTGAGTGTCTGAGAACAAATATTATTTCAAATTAATTAATGTTTAAATAGTTGAATCATTTGAAGACATGAAGCTTTCTGTAAAGTTACACACCCTAAATGGGTGGAGTTTGGTGACGTCAGTCCCCCTTTAAGAAGTTAGGACAGAGCCCCGCTCGGCCTTCTTCTGGTGCCTTCTCCCTTCGCTGTCTCTTCTCCATGCTCTCTCTGCCGCTCTTCTCTTTTTCTTCTTTGTAAATGCTTCATTTTTATTTTTGGGCCCAGGCCTCATTGCTAAGCTAAGCTAAGCTACCACGTGGCATTCATTCTTTCATTCTTCACTTTTTAACAAACAAAGTTTAACCTGATGCTTTAAGGCACGTCAAGTCTTTTGAATTTTTAAGAGAACTTCCGAGCTGAGCTTTTCAAATTAAGAGTGAATTTACAGAAAAGCGACTTCTCCTTTTCATAATTTTCAACGCTCTTAAAGTTTTAATTTTTTTCTAAATTCACAAAGACTTTAATTTGGCTCCAACAACTTTTTTTTAAGCTACCAGACCCCATTTTCAACTTCTACCTCTGGGTTCCTGCAAGCTGACAACGGAGCTGATTTCAACCCAGCAGCTAACCGTCGGCAAAGTCAGTCGACTCAAGCCTTGGGATCACTCAGGGACACCTCTGAGTTAACCCCTCTGACCCAAGTGAGCTCATCCTGCCTGGATCATGGACATCCATGATGGACGGATCGGACTGTCCAAACAACTCTTCAACAGTAGCTAAGTGACCCAGTCGACGGTTCCACAAAAAGGGTTTTTTGTCTATGGGCTCATCCTTTTAAACATATTCATGTTTGTTTAATATTTTTCTTAATAATTGGCTTCAAAATTCATCACTAAATTCCAATCAGATTTATTTACTTAAAGTTTTAAGCTTTATCTCTCTTTCTTCCAACGTCTCATGAGTGAACAAGAAAATTGCTTCCATGATTGAACTTATTTTTCATCACTGTCCATAAATGCCAATAAAATGTTCATTTCTTCTATAAATTGTGAATAAATTATAAATATTTCTGCTGTGGTCATTTGTGCTCAGAAGGAAACTCTTGGTCAACTGTATCGTCAGAATTCATGACTTTTGGATCAGAGATTGATTAAATTAAATCGAGACTGATTAATTATTTTGAAACTGATAAATTAATGTTTAAATTATAGTACCTATGCTATAAAAAAGAATAATAGGTGGTGTCCCGAGATAATAAGTATTAAACCCTAAATTAATTATTTTGGTGACCTGTTACATTGGGCCTTGTCCAATTTGATTCAATTTGGGAGTTTAACTACTCATTCACTATAAATTAGAGTATATTAATGGTTCCCCGTGTGTGGGCGATTCAGTAAAGATTATTCCATAAATAAATGTTACATGTTATGGGTCCCTATTGCGAGGCCTGAATATCTGTAAATTTATTAAATGCTACACTTTTTGGTGCCCCATGTGAAGGCATAAAGATTTAAATAAACATTATACATATCACTCCTGAAAACGATCTTTGGCTTTTCACATGAGGTAAATCTGCCTTACGATTGGATTTTGGAAAACCATGTGACGGTGAAGCAATTCCGATTAGACAGTTACATTGCACATGTCACCACACAGCTTCTATGAGGAGTACAAAGATGGCTGATGGCTGGCTCGAAAGTCTGCGGAGTTAACTTTTCACCAAAAAAAAAAAAAAAGTAAGTTTCTATCTCATATCATTAAAAAGTTATTTATAATTTAGTAAAGCTTGGTCTTAGCCGTCGTATACGACGGCGTTGGCCCCAGAGGGTTAAATTACAACACAGAAAACAAGATGACAAATAAATACATGCTGCAATAACAGCATACATATTGACATAACAAATACATAAAATACATTATAACAGAACAAAGGAACAGAAGGTGAGACGTTTTTGTCTATGAGCTGTGTCAGCGGTAGGAGCAGCTGCTCAGCACTGTGTCCTTGCAACTCACAGCTGGGGAACACATATCGTGCCTTGACCACCAGCACCTCCCAACACCCCACCGCGATACACACATGTCGGCATGCTGTCCTAACGCTGTAATAAATAAAAACACTCCTTTGCAACGCAGTCAGCAGCGAGCACGTAAGTGTGCATATCATCAGCCAGGCTGCCCCATGTGAAGATATGCATCTGATCATGTGAACGCACAGCTGCCAATAAAAATGTCTCATCCACCACATGAGTGTCCATGATATCAGCATTTAATCATGTCAGTTCATTACTTCCTTGTTTATGTTCATGGTTCATGCACAGAGGAACAGGAGGATGATACTTGTATTGCCCGCTCTTCCTGACAGGAATTAAAAATTAAAAATTGCAGGGGTTTGTGGTGTGGTTTTTTGTTTGTTTGTTTGTTTACGGTGAGAACAGAATCATGACCAGTAACTAATGATGGAAACCGAAGCCAAAATGAAACAAGAAATCTGGCTCTCCAATTGGTTCAAAATGCTGCAGCCAGACTTTTGATACGAAGCAGAAAGTTCGACCAGAATTCGTGTGTCAGGATTGAGCCGCATGGCGCAAAGCAACGCAGTGATGAAGCCTCACAGGACATGTTCTGGCATGTCCAGCTCATCCACAATTTCTCGGATAGTCACACGACTGAAAAGCCACCGAAAGCCATCTGAAAGCCGTCCTGTGAGACCAACATGGAGGTGCTTTTGTCCCGCACCATGAGCGGCTCCGTGGCACATCCCTCCGCTTCTCTTTCCATGACAAAAACTCCTGTAACAGTGGAATGTGCCGAAAAAGTGCTGATGTCCACGTCTTCTGCCATTTCTGTGGAAGTCAGACGACATCCCGAATCAACAAAGCCTTCACTTTGGAAATTATCTGGTTGTTTCAGCGGGGTTTCAGCCTGTCGATCGGCGTTCGGAGTGCGCCGTGCTCTCAGCCGCTGTGGGCAGTCTTTAAACCGGCTGGAGCACTCCTTAATCTGTGTAATCCCCATAAAGTCGTCCCTGAAAGCCATCTGAATTTTCTGAATGGTGTCCACCTGGAGGTCTCTCACAGTTTCTGGAAAAATTTGATGCAGCAAAACTCCAAATTGTTCAGACATTTTATTCGCAATAAAAATCTGACGAGAGGGGTGGACCACTGCTCACACAAAGCCTGCTCACAGGCGAATGATGCAACCGACAGGCGTGAAAAAACTCACGCATGCGCACAAAGGTTCAAGCTTGGCTGATGCAATCACACGTGATTCAAATCCATATGGTTTTTGCAAAAAAATAAAAAGGTCGGATAGTTTTCTAACAGACCTCGTATTTTCAATCACTGTATTCGGCTACAGCTCAAAATGTACCACAGAACTGCACGATGTAAAAGGTCAGAGCGCACGATTTATGTTCTCACACACATTGTACGTTCAAAAACCACACATCGGACTGGTGTTTCCAGAAGCAAAACGTAAACAGAAGCTTTTTTCAAACTTAATTTACAAAAACTCTCGATGGGAGTACGGAACCCGGGAGAGGTCACTTAAAGTGACATTTTTTCCTTTAATTGAGCCCACAAATTAATAAAACATGCTCTCAAATTAATAAAACATGGGCACGTTTTCCTGGCCATGATAATTCGCGTGCACGTTTTCCTTTAATTGAGCCCTCGAATTAATAAACATGCGCACATTTTCCTTTTATTCAAAATGAACTTCATAATATGACCTAAACTGTATTCCTTACGACGTGGAGACGCTTCTCCCTCAGCATCCTTTTTAATATGCTTAAACTCCAGATGATACGATGCTGGGCAGCTGGAGTTCTCTATATGTCCGTGTGTGCCCAAACCATGATGATACACTCTGACCAGATCCATTTCTAATGGGGAAATGTATTACACTGTCTCCTGGTTTGTTGGCTAACAGCCAACATTTATATGTCAAGACAATATTGAGTGCACATTTTACAAATTGTGGCCAAGTTTAAGTAGATCATGCCCTTGTTTTACTCAAACGATGCTTAAAACATGCGCACAATATCATAAAACGTGCGCACAATATAATAAAACGTGTGCACAATATAATAAAACATGCGCACAATATAATAAAATAGTGCACATTCTCTCCACATGCAAAACATTTTGCGATGACACTTCCAGGGCTCCATAAAAATGCCTGTTTTTACAAATAAAAAAATGAAATATTTTACAAAAGCACATTTATCTGTAAACACCAACACATGACACATGTCACATTTACGTGTTGGTTTACATAATGAATGACTCAAACAATAAGTGTTTAGCGGAGGCACATTTTACTCAGAATCCTTTGCGATCTGTCTGTGTTTGTTACAACACTTCAGAATTAGTGCATTATTCAACATTAAAAGATATGTTATATTTTAACTTTGTACAAATGACAGAATTGACATTAATGGAGTTATTCTATCAGTATTCATTTTATTTATACACCAAACCATAACTCAGCATTGCTTTATTTTCCAAGACCTCAATGACGGGAGCATTGTGATTGGGTAGAGAGTTGAGCTTTGTGGCTCCTCTCAGCTTGCATCTGTGCTGGAAGTCATGTAGTAAACAAGAGCTTCCAGCAGGGGGCAAGATGTTCAAAGACAGAAGTGCGGGCTCATTGTTTGGGTCTGTTGTCACGTTTGATACTACCAGAAGCGATCGTGGTGTTAAAACTCAAATTCAGCTTGTTAGTAGTTGCAAATGTACCAGAGACAATACTGGAATTTATCGGTTATCTGTAACTTCTGATACATTTTTGGGTGGTTTATTGTTTTATCTTTATCAAAGATAACTTTTCAGTTATCTGATTATCTGTTACTGAAGTTCATTTTTTGGTTATATGTGCCCACCACTGCTTAAGACGCACCTATTTTCCCTTTCGTATGGCTAGCATACTGGTATAGTTTTGTTTTAAGCTTTTTACTCTTTTAATTCATTTTATTAGTAAACAGAGCATGCCGCGGCCTCAACTTTGCCTAAATTCTGGGCCTTTTAGTGAAGCTTAGGGTGAGTTGCAGGCGATCACCTTAGTACTGTATTTACTGTTTTTCATGTTGTTTAATTCTGGCAAATTATACTGTATATCTTGTCTTTCTGATGCCTGATTCTGTTTTCTTTTTTTTTCTCTCTCTCTGTTTAAGGTGCAGCTCCATCCAGATATGGGAGTTGTATTTGTGTTGGAGACGCTCCTGTCCTGTGCACCATCAGGTTTTCCTGTATATTTGTTCTGTGAATTGTTTCTGTGAATTGTTCTGTAATTTATGTCTGTCGCAGGGCCCGAGCCTGATTCTGTTTTTCTTCTCCACGTTTGAGGTACGGCTCCATCCCGAGACAACATTTCTTGGATATTGTATTGTGAACTGTTTTGTAATTTGTGTTGGTAGCATGGCCCAAGCAGAGGGTCACCCCTTTGAGTCTGGTCTGCTTGAGGTTTCTTCCTCAGAGGGAGTTTTTCCTTACCACTATTGCTCTGGGTGTTAGTAAGGTTAGACCTTTCTTGTGTGAAGCACCTTGAGGCTACTCTGTTGTGATTTGGTGCTATATAAATGAAAATAAATTGAAAATTGAAATTGGTCTTACATTGACTTTCAGAGACATCATTTAACCATTGTTCAGTCATTTCTGTAGCGCCAGCTACAGAAATGTGTGTGTGCATGTGTGACTTATCACACCTCCCATGTGCTCACACTGTGTTCGTGCACACGCACATGAGCATACACAAAACCATCACCGCAGAATTGCTCACACCTGTCTAACCATGTGTCTGTCCACAGTAAATTTTGCAGAGTAATATTTACTCTGCTGGGATAACATTTGGTCCCAGTCCAAACAGATTTAAATATAATCTATCACACTGCTAAATCAACTCTATCACAGTGTAAAATAAATTCTTATTGGAGTAGAAACACCTGATTTGACAAGATGGTAGAGCTGATTTCACTCTAAAATAGATTGTATTTTACTCTAATGAGACTGGGACCGAATGTTATCCCAGCAGAATATGATTCACTCAGCAAAATTTACTGTGTCCTGACAACAGGTGGAATTTTTTTGCGGTTCCCCAATTCATTTTTTTTTCTTGCCCTTTTTTGGCCAGTTTCTGCTTCTTTCACCCAACTTTGTGTTATATGTGAATGGGCACTTAGACAAGCCTGTGAAATACTGGGAGAATGCAAAATTGCACAATGCACAATTTTTTCAATTACAGCCACAAAAGCCTATAACTTCTTTTTCGGGGTGCCTTGGTGGCTTTCGTCACTTGTCTCCTTCTTGTATGGTAACTCAGATTTTGAGAACTGTCTGCTCCACTCAGATTTACCATAGAGTACAATACTGTCTCTATATTATAATAGCCAAGTGACCTCTGTTTGCATGTATGCATATGTGTGTGCATGGCTTTGATCATGGAGAAACTGGGGAGAGCTGATAAAACTGGGGAGAGCTGACATTTGCTGTTATGCTTATGTATTTTGGGTCAATGACGAACACTGTGAAAACAGAAAGCTGTATATAGGACTAAGGACTAATTTTTTTAGACATTAGCGATATTCACTAATAACAGAGAACAATGGACATTGTGATGCAACACACCATGGGAGTTTATGGTTTTTAATGTTGTTATTGTGGTTCATGTTAGTTTAACAGTGTTGTTCGTGTTATTGATTAATAGTGTTTCTATAGTTCAATTGATTTAGTCATTTTCATTAAATGTCATGTTGCCATAACCAAGAGTGAGAACTGTAGTGCATTTGATGTCTTCTGCCACCGTCTGTTTCATTGGTGTGTAAAATAAAAGTACCTGCTTGCAGCAGAATGCAGAAAAGACAAGAAGCTCTGCATGTGTAAGTAGAACTTCAATCACGGACAAACTGGGGAGAGCTGACATTTGCCATTTGGCATGCTTATGTATTTTGGGTCAAGGATGATAGCCACCAAAACAGTACTTTGATATGAGTAATATTTTTGGAGAAACTACAGATTTTAGTGAACAAAACCGAACAATAGACTTTGACAATTACATTCTGGACTCACATGCCATTTCAGTAGGAGGCAGTACATCATCTGTGTAGTAAAAGCATGTGTGTGCATGTGTGCCTGATTTTATTTAGTAAGATCAGTGTAAGTGCATAAAATAATTATAAATACATTACAAATACATGTATGCACAAGAAAGTGAATACATTTATTTAAAATCCTGTTTTTCGAGAGCTTATTTGCATTAATTGGTGTGAGAAGCTGAGTGTCATCAGCATAACAGTGAAAGGTGAAGTGCTATGTGAAGAGAGAATAGCAGAGAACCTAATACAGAACCTTGCAGAACCAAAAATTTTACCTGTAAAGTTTCAAAATTATGTTACTGCGCACAAGACACACTGATATTGTTTAGTTAAATATGATGTCAACTATGTTAGAACCCTACCATTCATTCATTCATTCATTCATTCATTCATTCATTCATTCATTCATTCATTCATTCATTCATTCTCTATACCCACTTGTTCCAATTAAGGCTCATGGAGTAGTTGGGGCCTACAGTGAGGAAAATAAGTATTTGAACACCGTGCGATTTTGCAAGTTCTCCCACTTAGAAATCATGGAGGGGTTTGAAATTTTCATCTTAGGCGCATTGTCCACTGTGAGAGACATAATCCAAAAAAAAAAAAAAAAGCCGGAAATCACAATGTATGATTTTTTTAATAATTTATTTGCATGTTACTGCTGCAAATAAATATTTCAACAGCTGCCAATCAGCAGAAATTCTGCTCCTCAAAAACCTGTTAATCCGCCTCTAAAAAGTCCACCTCCACTCCACTTATTATTCCAAATTAGAAGCACCTATTTGAGGTCATTAGCTGCATAAAGATACCTGTCCACCCCACACAATCTGTTGTGAAAGTGTAGGAACACGGATCCACAACAGGGGGCGCAAATGAACGGACAATGGAGGAAGTCAAATAACAACACTTTACTGTTGTGAATAAGCACAACAAACACAACGGATCACAACAATAGACAAAGAAGTCAATTCACAAGAATGTGTCACGTGGGCAGGCTCGCAGATAAGAGACGTCTGTCCAAAGCAGAACCGGAACCACACGATTTCCTCCGCCACCGAACCCCGGGAATACTGGAGCCGCCAAGTCCCGAACTCCCAGGTGGCCACTGCCTCCGCGTGTCGGATCTGGTACTGCTGGCGAGGAACAAAAACAGTTAAATGTGGGTGCGTTTGCACCCAGCAATCCGTATGGCGGGAAAACCACCTCCACCTCTCGTTGGAAGAATGTCTGCTATTTAACGCACAAAAGTAATAAAGGGTTACTGTCAAAAAGACAACACAGTCAGCTGAGTACGGTACCTTCTAGGTAGAGCGATATCTCGGCAAAGAGGTGGAGATGTCGTCCTGCTGATATACCACTGCTGATCAGATGATTGGTGACAGCTGTTGTAGGTGATAAGTGACAGCTGTCACCCCGGCTGCTCCTGTGAGGCGGCAGCGCCCTCTGGTGCCTGGAGCCCGCACTCCAGACAGGGCGCCCTCTGGTGGTGGTGGGCCAGCAGTACCTCCTCTTCAGCGGCCCACACAACAGGACCCCCCCCTCAACGGGCGCCTCCTGGCGCCCGACCAGGCTTGTCCGGGTGGCGGCGGTAGAAATTGGCCAGGAGGGCCGGGTCCAGGATGAAGCTCCTCTTCACCCAGGAGCATTCTTCGGGTCCGTACCCCTCCCAGTCCACCAAATACTGGAAGCCCCGGCCCATCCTACGGACATCCAAGAGCCGGCGCACAGTCCAAGCCGGCTCGCCATCGATGATCCGGGCAGGAGGCGGCGCCGGACCCGGAGCACAGAGGGGTGAGGTGTGATGCGGCTTTATCCGGGACACATGGAAAACAGGATGGATCCGCAGTGAGACCGGAAGCTGAAGCCTCACTGCGGCTGGACTGATGACCTTAAGGATTTTGAAGGGGCTGATGTAACGGTCCTGTAGTTTGGGGGAGTCCACTTTCAGGGGAATGTCCTTTGTGGACAACCACACCTCCTGCCCTGGCCGATACGCAGGGGCCGGGGTCCGCCGACGGTCTGCATGGGCTTTTGCCCTCGTCCGGGCCTTTAGCAAAGCAGAATGGGCGGCGCCCCACACCCGACGGCACTTCCGCAGGTGGGCCTGGACCGAGGGCACACCGACCTCTCCCTCAACCACCGGAAACAATGGGGGCTGATACCCCAGACACACCTCAAAAGGGGAGAGGCCGGTGGCTGAAGACACCTGGCTGTTATGGGCATACTCGATCCAGGCCAAATGGGTACTCCAGGCCGCCAGGTGCGCGGCCGTCACGCAGTGCAAGGCCTGTTCCACCTCCTGATTTACCCGTTCTGCTTGCCCGTTGGTCTGAGGATGATACCCGGACGAGAGACTCACCGTGGCCCCCAGTTCCCGGCAGAAGCTCCTCCAGACTTGCGAGGAGAACTGGGGACCGTGATCGGAGACGATGTCTGTTGGAATCCCATGCAGCCGGACGACGTGGTGGACCAGGAGGTCCGCTGTCTCCTGGGCAGTCGGGAGCTTCGGGAGGGCCACGAAGTGGGCCGCCTTGGAGAATCGGTCCACTATCGTGAGGATGGTGGTGTTGCCCTGGGACGGCGGGAGGCCCGTGACAAAATCCAGGCCGATGTGGGACCAGGGGCGATGAGGCACAGGCAGTGGCTGGAGCTGCGGTGGTCAGCCTTGCCCCTGGCGCAGGTGGTGCAGGCCTGGATATAATCCCGGACGTCGGCCTCCAGGGACGCCCACCAGAAGCGCTGCTGGACAACTGCCACGGTCCTACGCACCCCTGGATGACAGGAGAACTTGGAGCCGTGACAGAAGTCCAGGACTGCAGCCCTGGCCTCTGGTGGGACATAAAGTCTGTTCTTCGGCCCAGTTCCGGGATCCGGGATCCGGGCTCCGTGCCAGGGCCTCCCGGACGGTTTTCTCTACGTCCCAGGTGAGGGTGGCCACGATAGCGGACTCCGGGATGATAGGTTCCGGTGGATCCGACAACTCTGTTTTGACTTCGTCTTCATGCACCCGGGACAAGGCATCCGATCTCTGGTTTTTGGTCCCGGGACGGTAGGTGATCCGGAAGTCAAAACGGCCGAAGAACAGTGACCAGCGGGCTTGCCTGGGGTTCAGCCGCTTGGCGGTCCTGATATACTCCAGGTTCCGGTGGTCAGTGAAAACCGTGAATGGCACAGACGTTCCCTCCAACAGATGTCTCCACTCTTCAAGAGCTTCTTTCACCGCAAGGAGTTCTCGATTGCCGACGTCATAGTTCCTTTTGGCCGGGGTCAACCTGCGGGAAAAATAGGCACACGGGTGAAGGACCTTATCGGCCTTTCTGCTCTGAGATAGCACGGCTCCTATCCCTGAGTCCGAGGCGTCCACTTCAACCACAAACTGGCGACTAGGATCGGGCTGCACCAGAACAGGTGCAGACGAGAAGCGCCGTTTCAACTCCTTGAACGCGGCATCGCACCGATCCGACCAGGTGAAGGGAACTTTTGGAGAGGTCAGGGCTGTCAGGGGGCTAACTACCTGACTGTAGCCCTTAATGAACCTCCTGTAGAAATTCGCAAAGCCGAGGAACTGTTGCAGCTTCCTACGGCTGGTGGGTTGGGGCCAGTCTCTCACCGCCGCAACCTTGGCCGGATCAGGAGCGACGGAGTTGGGGGAGATGATAAACCCCAGGAAGGACAAAGAGGTGCGGTGAAACTTACACTTCTCGCCCTTCACAAACAGCCGGTTCTCCAACAACCGCTGCAGGACCTGACGTACATGCCGGACATGAGTCTCAGGATCCGGAGAAAAGATGAGTATATCGTCTAGATATACGAAGACGAATCGGTGCAGGAAATCCCGCAAGACATCATTAACTAATGCTTGGAACGTCGCGGGGGCGTTTGTGAGGCCGAACGGCATGACCAGGTACTCAAAGTGACCTAAGGGGGTGTTAAATGCCGTCTTCCACTCGTCTCCCTTCCGGATCTGAACCAGGTGATACGCATTTCTAAGATCTAGCTTAGTGAATATCTGGGCTCCATGCAGGGGCGTGAACACTGAATCCAACAAGGGCAACGGGTATCGATTACGAACCGTGATTTCGTTCAGCCCCCTATAATCAATGCATGGACAAAGTCCGCCGTCTTTTTTACCCACAAAAAGAAACCTGCACCCATTGGGGAGGTGGAATTCCGGATCAACCCGGCGGCTAAAGAGTCCCGGATGTAGGTCTCCATTGATTCGCGCTCAGGTCGTGAGAGGTTGTACAGCCTGCTGGACGGGAACTCAACGCCTGGAACCAAATCAATGGCACAATCGTACGGATGGTGGGGGGGAAGGGTGAGCGCCAGATCCTTACTGAACACATCCACAAGGTCATGGTACTCCACCGGCACCGTCCCAAGATTGGGCGGGACTCTGACCTCCTCCTTAGCCTGGGAACCAGGAGGAACCGAGGAACCTAAACATACCCGATGGCAGGTCTCGCTCCACTGAACCACTACCCCGGACGGCCAATCGATCCGGGGATTGTGTTTTAACATCCAAGGGAACCCGAGAATCACACGGGAGGTGGCAGGAGTCACAAAAAACTCGATCTCCTCCCGTTGGTTTCCTGACACCACCAGAGTTACTGGTGGTGTCTTATGTGTGATTAGAGGGAGTAGGGAGCCATCTAGTGCCCGCACCTGCACAGGCGAGGTAAGCGCCACCAGAGGGAGCCCTGCCTCCCTGGCCCATCTGCTGTCTAGCAGATTCCCTTCAGAGCCCGTGTCCACCAGTGCTGGGGCCTTCAGGGTTAAATCCTCATAAAGGATTGTCACTGGGAGTCGTGTGGCAATATGAGTATGTCCCACGTGAATGTTTTGGCCCACCCCTAACCCAGTTTCTAGGGGCGGGCGTTGGTGTTTAACCGCTCGGGGCAGTCCCTCACTTGATGCTCTATTGAGCCACAAACAAAGCACGCTCTCCGGACCAGCCTCCTCTGTCTATCTGGTGGCCTAAATGTGGCCCTGCTCGTGTCCATAGCTTCATCAGCAGGGGGAGCTGTAACCACACGGAGCATAGAGGCCGTGGAGCGTGGGGAGGGCGGAACTCGGTCGGAACCGGAAGGGAGAGGGACGGCGCGTGCCCGGCCACGCCCTTCGTCTCGTTCCCGACGGCGTTCTTCTAACCGATTGTCTAATCGTATAACGAGATCAATAAGCCCGTCTAAATCCCGCGGTTCGTCCTTGGCCACCAGGTGCTCCTTCAGGACCAATGACAGTCCGTTTACGAAGGCGGCACGGAGGGCAGTGCTATTCCAGCTGGACCTCGCAGCCGCGATGCGGAAGTCGACTGCATAAGCAGCTGCGCTCCGGCGCCCCTGTCTCATTGACAACAGCACGGCTGAAGCGGTCTCTCCTCTATTTGGGTGATCGAACACTGTTCTGAACTCCCTCACAAACCCATCATATGTCAGAAGGAGCCGTGAATTTTGCTCCCAGAGCGCTGTAGCCCAAGCGCGTGCCTCGCCGCGAAGCAGATTAATTACATAAGCTATCTTACTAGCATCAGTCGCGTACATGACGGGACGTTGTGCGAAGACGAGCGAACACTGCATAAGAAAGTTCGCGCATGTCTCCACACAACCCCCGTACGGCTCTGGAGGGCTTATGTATGCTTCAGGGGAAGGTGGGAGGGGTCGTTGAATGACCTGTGGAACGTCACTGTTGCGCACAGGATCGACAGGAGGGGGAGCCGCAGCAGCGCCCTGAGGGCGCGCTTCCACCTGCGCGGCGAGAGCCTCCACCCTGCGGTTAAGGAGGACGTTCTGCTCGGTCATTAGATCCAGCCGAGCCGTAAAAGCGGTGAGGATTCGCTGCAACTCACCGATCATTCCTCTTGCAGACGCCTGTGCGCCCTGCACTTCCATTGGCCGTTCAACAGCCGGTTGACGTCCCTCAGGGTCCATGACGTTGGCCGAGATATCCTGTTGTGAAAGTGTAGGAACACGGACCCACAACAGGGGGCGCAAATGAACGGACAATGGAGGAAGTCAAATAACAACACTTTACTGTTGTGAATAAGCACAACAAACACAACGGATCACAACAATAGACAAAGAAGTCAATTCACAAGAATGTGTCACGTGGGCAGGCTCGCAGATAAGAGACGTCTGTCCAAAGCAGAACCGGAACCACACGATTTCCTCCGCCACCGAACCCCGGGAATACTGGAGCCGCCAAGTCCCGAACTCCCAGGTGGCCACTGCCTCCACGTGTAAGATCTGGTACTGCTGGCGAGGAACAAAAACAGTTAAATGTGGGTGCGTTTGCACCCAGCAATCCGTATGGCGGGAAAACCACCTCCACCTCTCGTTGGAAGAATGTCTGCTATTTAACGCACAAAAGTAATAAAGGGTTACTGTCAAAAAGTCAACACAGTCAGCTGAGTACGGTACCTTCTAGGTAGAGCTATATCTCGGCAAAGAGGTGGAGATGTCGTCCTGCTGATATACCACTGCTGATCAGATGATTGGTGACAGCTGTTGTAGGTGATAAGTGACAGCTGTCACCCCGGCTGCTCCTGTGAGGCGGCAGCGCCCTCTGGTGCCTGGAGCCCGCACTCCAGACAGGGCGCCCTCTGGTGGTGGTGGGTCAGCAGTACCTCCTCTTCAGCGGCCCACACAACACAATCAGTAAGACAACATGGCTAGATCAAAGAGCTGTCCAAAGACACCAGAGACAAAATTGTAGACCTCCACAAGGGTGGAAAGGTCTACAGGGCAATTGCCAAGCAGCTTGGTGAAAAAAGATCAACCGCTGGAGCAATTATTAGAAAATGGAAGAAGCTAAACATGACTGTTAATCTCCCTCGGACTGGGGCTCCATGCAAGATCCCACCTCGTGGCGTATCAATGAGCCTAAGAAAGGTGAGGAATTAGCCCAGAACTGCTCGGGAGGTGCTGGTCAATGACCTGAAGAGAGCTGTCACCACTGTTTCCAAGGTTACTGTGGGTAATATACTAAGACGTCATAGGTTAAAATCATGCATGACACGGATGGTTCCCCTTCTTAAATCAGCACACGTCCAGGCCCAAATTATGTTGCCCATGACCATTTGGATGATCCAGAGGAGTCATGAGAGAAAGGTATGTGGTCAGATGAGACTAAAATAGAACTTTTTGCTCTTAATTCCCCTCGCCATATTTGGAGGAAGAAGAATGCTGAGTACCATCCCAAAAACATCGTCCCTACTGTGAAGCATGGGGGTGGAAGCATCATGCTTTGGGGGTGTTTTTCTGCACATGGGACAGGACGACTGCACTGTATTAAGGAGAGGATGAATGGGGCCATGTATTGCGAGATTTTGGGGAAAAACCTCCTTTCCTCAGTTAGAGCATTGAAGATGGGTCGTGGACGGGTCTTCCAACATGACAGTGACCCGAAGCACACAGACAGGATAACCAAGGAGTGGCTCCGTAAGAAGTATATCAAGGTTCTGGAGTGGCCTAGCCAGTCTCCAGACCTAAACCCAATAGAAAATCTTTGGAGGGAGCTCAAACTCCATGTTTCTCAGCAACAGCCCAGTAACCTGGCTGATCTAGAGAAGATCTGTATGGAGGAATGAGCCAAAATCCCTGCTGCAGTGTGTGCAAACCTGGTGAAAAACTACAGGAAACGTTTGACCTCTGAAATTGCAAACAGAGGCTACTGTACCAAATATTAACATTGATTTTCACAGGTGTTCAAATATTTATTTGCAGCAGTAACATACAAATAAATTATTAAAAAATCATGCATTGTGATTTTCGGATTTTTTTTTTTTTTTTTAGATTATGTCTCTCACAGTGGATGTACCTAAGATGAAATTTTTAGACCCCTCTATGATTTCTAAGTGGGAGAACTTACAAAATCGCAGGGTGTTCAAATACTTATTTTCCTCACTGTATTCTAGTGGTCATTGGGCAAGAGGTGGGGTACACTCTGAACAGGACGCTAGTCTATTGCAGGGCCACATATAGACAGAAAACACAGTCACACTCGCATGCACACCTATGGTCAATTTAGAGTCACCGATTCACCTAATCTGTCTTTGGAAGTGGGAGGAAGCCACAACGCCTGTAGGAAAGCCACACAAACATCACAAAAAAGAAGGACAAGGTGGAAAGCAATCCAACATTGTTGTTGTTATAAGTCAACAGTGCTATCCACGCATCCACCATGACACTCAGAACCCCGCCAGTACTATGCAAATAAAGTTCAAGCCTCTCCAACAATGTACAAATATTATCTGTATTGAAGGAAGCAATGAAATCCAGGAACAGCATTACTGTGGTGGTATCTATATCCATCACCAGTAGGACATCATTTGCCACCTTCGCATGTACTGCCTACATGGAGTGATAAGTTTTAATTTCTGACTGCAATGACTCAAAGAGATCATTATCAGAAAAGTAAACTACAATTGCTGTGAAAACTACTTTTTCAATAATTTTGCAGAAGAAAAGTATACTTGATACCGGTCTGTAATTAGCCACTGAGCCCAGATCAAGTTTGGGTTTCTTCAAAATCAGTTTAATCACTGCAGAATGTAAGAAAAGAAGTGGTTGCAGGTGACAGACTAAGGGCCCTGTCACACATGTGCGAACATGTACAACTTAGGGCGACACCCATCGGAGCAGCTCGTATGAGCGCACCACGAAACATCGCTCCAACGGGCAGGCATGCACATTGCCGGTGCGACAATTCGTGCACCCGGGAACACAGTGCCAACTGCTGTATGATGTGGTTACACATCGCGCAGCTGCTCTGAAGAAAAAACAAATAAAAAATAAATTTAAAAATACATGCTGCGATGCACACTTTGTCTTTCAGCCGCTTGTGTGCACAAATAGGTGCAGCAACAGGTGTAAGAGGCAGCTGTGATTTTACACGTTTTGCACATGATACCTGCCTCATGCACACTTTATGCGCAAATCGACCAAATTTGCACTATGTGTGAAGGGGCCCTAATCATTGTCAGCGTAGTAGGTCCAATTGAACACCACAGATCCCTAAACAATTTATCTGCAGTGGATCAAAGATACAAGTAGTATTTTAAACAATATTCACAATTTGCAACACCACATCAAGTGAGATAGTGTGCAAAATTGTAAATATCAGTTTTCTTTCAGCGTTAAAATGCCTACTTTAGTTATAGGATCATTCAACCTGACTGAAGTTTGTTGAGATATTTTAGTCCATATACCCTGTATTTTCTTGTCAAAGCAGTCAAAGATAATTTTGATAAAGATAATTTTGTCAACCTATGTGTCAGATATGGTGGGCACTGGAGTGGGAATTTTGACATTTGACCCCAATGACCTTGATCTTTGCCAAAACCCTTTAAGAGCAATTTTGGGGGTCAATTTACATGCACACAGCAAGTTTGGCCTGAGCACCTTGGTAGTGGAACAAACAACTCAACATGCTAAAAAACAAACAAATGTTACTCAAATTATATTATAATGCACTACTGATAACTATTTAAATGGAGCTGGTCTCCAGTGACCTCAGCAGAGCAAGATGGCACTGCTCAAATGTATGGTATTTTCACTTTTGCATAGTCTGCATAGTCTTTTGCATAGTGAATGTGTGTCGTTTTTTTTTTTTTTTTAATTGCACAAGTAGTATTCATAAACATGTCCCAGTCTTCAGGCCATCACATTAACTAAAGATGCTCAGTATGTGCTATGTGACAGAGCCTGTGCACACTAAGTGCAACATGTTCCCTGTTTAACTGTGGCTCATTTGTACTAATTAGCACTAACAGCCCAGAAATAGGATGCTTTCCAGCGTGCAATAAGAGCATTGTTCACTGTTCTCCCATCTTGTGTAATACTGTTCCATCAGCTATCAAGACGTGTTCTCCTGTGTGTGATAAATGAGATATTCATCCCTAATCTTCCAACAAAAAAGCATCTACTGAATAATATATCTGATGTGAGATTATAAATGCATAATGAAACATGCTGTGCACACCGCCACCCGAGCTTATTGGATAATGTTTCTTAGTATTTTTGAGATTCAATGGATATGTGAGGGGAAAAAAACCCAAAAGGTTTGAATTGTGATGGCAAATTTCTGTTCAAAAATTAATGGTATTGACAAAAACACAAGGTTAGTGTATCTTAGCACCTTTAATACTCACTAACAAGTTACTTTGAAAAGTTACTCTATTAGTTACTTTTAAGTTACTTAATACAATTACTTTATATGGTTACTTCATTGGCAGCTTCATGCAGTTACTTTATTAGAGGCTGCCAACAACTTGTAACTAATAAGTAAAGTAACTAATAAGGTACCTAGTAATCTAATTTAAGATTGAGTAATCAGCAAAGTAACTGTTGGATTTACCATACAAGAGCTTCACTAAAATGACAGCTATCGTGAGAACACTGAATCCAGTAGTCACATTCTGTCAATTAACAGAAACACTGTCATTTCACTTTTCTCTTTCATCAAAATTCTATTGGTGTGATGGGGGACAAATTTAACCTGTAACAAATGGAGCCTCTGAAGAAGGCATCACCAGAAACCTCTCTCCAGTGTTTGGCGATGCTGATATCTTTGTATGTGAACAAAGGTGCAAGTCTTTATGGTCCTTGTGCTGCCTGTCTTGTTAGTATGGCTGTGAGATTTGGGCACTAACAAGTGACCTAAGGCGACAACTGGATGTCTTTGGTGTTAGGTGTCTCGGAGGAATCCTTGGGGACCACTGGAATGACTATGACTAAGAGAGATGAGGATGAAGAGAATCACTCCTGCTGTGAGAGAGCGACAGCTCTAACATTTTGGTCATGTGGCTCATTTCTCTGTGCAAGATCCAGCACACAGGTGCCTGAGTGTTGAAGACCCCAGTGGCTGGAGAAGGCCAATCGGATGCTCATGTTTCACCTGGCTGTGGCAAACACATGCTTCTATATAACAGCCGAGTGGATCCTTGTCATTTGATTGGTGCTTTGTATGTCACATGACATGGATTATTCATCCCATTTGTGTTGCATTGCATTTACAGTGTAAATTTGGTTCCATATGTTTTATACCCTTTTGTGACCACCGCGCGCGGCATTTAGCTAAACATGGTGGAGTTTGCTTTGCTGATGGACGATGATTTGAAGGCGCTAATTGATGGTGCTAATTCTTCTAACACGAAAAACAAATCTGCCATGCTGTAAACTGTCTGGAGGCATGAAGAGCTGTTAAGATGAAGAGGAGATGAAGTTATGGCCCAGTCACACGGCAAACAACGATTCCTGAACAAAGGGAAAAAAGAAAAAAAAGTCAATTTGTTGAGAAAAGGCGGATGAAACAGCTTCACCACCGAATAGCCTGCAAAGCAAGAGCGCAAAAGGGATGAAAGAGAAACGAAACGAGACCGAAACTAACACTGATCTTGACACTTTAAATGAGATGCGCCTGGAGCCACAGCTGGAGCAGTGTGTGTCTGCATCTCTGAGTTCCAGGACTCGGCGCTGGAACGGAGCTCATAGCACCTGAGTCCTGGAGAAACTACAAACAGCAGGAGAACTGTGTGCATGTTGGTGGGTCCACCTTATCTGGTTCCAGAACAAAAGAGGGATCATCTCCATCATCAGAATCCTCACTGTCTGACGACTGGGCACTCTGTCTTGTTCAAATTAAAAAAAAACTCTGGTGGTCACTGCTGTTTCACTGTATTGCGTTACTAAGCCAAATATATTGATTTATAACAGAAAACTGTCAAAAGGGGGGATAAATATAAGGATAAAGATGATTGAATATATCAGAGCAGTAAACTGATCAGTCCCTGTGAATGCTGCACATTGACTCCCCATGTGCCGTTATTTCCACCAGCTGCAGCTGATCCACAAGGTGAATTCTGCCTTCCAGAACAGCTCTTTAAATAATCATCTGAATAATCTACCTGTTGCCACATGTGCATAAGGGCTGGTTTGTCATTCCTACACTCATATTGTTATATTTAATAAAAAAATAATAAGCACACGCAGGAGCTGCTGCCGCTGTGTTCAAGTACCGTCGGAAATTACACAACATATTTGTTATTTAAAATTCAGCAGTTGATTGTGGCAAAATAATTGTATGCACACAACAAAAAAATTATTCTGGATTATATAATGTGCCTGAGCCCATTGAAGCTGACCCCCCACCCAGATTAAAAAAAAAAAACAAAACAAAACAAAAAATCCAAGCAAACAGGCTGAATTTGCCCTGTAATTTCCAACAGTACATGAACACAGCAGCAACAGCACTAGCGCTCACCAACTGGCTTCTGCACTGTGTGAAAACATTCAGATGGTCGAATGAAGTCAAATTAAATCCTAACGTTACAAAAACTAAGCAAATGATAAAAAAAATGTCAACAATGACAACAAAATGAAATAAAGATGAATTGAGGTTTTCGTTGCCCTTCTTTCAAATTTTTTGACAGTTTAAAAATCCTGACGAATCGACCGCTGCAAGAACGAAGCTGAGGGAAGGCTAAACGATGCCAACGAAAGTCAATGAAAGTCCAGATTTCTTGTTTCGTTTGGGCTTTGTTGCCCTTTGTTAAGTGTCGTGTTACTGGGCCATTTGGATAATAACCTCAACAAATTTGTGACGTGATTTTTCACTGAACTGAGGAAGTACACAAAGTCAGTGCACGGCACCACAGACTACATCGTAAGAATTATTTTTGAGCTATCTCACTGTTCTGGTTAATTGAATGAGAACAATTTTGGACTCCTATTTAAAGTTTGTGTTGGACTGTTGATGTCAAAGCACCAGTGACGAACACCAAAATGTAAGTCCCTTTTCTGTTGTTTATAAACTAATAAAATATCAAATAACAAGGATCTATTGTAGCCGTTATATAAAACAAAGAATAAATGTTTTTCATTCTTTCAATGGTATGAATATTTCTTGCGATGAAAGATGGAATGTTCCACTCATGGAAAGGCGGTGTGGTGCTGTGGTATTGTGGATGCTGCAAAGTGCAGCAAAAGTACACTCTCCCAGACTTGACTTGATACTGGTTTTCCCATAGTTCACCCCTTTAGTTCGAGCCAGGCACTGCAAAGATGTCAACAAATACTAAACCAAACAACTTTAGCCCCAATACCTCTCTTCAGAAAACTTAAGAGCGATGTCAGGGAGTTTGTCCATAATTCCACAGTTGATGATTGAAACACAAATGTTCTGCTACAGTTGCCAGGCTGCCAAACGGCAGTGTTTTGTCAAACGGCCAGACATATTAATGATCAATGAGTCTGGGGAAATATTGCTTCTGTGTGGCCACACCGATGGGACCCAACAAAAGAACAGAGCCGACAGATGTTGTGTGTCGAGATACCCATCCATCCAACTTTTTTTAGTATCTACTCTTGCTTCCTTTCCTCCTTCATGTCCTCCCATGTTTTAAGGTCCCACAGGCATTTTTTTTTTTTCCTCATCAGCCCTCACACTCACAAACAACATCCTTGTAACGTATTTCTCCCTAACTCCATTCCACCATCTGTTTTGGAGCAGGTCAGGCACTGAGTGGAAAAGGAAAAACAGAGAGAAACAAGGCACTGGGAAAGAAAGACATGCTTGAAGGGCTGTGCAATACACCCCGAGGCATTAGGGATACGTTCAACAAGAGCTGGTGTTCCAGGTTGTTTGACAACAATAGAATTACATCACAGCAGCTTCATCTGACAGCTTGCCAGTGCCAGTTTTTATATGCTAACAAGCGCATCAATTTCCCATTAACATCCATTGCAGCAGACAGTGTGAGGTCTCAAATAAAAAAAGAGAGGATTCAAGACAGATTCTTCGAAAAATTACATCAGATAAGGGGATGCAGACCAGTGAACCATGGACATTTTGGGAGCAATTTTGAGATTCCATTATAGCAGGAGACAGGCAAAAGCTTCAAGGCAGTAGCTTGGGTTTTTATGCTAATACATATTCTGAAATGTGGCACTTCTGCAAGAATGCCTAAAAAGAATTAGCAGATGATTATTTGCTATGACAGCCATTCCCAAACTTAAGAACATCGTGGCCCACTTTGAAATCTGACAATCTTCTGGTGCCCACCAGTATATTTAATCACAGTTTTGATCCACACATGAGACTAAGATGAAACATTTCCACTCGGGTGCAACAATTAACTGATATGAACTGAAAATTGATTATAAAGTGAAACATATAACACTGATACACTGTTCCCTGAATTAATATAAAGGAACTGATTCCGTAGCACTGCTCTCTGTCGCCATAAAACCACACACACACACACACACACACATATATATATATATATATATATATATATATATATATATATATATATATATATATATATATATATAGTGCCCCTGTTCTGTGGAATGATCTCCCTGTGTCAATAAAACAGTGAGATTCTGTAGAGACTTTTAAGTCCAGACTTAAGATGCACTTATTTTCCCTTTCATATGGCTGTGTTACTGGCATAGTATGTTACTATGCTTTTTATCCTTTAAAATTATTTTATTAGGAAATGGAGCCGGCCTCGGCCTCAAATATATCTAAAGTCTGGGTCTTTTAGTGAAGCTTAGGGCTAGTGGCCGGAAGACACCTCTGTGTGTCTTCTGTTTTTCTTGTTGCTTAATACTGACATATTACACTGCATTTATTTTCTTTCCAGTGTCTGATTCTGTTTTTTTTCTCTCTGTTTGAGGTGTGGCTCCATCCAGAGATGGGTGTGGTGTCTGTTTCTGAAACCCTCCCGTCCTGTGCACCAGCAAAATTTCCTGTATTCTTTTTGTAAATTGTTTTGTCAACTGTGCCAGTAGCATGGCCCAAGCAGAGGGGTCACCCCTTTGAGTCTGGTCTGCTTGAGGTTTCTTCCTCAAATCATCAAAGGGAGTTTTTTCCTTACCACTGTTGCCTGTGTGCTTGCTCTAGGGGTCAGTACGGTTAGACCTTACTTGTGTGAAGTGCCTTAAGACAACTTTGTTGTGATTTGGTGCCATATAAATGAAAATAAATTAATAAAAAACAAAACAAAGATATTGCGAGATTTTGCGGGATTTGAAGCCTCAATAGCATGAGTTAACTGCCGGTTATGGAGAGTGTTGCTTTCCATAGCCTAACAGAAATACACTAATAACTAGCAACTGAACCAGCTCAATTTTAGCATTATAAATCAGATAAATTTGTTTTGCTGTTGCTTCTGCTTCTTCAAACTCACAAAAACATTCAAAGGCTAGCACCAGACTGGTCACGTTGACTTTACCTTTGGGGTAAAAAGAAAATTATCATGAATTAGAACAGGAAAGTTATTATATGCTATTTAGGCTAAGCAAACAACAGTTGGGCTCTTCTGGGCTTCTTCTATGATATGCTCTGTGTGATTGTATGCAGTGCTGCCTCCAGTGGTGAACACTGGCTGAAGCGCAACAACAAAAACCTGAAGAACATCCACGTTTTTCAAGAAATATGTATTTGAAGGCAAACATGTTCACTTTTAGGTTCTTCTAATTTATTATTGAAAGCTAATGTCCATACTAAACAACTAATTGTATTGGATGAAAGTATCTTTCCTGAATTGTATATATATATATATATATATATATATATATATATATATATATATATATATATAATTTAACAAACAAGTAATCACAGCTGTTAGCATTTCTTCTAGAACATATTATAGCTATGTAAACCTTCAAGATTCAATATTATATTTCTTACCATATTGACCAGTCCTATTTTCAGGCTTGCATGTAGCTCCTGGAGATAACTTGTCCAGTCTGTATGGGTCAATATTGATGGCGTGTGACTCGACAACATTATAATTCAATGCCCTGCCCATAGAAGGTGTGGGCTAACCTTCTCATATTGAGTGTGCAGATTCTACTTGCAAATTACATAATTTTTTCATCATAGATTTTTTTTCTAATTAGTAGCCTAATTATGGTGTCATTGTTCTGCAGGTGGTGATTAATGGAGACATGACAACCATCTATATGCTGTACCAACTTCATATCACACTAGGGGCAGCTGAGTTTACCTACCAAACCCAACACAATGTATTATCACCCCTGTCTAATATTCACCTTCTCTTTACTCATTTTTCTCCCTTCTTAGTGACATTCCCTCCTTCACCCTGATCTTGCTCTGTCTTTTCCCCTCCGTAAAGCCTTATCGCTTCCCCTCCAGCACCGCCACAAACATGCACACCCACTCACTCACTCTCAAATATACAAACACACTCTTTCACCCAGCGCTGTCCTTCATTTTCAGTTCTGGTGTCTCCTATCTTTTCTGCTTCAGCATCCGGCTAGCTGTCAGGACCTCGGAGCTGTCTTCTTCTGATTAGGCTATCATATTGCCCTGCCAATGCAGTTATCTTTTACTCGGACTGAGAGGAATTCAGTTTCATATCAGCCATTAATGTTTAACGAGACAGGGGTTTAGAGGTGGGTGTGGGGAGCCACTGACCCCTCCCCCCGGGGCTACATGTGTGATGTCAGGACAGGACATACAAACGACATAGTGTTGAAATTACACAATTTGGTGGAAACACTTATTAGAGAAACCCTTTTGGAGAAACAAAATCTATGGCTTGGTCCAAAGACAGAAGGCTGCAAATGTTTTAGGCACTTTATTTAAAACCCCAATTCCAATGAAGTTGGGATGTTGTGTAAAATGTAAAAACAGAATACAATGATTTGCAAATCCTCTTCAACCTATATTCAATTGAATACACCACAAAGACAAGATATTTAATGTTCAAACTGATAAGCTTTATTGTTTTTGTGCAAATATTTGCTCATTTTGAAATGGATTCCTGCAACATGTTTCAAAAAAGTTGGGATGAGGCAACAAAAGACTGGGAAAGTTGATGAATGCTCAAAGAACACCGAATTGGAAACAGGTGAGTGAGGTATAAAAGGAGCATTCCCAAAAGTCTCAGCTGTACTCAAGCAAAGAAGGGGTGAAGATCACCACTTTGTGAACAACTGCATGAAAAAATAGTCCAACAGTTTAAGAACAATGTTTCTCAATGTTCACTTATAAGGAATTTAGGGATTCCATCATCTACAGTCCATAATATAATCACAAGATTCAGAGAATCTGGAGAACTTTCTACACATAAGCGGTAAGACTGAAAGCCAACATTGAATGACCGTGACCTTCAATCCCTCAGGTGGCACTGCATTAAAAACCGACATTATTGAGTAAAGGATCTTACCACGTGGGCTCAGGAACACTTCAGTAAACCATTGTTATTTAACACAGTTTGTTGCTACATCTACAAGTGCAAGTTAAGCCATGCATCAACAACATCCAGAAATGCCACCGCCTTCTCTGGGCCTGAGTTCATTTGAAATGGACAGACGCAAAGTGGAAAAGTGTGCTGTGGTCTGATGAGTCCACCTTTGAAATTGTTTTTGGAAATCATGGACGTTGTGTCCTCTGGATAAAAGAGGAAAATGACCATCCAGATTGTTACCAGCACAAAGTTCAAAAGCCAGCATCTGTGATGGTATGGGGCTGTGTTAGTGTGTATTTACTTATTTTTTAATCAGCAAGTCTGAATAGATTGCTATTTCAGTTTTGGAGAATCGCCAACAGATTTGCTAAACTGTCAGTTATTTCTTAATAATTTTCTTCAGTGAAGTCCAAGTCATATTCAGTGACTTTGGAATGTTCATGTATGCATCCCCTGACTTGTATAAGGAAAAAAAAACTGTAAAACGTAAAAGTGATTATTTTTAATTAAAAATAATAGGTTAGTAATTTTGGTAACACATTACTTGAAGGTATCATCACAATAGTAACATGACACTGTCGTAACTGTTACATGGTACATTCGTGTAGGTGTCATAAACATTATGTCAATGTCATAAATATTTATGACTGCTGTCATTATGTGTCATTCAGTTTTTGTAATGACAAGCTGGCATACAACCAAAGACCAAAAAGACCAAAGACAACTTCTGGTCATGTCATTTTATTTAAGTCAAGTTGTTATAATCAAGATAACCCAAAAAATGTAAACTTAACCATAACCGAAATTAATTTGTTCCCCCGTCACGAAAAGAACCCCATTTCCGTACCCCCAGCACAAACCCATAGATTAATGTACTTCTTGTAACCTAGTCTCACAAACTGCTGTGAGACTGGGTTGGTATATGACCAAAGCACAAATTACCTCGGGCTATATTGTCTGTATTGTTTTATAGAATACATACTGTTAGAGTAACACCAACAGCTGGAGTCAAATTCCTTGTGCCTGTCACAATAGTTGAGCATTAAAACACAATTCTGATTCGCATAAAATGTTGTCATATGACGATGGTAAACACGTAAACAAAATATACCTGTACATATCACTAACAGATCTCTGCTTTGCATCGTCATCTGGCTGTGTGCCATTCTGGAGCCATTAATGGAACTTTCCATAGCAGAATAAAGTGTTTCAACAAAAGGAGCAAGAGAAAGTGAGAGAGAGAGAGAGAGAGAGAGTGAAAGCGATAACTGTGACAGATGTGTTAGTGTTTCAGGTTCTCATTTTCAAAAGTATTGATTGTTTTTCAGAGTATGCAAAGCTTTTAGTGTGAGCAGAGACAGCGATGGTGATGTCACACAGTTCAGGCTGAAGACGGGCAGTGTGTACGAGAAAAAAATCTTTTTCAAACACGTTTTTCTTTGTGAAGACCTCACTCAGTATGTTTCAAGCCTGCTTCATCGTCTTCGTCGTCTCCTTTGTCACATATTCACTAGGGAGCACAACTTTGAAAAGCAGATCACATTATCAGTGATGATCAATGGCCACGACCGATGATGTAATGCATTTTGAGGCTCACTCGTAATTAGTGATGAAAAAAAGCATTTCAACTTCTTAAATCTTTGTTTTACTGTTAAAAATTCCAATTTAGTGAGAAGCAAATTTTCAGTGTTTTTGTGATTCCTTTGGTCCTTTTCTGTTGCCTAAGGTGTCTGGATGACTCAGCTGAATGTCTTAAGTTTTTGATTTTCAGACCAGAACTTTATAAAAATAAATCCCTCCGAGGAGAAGAGTTGGCTTTAAGACAAAGCACCTTTTTATCTGTATGTTTTTGCAGAGACGTCATTGAACATACTGTACACATAAAGATGGTGGTAACACTTTATATTAACTGCATGCTATAAAGCATTTATAAAGTGTAAGTAAATGCTTAAATAACTACTTTCAAAACATTTACAAAGCATTCTTTTTTATTAGCTGCTCATTGGCAAGAACATAAATAGATGGCTTAATAATTATTATTCACAAAATATGTAATGTCTTTATGAAGCATTTATAAATGATTTTTTTTTAATTATCTATAAACCATTCAAGAAAAGTTGATCATAAATAGTTCAGAATTCCGAAGCATAAAATTCGACACTATTCATTAGTGATAAAAATACTTCATAAATCATATTTTTAAGTTATGTTCAGAAGCTGCATACAGGGCCTAAAGATAGGACTGAGCAATATGGTAAAAAATACAATATTGCATGTCACAGGTTTGCATAGCTATGGCATCTTCTAGCATAAATGCTAACTTGCTTGCTAAATTAAATACAGTTAATTGCACACAAATGCAGCAAGAGATAAGGAGATTCTCTTCAGTAGCTAAAACTCAACTGCTCTCATATGAATAGTTTTTGACAAGTATGTCACCAGACCTCTACTCTGAGCATTGACAGTGATATGATACAGAGAAAGTTTGTCTCAGTTTGACAAAATGTATCATCAACAACTCTCCCAAAATAGAGACTGCCATCCTAACCATTGCCTAAATCCTTGATACTATGATCCCTGACTTTCCCATCTCAACACAATATTCATAAAGTCTGATATTAAATCTCCAGCATATCACGTTCACATTCCATAGCTAGCTTTAAACCAGTGTGTTGAAGAGATGTTCCTCAGGGTGTGAAGCTTTTCCACATTGATTTTCCTCAAACACTGGTAAATCCACTGTTGACTCATAGATCAGAAATGGGCATATAATTGAATATGATCAAATTTGATTGAAATTGGCCTAATGAAGATGATGTTTTTATTGATCATGATGGGATAAATTAAATCATATTCACTATTTCAATTCAATTTCAATTTATTTTCATTTATATAGTGCCAAATCACAACAAAGTTGCCTCAAGGCACTTCACACAAGTAAGGTCTAACCTTACTAACCAGCAAAGCAGCAGTGGTAAGGAAAAACTCCCTTTGAGGAAGAAACCTCAAGCAGACCAGACTCAAAGGGGGTCATGCTACAGACACAAATTACAGAACAATTCACCAAAAGAATATACAGGAAATGCTGTTGGTGTACAGGATAGGAGGGTCTCCAGCACAAATACCACACCCATCTCTGGATGGAGCTGTTCCTTAAACAGAGAGAGAGAAAAAAAAAAAAAAAAACAATCAGGCATCAGAAAGACAAGAAATACAGTATAATTTGTCAGCAGTAAACAACAAGAAAAACAGGAAATACATGGTGATTGCCGGCCACTAGCCCTAAGACTCAGAATTGAGGTAAAGTTGCGGCTGCTGCAACACTCAGTTTCCTAATAAAATGAATTAAAAGAGTAAAAATCGTAGAACTATACTATGCCAGTATGCTAGCCATACGAAAGGGAAAATAAGTGCGCCTTAAGTCTGGACTTGAAAGTCTCTACAGAATCTGACTGTTTTATTGACGCAGGGAGATCATTCCACAGAACAGGGGCATGATAAGAGAAGGCTCTATGACCCGCAGACTTCTTATTCACCTTAGGGACACAAAGTAGTTCTGCACCCTGAGAACACAAACACTGGGCCGGTACGTAAGGTTTAATTAGGTCAGCTAGGGAGGTGACAGTCCGTGAACAATTTTATAGACTAGTAGCAGAACCTTAAAATCTGATCTCACTGGGACAGGAAGCCAGTGAAGGGATGCCAAAATGGGTCTAATGTGGTTGAACTTTCTACTTCGTGTCAAAGGTCTGGTTGCAGCATTATGAACCAGTTAGAGAGCTCTAATGCTGGACTGTCTTGACTCTTGTATAGAAGAGTCAAGACAGAAGTCAGACTACCAGAGCAAGATTTTTAGCTGAGGAAGCTTCTGTGATTTGAAGCGAAACGTCCTCACATCAAGCAACCCAGTCCAGTCGAAGATTCAAGCTTCTCTACTATGGAAGGGACAAAGTGCTGCATTTTTGGTATTGTGTCCCTTAAAAGACAACTGATGTTCTGCCCTAACATGATATAACTGTTAATAGTGACAAACAAAAGAAGTCAGAGCTATATAGCCCATGAGGCACCAGTGATTATCTTTGGATTCCATAGCATGAGAGTTGACAACAATTCCTAGACAGGATATCAGTCTGGGGCATGGTTTCTTTCCCAACAAAGGGGCAAGGCTGGTTCCCATTTAGAGCTTGTTGGACTGGGACAATGTGATAAAGATGAAGTGATGAAGTCTCATGCGACTGTCATGAAACCAAACATCAGAGTGAAGAATGGCTCTTTAAATTAAGACCCCAACTAAAATATCTAACTGTCAAAACAACAAAATGCAGGATTTACTAGCAAATTCCATTTGCTGTACAGATTGGACAGTGACAGATCTGATGCCAAAATCATCATACAAATTCAATGAATGGCAAGACTGATTTGGCCACTGCAGCTTTTGCATCATGTTCTGCCTCCTGCACATTCTATCCAGGAAGCATCCTTCACTGAAACTAAACAGACTGTGAGAACACATCTGCCACAGATAGTCTCCTCTGATGTGGTACATGTGTGAAAGTGCAACTCAGGACTATGTACAAAACTAGTACTTGGGATACTGCCCATAGCTCTTAAGAGAGCACACCTACTCTCTCACATACAGCATGATCACTGACCTTTACAACTCTAGTTATGAATGCCAATAATGACACCTGTTGCCGCATCCTCCATACCATATATTTGCCCTCAGTTGGGTATAGCAACCACTTAGGTACACAAGTGATTTCTTCACATGTAGCCATCCATCTGCCACAGCCATGTGAAATGTGAGCATCCCCCTGACCTGTTCCAGTTGCCTTTGACACTGATGCACCTGCATGTTGGATCATGCTCCAAGAGGCATACCACATGGCCAAAATTGCATCATAGCTGATGTTTACTACATAACTGATACACCTTATGTCAGTCCTTCCAACTAACTCCAGTGGTACCCAAGAATCCTCAGAAGAGACTTTTTTTTTTTTTTTTTTACCAAAGACATATGGTCAACACTTTAGGTCACTGGTTAGCATCAAAGTCTCACATCCATACAGAAAGACTGGGACCTTTTTTATCCTGGGTAATCATCAACATGAGGTGCACCAATGTCCTGGGATCTCCTGATTCCATAGGTTGTTCCCTGGCATCTCTCAACTGCATGCACTAAGGACTTACACAAATGTATGTCACTGCTGACATGTGTCAATCTTTGTTGAGGTTCAGCATTTTCACCACATACAGCTTGGATCTTAGACTTGATCTAGGACAATCACAAACACAGACACTCTGATTCCTTACTTGACTTCTCAAGTGTGGCAGTCTGGGTATCCAGTGAATCTGTAAAGATCCCAGCATCATCCTGGAGTCAATATCAGTACACATTGCCTCACTGACAAAGGTGCCTAAATCAGTGTTCTCCACACCCCTATCCAACACCCACTCCATTCAAGAACTGAAGAGAGTAGAAGCCAAAGGGCATCCATTAGGAAAGTTGGAATTCACTGGTACAGTGTCAGAAACTCTACCCTGCTCTACAGAGCACTCACAGTTTCTGGGTATAGAGTGGCCTTTACAGAGTCACAAAAAATATATACGAGGTCTATTAGAAAAGTATCCGACCTTATTATTTTTTTCAAAAACCATATGGATTTGAATCACGTGTGATTACATCAGACATGCTTGAACCCTCGTGGGCATGCGAGAGTTTTTTCACGCCTGTCAGTTACGTCATTCGCCTGTGGGCAGGCTTTGAGTGAGGAGTGGCCCACCCTCTCATCGATTTTTTCATTGTTTAGGAATGGCTCAGAGACTGCTGCTTTGTTTGATAAAATTTTTTTCAAAACTGTAAGGCACAACTGAGTGGACACCATTCGATAAATTCAGCTGGTTTCGGTAAAAATTTTAACGGCTGATGAGAGATTTTGGTCTGGTAGTGTCGCCGTAAGGACGGCCCACGGTGCCTGACGGCGATCTGCGCTTCGAGGCGGCAGCATCTCGCCGTTTCAAGTTGAAAACTTCCACATTTCAGGCTCTGTTGACCCAGGAAGTCGTCAGAGAACAGAGAACTTTCAGAAGAAGTCAGCATGAGGAGTTTATTCGGACATTCCATTGTTAACGGACATTTTGTAATGAAAGAACGTGCGGGCAGAGTCGCATGTCGGGCCGGACCCGACCGCGGAGGGTCGCGACAGGAAAAACACCTCCGTTGGAAACCTTAACGGGCAAGTTGGAACATGCCCAAGCTGTTAAACAATTTCTCAGTTACTCACTTGTTGAAAGCCATCAAAAGCCGCCTGAATTTTACAAATGGTTTTCAACACGGAGGTGTTTTTCCTGTCGCGGCGCACACAGATTCGCCGAGTTGTTTCTGTGACGACTCGGCGAATTTGCGCACACGTCTTTCATTAAAAAATGTCCTTAAACAGTGGAATGTCCGCATAAAGTCCTCATGCCGGCCTCTTCTGAATCTTCTCTGTTCTCTCACGACGTCCTGGGTGAATTAAGCCTTAACTTAGGATGTTTTCAGCTCGAAACAGGCCGACGACGGCGCCTGGAAGCGCTGCGCGACGTCCCGGTCTGTGGGAAGTCCTTACATCGACAGAAACACCCCATAATCTCTCATCAGCCGTTAAACTTTTCACAGAAAACAAGCTTAATTTCTCGAATAGTGTCCACTCGGATATTCCTCACAGGTCCAGAAAAAATTTTGATAAAGCAACACGCGCCGTCTCGAGCAGCGTGTGAAACAAAGGAATTCAGCCGAGAGGGCTGGACCACATCTCACTCAAGGCCTGCCCACAGGGAAATGACGTCACCGACACGCGTGAAAAAACTCATGCATGCGCACGAGGGTTCAAGCATGATTGGTGTAATCGCACATCATTCAAATCCATATAGTTAAAAAAAATAATAAAAGTGTCTGATTTTTTTCTAATAGACCTCGTATATTGCTCTGTGGTTACTAGTTATGCATTTTCCTCCATCAAACAAAACCCCTGCTTTACAGAATCTATTGGAGAAGCTAACTTGTGCTCAAAGCTGTCTCTGAAATATGCATTAACTGACCGTAATCATCACTCTAACTGTAAGAATATCAGATCCATTTAATATTTGAACATTTGCACAGTTGGAAATAGATGTTAAAAAGCATTAAACATAGCCTTAAAGTGATTTCTTTATTACAGTCTGCACTATTCTCAGCATTAAAAGCTCACCTCCAGTCTCAGCAGTAAGGATAATTTTGCACTTCAGATTTCAGCTGTTTTTTTTTATCACCACATTTTAATATCATCTTGTATCTGTGACCACAGATAGTTCACTGCAGATTTTAAAAGAGAAATGACTCATGCAATAACTGCTGAGCCACTCAAACATTTTGCCTGTGCCTCTCCCATATGAAACATTTTTAAAACAAATGTCATTGTGCCAACTGTGATAAAAGCAAAATTTGATGAATTAATGGCATCCATGTGGTGAGGTTATTACAATTTGCAAACTTGGTTTATGCCATTCTTACACAAATGTGAAGAGGGGAACCAAACAGTTCAGTTAATTAATTAAGTAGTAGTAATGACTGAGAGTGCCTAAAATGGTCCTTTGCATAGTGCAGCCTAAATAAAATGCTCTTAGTATGGATCTGGGCCAAGATGAACCAGGAGAACAGCTTCAGCACACCTTTAGGTACAGTCCACAAGTCTGGACCTCTAATGGACAAAAAGGACTGGAAAAAAATTGACTTGTCCCACTCTGGATTGGAAAGGGTGATTGCTTGTAACAACTACAAATGTATTAGTCTGCTCTCTTTCCCAAGAAAGCTACTTGTAAGAATTATTCATAGCAGAATTCAGTCCCAATTACTTGCCAGGGACCAGAGCAGTATGGCATCACATCCAAGAAGTCATCCATCAACCTCATCCGAACCACAAGATTACTTATTGAATTTAAGTGTGAATATCGGCACTGCTTCTTTGGAGCATATGTTGATTTTCACAAAGCACTTCTTTTGTTTGACCAGTGTGGTGTCTGTGAAATCCTGAAAATTTGCAAGAGCCCCAATAAATTGCTATACATATATCAGCCAGCCTGTCCATAGGGACTGTGAGTGCTTTGCTGACAACAGGTGTTTTTAAAGGCTCCAATTCAATATTTGTATGGATCGAATGTTGGATAAGGTTGTACAACCCTGCAGCTTAAATGACTTTGTTTTTCAAGGAGTTTTTAATGTACCTTGAATTTGCAGATGATACTATAATCTTTGTGTAATCAATGGATGCTCTGAGTGCACATTTTTAAAAGCTCATTGAGGACTTGGAGTGCCTGTGTTTGTGAATGTCCTGGATCAAGTCTAAGATTCAGGCTTTCATGATTTCTGGGCTTGGCTTTCATAAATGTATCTATAGTTGATGAAAGTATAGAACAGTATCTGTCCTCACCCTTTGAGATCAAGAGAAGGCTCAGAAGAGCTCATGAAGGCATGAGGTCTCCAGACAGAGGTCTTTGATGATGCCTCTATATTTTCATGCAAACGGTTCTTTCTGACTGAGTGTCGATATACGCCTAGATGGGTACCCATTGCATCAACATGTGATGCCTGACAAAATCCTAAACCTGACAATCTCTAACCCGAAACTTTTATAAACATCCTACAACTCTTCACACGTCCAACCCACTTGACAACACCACTCTGGTAAGTCCACACAGGTCAATTGTTGAATGAAGGCCTTCTTCCTGTTGTAAGCAGAAGAATGAGTCCTTCATCGTCAATTGACTTGTATGGACTTAGTCACCAAACACAAAGGAGGCAAAGTTAAGTCACTATTTGTATAGTTAATTTTAAAGTTCCACATTTACAGTATCTCCATAGGCATCCTCCACATAAGGGTCGGCATGAAGGACCAGAACAGTGCTGCTACCGATCGCCTCAGCATGCAATTTGAGTTGAGAGGAGGAGCTCATCAGTAAAATAACCTGCTGAGGCAATCATTTGCAAGAAATACCAGCACTGTCTTGGCCCTTCATGCATACCCCTTCTCTACATACTACCAGACACTTCTAATAACATTTTGAGCAATTCTGTGATGACAAGAAATGTTTTACTGTTATGTTTTTTTTTTACTTTCCCTGTAGGTTTCAATTATACTGTATAGCTGTTTAGTCCAAGATGGTGTCAGCATTCTAAATCAATACTGCACTTGTCATTACTGTTATCACTATTATCATTACTTTTGTCTGGAGTGAAAAGTTGAATCCAACAACATCTAAAAATAGGGGTCATGTTGAAAACATTTCCCTTTATGATCTGCATACAGTTTTAAAGTGTTTGCCACAGTGGACACTTCATCTTGAAACCAATCTGTAGCTCAAGATTTGCAAGATCTGTAGCAACTAATCATCCAAGATTCTACTTACAAATGATTAAATGCTTTGGCAATATGTCTGAACTGCCTTGAGTTTTCCAAGTCTCATATGTTTTACATAACAGGTGCACACTTTACTGATTCTCAGGTTTGTTTTTGTCTGTTTGTTCTGTGACATACAATTCCAAGGTACATCAATAGCCGTCTCAGGCGAAACCTCCATTACTGGTTTTGTGTTGCATGCTTCCAAGGCCCATTACCCGGAAATGCCGGTTTGTTCTCTGATCTGTGTCTCCACACATACAGAGTGGTGGCAGTATCGCACTGCTCACGTGGCTAATGGCATTGATGTTCAGCAGCTGAAAACCAATCCATCACACAGGAAAAAATGGTGAGGGAGGGGGTGGTGGGGGTGGCGGCAGTGGCTGCGGCCGTGGACACAACAACACAGTGACAGCGCCGTACTCCATAGTTTTAAAAGGCTATTCATCACAATGGTCCCACTGCCAAGCTCCCTGCCTGCATCTCCATGGGAGGAGTCAAAACCCATGCCAAACTCATTAAGGGCGGCCAATGTGGGCAGACTGCAGGCGAGTGAACATCAGCAAAATCTGCTGCACGGGTGATAGATTGATTATAGCATGTAATGGTTTATAGACACACAGTACATGTTTATAGAGAAATCGTATAATACCCTTTCAAATATTTATTTGGCTCTGTTGTTTCTTGGAATAGGCGATTTTACACCTTAAATATAAAAAAAAATGGACCAACTGTGGCTCAGATGAAGGAGCAGGCTGTCTACTAAACCAAAGGGTCGGTATTTTGATCTCTAGCTACTGCAGTCTGCATGTCAAAGTATCTCCTTGAGCAAGATATTGCTTGTAGTGTGCAGGTCAGTACCATGTGTGTAAGGCCCTGCGGCATTCAAAGTGGCATTTGTCAACCTGCTACCCAAAATCATCACTCTTAGCAAAAATTCTGTACACACTCTGGATTGGTACATCTTAAAACTGACAAATCACTTTGCCTGGGAGGGTATTTTTTTCCACACACAGATTAAATGACCAGTATAATTGCTTCTCTTGAATGTTGATCAACAAAAACAACATCAGGGGAGTTAAGGAAATTGGAAAAAAAAGCATGAATGAACCTCATTGATTGTGTCAATATATTGAATTGAACTGAATTGAATTTATTAGACACCCATGCATAACAGAAATTCACTCGAATGCAAACAACCAAAATCATAACAGAAAAGTCAAAGGCGAAAGAAATATAAAAAAATGAACAAAATACATGGTGCCTAAAGGCGTAGGCAGAAGCAACGCCTACACCCCTGTATAAAGTCAAATCAAACCAGGCATATATGCCTGATCATAGACGTTTATATCCAAACACAATCTGAACAACAGCAGCATATAGCTACAGATAAAAGAAGTCAAATATTTCTCCAGACAGCACCCAAAACAAACTAAAGCACACACACAAAAAAACCACAAAGGTTCCAGTATAACAGCATCTACATATAAGACAACTCAACCACATTCATCTAATACATATCTAGAAAATATCATTTCTTTGTATAAATATTTGAACCGGTTGATATCTGGACATCGCTTAAGTTTCTCCAGTAAATTATTCCATGTTTTTGGGCCACAAATGGAGACACAAAAGCACCTCCTAGTCGTCCTAGAGCCAGCAATTTTAAAATCATATGAACCCCTTAAATTATACATTCCTTCTCTTTGTGTAAAATATTCTTGAATTCTGAAAGGTAATTGTTTATTTTTCACTTTATGCATCAACTGAACAGTCTTAAATGAAATCATATAAAGTTTTAATATCTTTGATTTAATAAACAATGGATTGGTATGATCCCAAAACCCTGAATTGTGGATTATTCTTAATGTTCTTTTTTGATGGATGAATAATGATTGTAATGTAGTTTTAGAGTTATTACCCCAATCTTCAGCACAGTAAGTCAAGTAAGGTGCAATCAATGCACAATACGGAGTGTGTAGTGATTTACCATCTAGAATGTACTTTGCCTTATTTAATACTGCAATACGTTTAGAAATGTTCTCCTTGACACAGTCTGTATGTACCCCAAGAATATTTAACTGTATTTGTACATCCTGTTTATAATTTCCAAATAACATCATTTTAGTTTTAGACCGATTAATGACAATTTGTTCATGTCAAACCAACTCTTTATTAATTAGCACAGGCAAATATATATTGATTGTCTAAATTATTTGGCAACTCTAATAAGAAGAGAAGAGATCCAAGGTTACCTCACAAATGTAAATCCTGTTTTAAGATGTTAGTCAACCTTCCCACATGTAACCACCTTTTTAATGTGGGTTTCAGTAGAAAATCTTACAAAATCACAAAATCTTGAGTTTCTGTAATATTTGCTGCAGGCACAACAAACCAATGGGAACTGTCATACATACGCAACCTGGTCTCACAGCAAGTCGTGATTCAGCAGCACGAAATATAAATTAATCTATTGGTTCGTGATATTGTAATGAAAAGTGCCTCATTTTCATCACGGCAGCACAAATTCATTCTAATACATTCAGTGATGGCTGCACAAAATTAAAAGTGAAGCGCGCGCGCGGGTGTGTGTGTGTGTGTGTGTGTGTCTGTGTGTGTGTGTGTGTGGGGGGGGGGGGGGGGTTGGTGGTAATGGTTAGGGTGGGGTGAAAGAGTAAGATTAGGTTATGGTTAAAGTTAGGGTTGGGGGTAGGAGTAGGGTTAGGAATAGAGAGTTAAAAAACACCCGTCACAAAAATTTGACTCATTTCGTGACAGTAGCACGAAAAAACTGGGCTGACATATGCAGTGCTAAATTGATCGCTAGATCTGACATAAAACCAGCCGCACAAGACAATAATACATTATGTTGTGCAGAGGGATAAGGCAGAAGAACCGTGAAGGCATTACGAAGTTTGCTCCTCCCATAATCTGCTTTGTGTCCATTCCTATGACACATTTGCAGTAAAATGAATGTAAAGTAATGCACAGTAATTCATATATACCGGCATAATAATGTTTAATAGGCGGAGCATGTCGATATTGACATGCATATCATCGAGAGTGTGTATGCTGTCGCATGGCCTCGCTCCTCCACACATAGGCCAAATAGTAATTTAACATTTTTTTTTTATTTAATTTAATGTTATTTTTGTCATAGTGGTTCATGGGATTTATTTTTATTGCGTACATAGTCATTAAGAGTTGACTGATAAACTTTGTTGTGAATAAATGAGGCACTGTGGCTCTTTCAACTTTTAAAATACTTAATTTTCTTGTTGTGGGACAAAGTGCCATCGTTCTGTGGTTCAGGCTGAGAAACAAACCAGGGAAGCAGAGCAAAAATATTTTCAGATATTATTTCCCAAAATAAGAATGCCTTATGTGGATAACTTTTTGTCAGGCTGTGATGATAAATCCGATTGAAACAACGTGACAGGCAAGATGAAGACTTTATATTTACTCTGTGTGTGAATAGTTTTAATATTTTAAACAGTTTGAACTGTTCACATGACTGCAGATTTCGCTTTAGCTGTTGAGCCAATTAATGCACAGCAGCGGAGAGCGGGTTAGCACCTCCCTTTTATAACCAGTTCATAATTTTGGGACCACAGCTGAAGGATGCTGAAAAATGATGCAGTATGGGTCAGTTATTTTGGTACCCATTCTTAAATCTGGATGTAGAAACACACAAAATAGCATGCCATGATGTGACGTACCGACCCAGACCGCTCGGTGGAAGCAGGGCTTAAAACAGACGAAGATGAGGCTTATCACTTACATTGTGAGGGAGCGTCAGCCTCAACATTTTCGCCATGTGACATGTTTGTGCTCCCCCTCGAACTGCCACCTTATCGTGGTGGGGGAGTTTGCGTTTCCGGATGATCCTAGGAGCTACGTTGCTGGGGGCTTCGTGCCCCTGGTAGGGGCTCCCATGGCAAACAGGTCCTAGGTGATGGGCCAGACTAAGGGCAGTTCAAAAGCTCCCATGACCGACATGAAATCAAGGACCGAGACGTTGCCCGGTATGGAAGAGCCGGGGCCCCACCCTGGAGCCAGTCCTGAGGTCGGGACTTGTGCGCGAGCGCCTGGTGGTCAGGCCTTAGCCTACAGGGCCTCGCCAGGCTCAGCCCGAATGAGTGATGTGGGCCCACCCTCCTGTGAGTTCACCACCTGCAGAGGGGGCCATGTGGGTTGGGTGCAGAGAGGACTGGGTGGCAGTCAAGGGAGGGTGGCCCGGTCTGCGCTCACAGCCTCTGGCTGTTGGGATGTGGAACGTCACCTCGCTGGGGGGGAAGGAGCCTGAGCTTGTGCGGGAGGTTGAGAGGTACCAACTAGAGATAGTCAGGCACACCTCCATGCACAGCTTGGGCACAGTTGGTACCCAACTCCTGGAGAGGGGCTGGATGCTCCACTTTTCTGGCATTGCTCATGGGGAGAGGCGGTGAGCTGGGGTAGCATTGCTTATTGCTCCCCAGCTCAGTCGCCATGTGTTGGAGTTCACCCTGGTGAACGAGAGGGTCGTGTCCCTACGCCTTCGGGTTGGGGACAGGTCTTTCACTGTTTGTCTCGGCCTATGGGCCAAGCAGCAGTGCAGAGTACCCAACCTTCTTGGAGTGTCTGGGAGGGGTACTAGATAGTACTCCGAACGGGGACTCCATTGTTCTCCTGGGGGACTTCAATGCCCACGTGGGCGGCGACAGTAGGACCTGGAGGGGTGTGATTGGGAAGCATGGCCTCCCTGATCTGAACTTGAGTGGTGTTCAGTTGTTGGACTTATGTGCTAGCCACAGTTTGTCCATCATGAACACCATGTTCGAGCACAGTGGGTGTCCATAAGTGCACGTGGCACCAGGACACCTGACATGGAGTCCGAGTGGACAATGTTCTCCACCTCCATTGTCGATGTGGCCGCCTGCAGCTGTGGTTGCAAGGTCTCTGGTGCTTGTCACGTCCGCAATCCCCAAACCCGGTGGTGGACGCCGGAAGTAAGGGATGCCGTCAAGCTGAAGAAGGCATCCTTCTTGTCTTTGTTCGTAGGTGGGGCCCCGGATGCAGCTTACAGGTACCGGCAGGCCAAGCGTGCTGCAGCCTGTGCGGTCACAGAGACAAAAACCCGGGTCTGAGAGGAGTTCAGAGAGGCCATGGAGGAGGATTATCGGTCAGCCTCGAAGAAATTCTGGCAAACTGTCCGATGCCTCAGGAGGTGGAAGCAGCTCTCCGCCAACACTGTCTATAGTGCGGGTGGGGAGCTGTTGACCCTGACTGGGGATGTTGTTGGGCAGTGGAAGGAATACTTCGAGGATCTCCTCAATCCCATCATCACATCTTCTGAAGAGAAAGCAGAGACTGGGGAGTCAGAGGCGGACTCGTCCATCACCCAGGCCGAAGTCACCGAGGTGGTCAGAAAGCTCCTTGGTGGCAAGGCTCCTGGGGTGGATGAAATCCGTCCTGAGTACCTTAAGTTTCTGGATGTTGTGGGACTGTCTTGGTTGACACATCTCTGCAACATTGCGTGGCAGTTGGGGACAGTACCCCTGGATTGGCAGACTGGGGTGGTGGTCCCTCTGTTTAAGAAGGGGGACCGGAGGGTGTGTTCCAACTATAGGGGGATCACACTCCTCAGCCTCCCCGGTAAGGTCTATTCCAGGGTGCTGGAGAGGAGAATTCGACCGATAGGCGAATCTCAGTTTCAGGAGGAGCAGTGTGGTTTTTGTCCTGGTCGCGGCACACTGGACCAGCTCTACACCCTCTATCTGGGGTTTGAGGGTTCATGGGAGTTTGCCTAACCAGTCCACATGTGCTTTGTGGATCTGGAGAAGGCTTTTGACTGTGTCCCTCAAGGTGCCCTGTGGGGGGTGCTCCGGGAGTATGGGGTCCAGGGTCCTTTGCTAAGGGCTATCTGTACAACCGCAGCAGGAACTTGGTTCGCATTGCCGGTAGTAAGACAAACCTGTTTCCAGTGCACGTTGGCATCTGCCAGGGTTGACTTTTGTCACCGGTTCTGTTCATTACCATTATGGACATAATTTCTAGGCGTAGCCAGGGTGTAGAGAGAGTCTGGTTTGGGAACCACAGAATCTCATCTCCGCTGTTTGCGGATGATGTGGTCCTGTTGGCTTCGTCAAACCAGGACCTTCAGCATGCACTGAGGTGGTTTGCAGCCAAGTGTGAAGCGTCCGGGATGAAGATCAGCACCTCCAAATCTGAGGCCATGGTTCTCGACCGGAAAAAGATGCCTTGCCCTCTTCAGGTCGGTGGGGTGTCCTTGCCTCAGGTGGAGGAGTTTAAGTATCTCGGGGTCTTGTTCATGAGTGAGGGACAGATGGAGCGTGAGATCAATAGACGGATCGGTGCAGCGTCTGCATTGATGCGGTCACTGTATCGGACTGTCGTGGTGAAGATAGAGCTGAGTAGGGGGGCAAAGCTCTCGATTTACCGATTGATCTTACATTCCAACCCTCACCTATGATCATGAGATTTGGCTCATGACCGAAAGAACAAGATCGCGAGTACAAGTGGCCGAGATGAGTTTCCTCCGCAGGGTAGGTGGGCACTCCCTCAGAGATAGGGTGAGGACCTCTGTCACTCGGGAGGAGCTCGGAGTCGAGCCACTGCTCCTCCACATCGAAAGGAGCCAGCTGAGTTGGCTCGGGCATCTTTTCTGGATGCCCCCTGGACGCCTCGCTGGAGAGGTGTTCCAGGCACGTCCCATCCGGAGGAGGCCCTGGAGAAGACCCAGATCACGCTGGAGGGACTACGTCTCGCAGCTGGCTTGGGATCGCCTCGGGGTTCCCCCGGAGGAGCTGGGGGAGATGTGTGTGGATCGGGAGGTCTGGGCAGCTTTGCTTGAGCTGCTGCCCCCGTGACCCGACCTAGGATAAGCGGAAGAAAATGGATGGATGGATGGATGGACATGTTTGTGCACAATCCAGCACACTGGATCATCCAGGATTTTGTAAGGTGGGTGGGGAAGCGGAGGCAGAGTGTGGATTTGTGAATGAGCAAGGTGTGACTAAGGGAGGGGAGGTGTCTGGGGAGGGGTGCGCCCCCAGATATTTTAGAATTTTTTTGCACATATTTTACACAAATTACACTACAGAGAAAATAAGTTTTATAGCTTATTTATTCGTTTGAACTTGCATTGTACAGTCTTAAATGTGATGCTGTGATGTTATGATGACAAGTTATGGAAAACATTTGAAATGTCTGTGGTAAAAAAGTGGCTAATGCAGTGGAGACACGCACATCCAAAGCACCTGAAGAGGCATGCAGGATCAACAGCATATCACAGTGAAAAAACCCAAATGATCCACACAGCCACAGCGCTCCCAGTCAGAAAAATTTTTTTATGGTGGTAAAAAAGTGAACACCTTTGCTACCCCTTGCTGAATCATGATCTGGTTTCAGTGTATCTTTCCGAGTCACTTGCTGCTGAATAGAGGGTTCAGAAACAGCATTCACAGCAGGGATTTTTACTTTTTTGGTCCATCCATGCTCCCCCCGGATCTGCCCCTGCCTGGCTGTTGAGGACCCAAGAAGCTAAAGAAAGCCAAGAGAATGTCCATGTTTCACCTGGCTGCAGTACATAGTAGATGGTTATTTTAGAGAGGTGGGAATGGACTTGTTGTGTGTGTTGGATGACTGCCATTCACGACCCAAAGTGGTTCCTTGGTCATGGATATGGTGAAGCGAAGCACCAGTGCATGCTCCCAGACTTTACTTCACTTGACTTGATTAATTGTAACATTTGATATTGAAGAAAGCTTTGTGAAATAATTTTGAATGAAAGACACCAAAATGCCAGTATCAGGAGGAATAACACATCCCAAATAAACATTTGGAAGAATTTCTCCTTTGCTTGGATTTGCATGAGCTTCTCAAATTAACTGAGAAAAATCCGTGAATCAATGCTTTTAAGTGTTTAATTTTGTTTCACTCTTGTTCAGTCTGCCAGCAGGTGTGTAAAGAAAACGGAGTAGCACAGAAAGTGAAAATGACCGTAATAGGTCTACGGTGCTGAATGTTCGGTTTGGGGCGCTGCCTATCCAGGGAAATCAATTTATTGTGTGTCGCAAATTAAATGGATCAGTAAGTTAATTGAGATCCCAGTAGCTGAGTTTTCACAGTCTGATCAAGTACAGCTTGCTTCAGGGAACATACATATCTTGCCATTACTTCTAATTTGTGTCAAACCCTTTATGTGGCTGGTGAATAATTAAACCATCCCTTCTGTATGAAAAACAGACAATGAGATTCAGGTAGATAATTATACCACAACAGTTTGCATCAAATGCTTTGCTGTTCTTGCCAACATAAATGGATTTTTGACATGGACATGACAATAAGAGATTCAAATTATACCTAAATAAATATATTGTGAAACACAAATCTCTATTGGTGCTGAAAATAATTTAATGGCAAAAAAGGGGAGGTGATAGTCCAGTGCGTTGGGCTTGAGACCAGAGGATCCTCGGTTCAAATCCCAGCCTGACCGGAAAATCACTAAGGGCCCTTGGGCAAGGTTGCTCCCGGTGTGTAGTGAGTATGTTGTATGGCAGCACCCTCACATCGGGGTGAATGTCAGGCATTATTTGTAAAGCGCTTTGAGTGTCTGATGCAGATGAAAAAGCACTATATAAAATGCATATATAAAAAAACACACACTGTCACACACTCATCTTCAACCGCTTTGTCCAAGTAAGGGTCACAGTGGGCTGGAGCCCATCCCAGTGGCCATACAGCCATACAGCGTGAGGCGTGGTACACCCAGGACAGGACACCAGTCTGTCACACAGGCCACACACAGACAAACAAACACAGTCACACCCACACCTACGGACACTTTTAAAGATTCCAATCCATGTCTTTGGATGTGCTCCAGAAACTGGAGCACCCGGAGGAAACCCACGCAAACATGGGGAGAACATGCAAACTCCACACAGAAAGGCCACAGGTGGGAATTGAACCCATGACCTTCTTGCTGTGAGGCAACAGTGCTAACCACTAAGCCATAAAAAAAAAAAAAAAAAAAAAAAAACATTTTGAAGTTGAAAATTATCCAACAGGATAAAATCCTGTTGGGTAATAAAATGTAAAGTTTCTCAGTGTCTCCTTGTAATTACTGTGTTTTTGTCACTAACTGATGACACTGGTGGGAAAACACAATTAATCAGCTGAGAAAACTATGCTCTTTACACAATAAAGAAAATTTTGCCAGCAACTTATAAAAATCTTGAGCAACATTTTGGGCCCTGTTTTGATGATGTATGGTTTAAAGTATAAAAGGTATAGTTGCAAGTTCATTTGACACAGGTGTACATAGCCTGATGCCACTTTGATATTTACACAGCATGAACTCTGAATGCAAAGTAAGGTAAAGGACAAGGGTTATATTTAGAAACTGAGGTCATCATAGGTGTTGTTTCAGATTCACAGATATCAGATTGTCATCAGTCATTCAATTTAAGAGCCTGGGTCCACTAAAACTTGGCACACTGCTGTTAAGGCAGCTGACTCAAGTGAGAGAAGTCTGGTGAGTGTCTCAGCATATGAGTGGAGTGCCGCCACCAAAACTCCACCCAAACTCCCTGAGGTGAAGCAGTAATGCAAAGTTTTGTATGTTTTTATTTGTTGACTTTTTATTTAGTTAATTGTTGTTTTCAATTTTGTTGTGTGTATGTACATGCAGATTGTATGTATTTCATGAATATGCCTATATAATGCATATCTAAAAACCGTAAGGTATAAATTGCCAAAATACATTGCTCAGTTGCATTTTGTTACTTCAAGATAACAATGTTGTAACACTATGCCTCATCACATCTCATTTCCAGGCCCATACACCCACTGTATGAGTGTGCAAGTGAATGAAAGTACACTTGAGATTTAAAGCAAGTAAGTAAAATTTATTTATCTTGCACCTTTCAAGATACAATCACAAAGTACTTCACCAGTAAAATTTAAAACAAAAAGATTAAAAACAGTAACAAAACACCACTAGGTGAAAGCAGTCCTGTACAAATGAGCTTGAGCTTGAGCTTCTCCTTAAAAGCTCCAACAGAGTCCACAGGGTACAGATGCAATGGCCGTGCATTCCATAGCTTGGGAGCTACCACCCCAAATGTACAGTCTTCCTTGGTTCTCAACATAGACCTCGGCACAACCAACAAGTTCTGGTCTGAGGACCTTAGAGACCTGCATGGAACATAAGGGTGTAGGAGTTCACTAATGTAGGGTGGCATCTGACTGCACATAGCTGTGAAAATTATCATAAATACTTTAAACTGTAGCCTAAATTGGATGGGGAGCCATTGCAGGAAGGACAGAATTGAAACACCTAGTAATAGGCCTTTCTGCCACATTCTAAACCATGTGTAAGCGGTCCAGAGAGGACTTGCTGAGGCCACAGAACAGCGAGTTACAATAATCCAGGTGTGAGGAAACAAATGCATGGATAATCATCTCCAGCTCAGCTCTGAACACAATGCTACCAAGACAGGCAATATTTCAAAGGTGGAAGAAACATGATTGAACAAGATGGGTAACATGAGTCCAAACTGAGAGCATGGTCAAACATAACACCCAAATTTCTGACTGCTGGACAGAGAGACAAGGTCCATAACCACTGAGGGAACAAACTCTTCAGGGGCACAAACAAGGACCTCTATTTTTTCCTGTATTGAGACAGATAATTAGCCACCATCCAGCCTCTTATGGCCTCAACACAGTTCTGAAGGACGGATACCCTAGTAACATTTTGAGAAGTAAATGAAATGTACAACTGGATATCATCTGCATAACAGTGATATAAGACTTCATCAAAACAGCTCAAAACGTGTCCAAGTAGGAGCAAACAATGTAAATAAAAGAGGTCCCAGAACAGAATATTGGGGAACACCACAGGACAGGTAGGCAGAAGAGGATGTATAATTGTCTCCAGCAACAGAGAAACTCCTGTTAGAAAGATAAGCTAAAAACCAAGCTGGGGCTGACCCGGAGATGCCCACCCATGTCCTTAGTCTCTCAAGTAAGACACCATGATCAACTGTATTGAAACTGCAGACAGATCCAAAAGTACAAGTACCGAGTATTCACCTGCATCTCTGCACATTAAAATATCATTGAGACTCTAAGTCTAAGAAGAGCTGTTTCCGTAGAGTGAAAGTGATGGAACCCAGATGGAAATTTATCAAGAATATTGTACTCAGCTAAAACCTCATTGAGCTGTATGATCACCACTTTCTCTAATACTTTGGAAATAAAAAGCAATTTTGAAATTGGTCTAAAATTCTGAAGACATGAAGGGTCAAGGTTAAGCTTTTTTTTAAAAAAAAAGGATGAATAACAGCCTGTTTAAAATACTGAGGGACACAGTCACAGGTCAGTGATCTGTTGATTATCTGTTGATTACTGTTGAAGAGTTGGGGACAGTATTGAGTGGGCAGGAAGAAGGTTTCATTCTGTGAACCAGATGAGTGAGCTGTTTCAGCGATATTGGTATGAAACTGTCCAGTACTGATGGCCGGGTGAGACATGGGGCAGCAGAAGGAAGAGAGGGGTTGAAGTTTGCCCTGATATCATGGATAAAGAGGGACAAAAAGTTCTCACAGTTTTCATTAGACTGCATGGTTGCAGCAGGAGGTGCAGGTGTGACAATATCTCTGATCGTGCCAAATAAAATGTTTGGATTCCATTGACTGGTGGATGAATTATTCAAACAGGTGTGTCTGGTTTTAAAAAGAGCCACTGTCAAAAATAGACAGGCAATGATGATTGAAAGAATTAAGGAAAATATTTACGTTATCTGAAACAAAAATGTCATCTGTCTTAAAAGCAGCAGAAAATGCATCTGCAGAATGATGATTAAAAATACAAGAGTGGATCACATCTGGAGCAGACAATCCAAATGAAGAGACAAGTTAAAAAAAGAATATCAGTAATAAAAATGTCCTCAGAATAAATAGAGCCAATATTTAGACCACGAGTAAAAACAAGATCTAAAAAAGGTCCTTTGTTATGTGCGATGACATCAGAATAAAATATTCCAGCAGCAGATTTATCTGAAGCATCATGAATGTGAAAATTAAAATCTCCAACAATTAAAAGTCTCTGTTAGCTGTTGGACAGGACAGCTGGAGTTAGCTGCTGCAGTGCGTACTGAATGGCGTATGTGTGGACAGAAACAATGACATGTCAATAACACAAGCATGGGTCTGATGCACAGATAATCAGTTCAACAGGCAACAGCGTGCGTGAGGACAGTGGCAAATGGAGAATCCAATCGTGTTAGCAATAGGTTAGTCATCAGGAATTGAGGTTATACTTGGTAGATGGAGGAAGTCAATTGCAGTTTGCAACTGGAGATGAAAACACCAAGGAATATAATCACAGAGAGCTGGTTGCATGAACTAGACAATCTGGCACTGGAGTGAAGGATTTCATTAATTTTCTATTTCCTGCTTATTCCAATTAAGGGTCACAGGGGAACTGGAGCCTATCCCCGTGGTAATAGTGTGAGTGGTAGGCAGGTTTTACATCTTAGACAGGCCAACACTCTAACATGGGCCCACATATAGACAAAGACATACACAGAGCTGTCAAGCTGAGATATGCTCAACGAGTTATTTTCCGCCAAATCTTATCTTGCAGGTCATAGGAGTGAAATGTTGGAGAATGTCATGCATTAGTATGAGAGTGTGACAACATGTTGAGTCTCATGTCAAATGCGTGAGAGCTGACAGGACTGCTTTAAAGTGTGAGTCTCACTTTGAATGTGTGAGACTCAAGAGCGCTGCCTACAATTGATTAAGAGTCACCAATGAACCTAGCCTGCATGTCTTTGTAAGGGGAAGGAAGCCAGTACACTTGGAGGGGACTCATGCAAACACGGGGAGAATATTCAAACTCTACAGAAGAAATTCTAAATAGTGTATAATACATTCAGTAGGGACAACAGCAGGTATGTGAACGAGTAGAACCATCAAAATAAAAGCACAAGGACAATAAAAGTGCAGGGGAGATATCACTAGCACATAAACACTACAAATAAAACATATAGGATGTCAAATTAGGAGGAACAGAAAACCAGAAATCAGAAAACAAATAAAAGAATGTTAACCATGACAGTGTGTAGCTTTATGCCAATCAGACACTGTCATGTTTTAAAGTGTATGCATGCACTGTGAGGGCCCTATGTTAGTCTAGCTGAATCATTTTGATGTAACTGTTTATGTAGACCACATTAAGTATAGGAGTAAGTACTACATAGGCCCTGAGCCCCATTTGGCCAGTCCCCAGGCTCCAGAGTGTAACAGAGTCCACAACTTCCCCTGAATGTGTTTCCATTACTTCCCCAGCCAAGGCCATTACCTATTTAGAATTTGGTGTACTGGACAAAGTGTCATGTCTAAGGACACAAACTGGCAGTGTGATTCACAAACCTAGACTCGGTTTATATAGTAAATATAGAAAATTTACATACACTTAATTTGTACACATTTTAATTTATTTGTGCCCCTCTGGGACAGGAAAAAAAAAATTATCCTCTTTCAACTCAAATCAAAAGCAAATCTCTTCAACATGATATAAAATAAATAATAAATAAATATATATATATATATATATATATAATATATATAATATATATATATATATATATATATATATATATATATATATATATATATATATACGAGGTCTGTCCATAAAGTATCGTACCTTTTTATTATTTTTTTAAACTATATGGATTTGACTCATATGTTTTCACCTCAGACAAGCTTGAACCCTTGTGCGCATGCGTGAGTTTTTCCACGCCTGTCGATGATGTCATTCGCCTGTGAGCACGCCTTGTCGAAGGAGTGGTCCCACCCCGTCATCGGATTTTTATTGTCTGGAAATGGCGGAATGATTTGGGTTTTTTTCCATCAGAATTTTTTCAGAAGCTGTTAGAGACTGGCACCTGGAAACCATTCGAAAAATTTATCTGGCTTTCGGTGAAAATTTTACGGGCTTCACAGAGAATAAGGTCTGTTAGTACAGCTTTAAGGACCCCTTTAAGGACGCTCAGCGCACCGCGTTCCGAGCTGCGAAGACGCGGCACAAGCCACCGGACCATTTCTAAACGGATGGCTCTGTGGATACGAGACTGTCGTGTGATCTTTCTCTGGTTATCACAAGAGCTGGACATCAGCCATTTTCCAGCAGATTTCACTTTTAACAAGAGATTTTGTCATGGAAAGCCGCGCGGAGGCTTCGCGTGTAAAGACCGATTCGCTTTGGAATCAAGACAAAGGAACACCTCTGTTTCGTTGTGTCAGAGGACAAGTTTGGACATGTCCAGCTCTCCACAATTTCACTGATACTTACTGGACTGTAAACATTGAAAGCCAAGATAGACATGTCCAAACTTGTCCTCTGACAAATCCGATGACGGGGCGGGACCACTCCTTCCACAAGGCGTGCTCACAGGCGAATGACGTCACCGACAGGCATGGAAAAACTCAGGCATGCGCACGAGGGTTCAAGCTTGTCTGATGTGAAAATATATGAATCAAATCCATATAGTTTAAAAAAATAAAAAGGTACGATACTTTATGGAGAGACCTCGTATATATATATCTCAAAGCCAAAAATAATGGGTTGCATAATTAATGGCACCCTCTAGTAAAACACAAATAAAGTATGACTTTTGTTTAGATGCGCCTGAAAAATACCTGAAATTGTGGCTGCACTGGTGAAATAGATCCTATAGAAGGCTTCGGTCCTTCAGAACATGCCCATATCTGTAGAATTTAGGCGGAATTTCAAGCACTGATTACATTACTAAAATCAAAGGTTGTGGGGTGAAAAATAAATAAATAAATAAGTGAGTGAAGTCCAATTAAAAGTACAAATACCAACAGCTGAAAGGCACGGAAGGGCAAAATTGGCCATAAACCACAATTTCAAAGTCGTACATGAAATCCACATTGAAGACAAAGTGCTAAACAATCACAGCTATGGGTCACAGAACTGACCTTTTAATGGACACTTTGATAACCGTGTCTGAGTTTGTTCAAGCACCACTTGCTTTGTAAATGTTTTTATGAGAACCTCTTTTGGTTTTTTTGACAATGTTGGTTCATACTTTTGCATCACAAATTAAATCGCTGCATGGCAATTATTTAGAACATGATTTGTGGAAGCATTTTTATTACATACAGGGTTATTAATGTACCTTATTGCTGGCTGCTATACTGCTCCTGTGCAGCTGGGATGCAGCCAGCAAACCACAAAGCTCTGCCTCAAATAACTCACACCATGGCAACAAGGGTCTGACATGTTAGTCTGTTTATCAGATGGACTTGTCGATTGCAGTGTGTAGTCAGCAGGTCCTGACATCTGCCTTTGTGCTGCCCTGTTATATAATCGTCCAGGCTTTTTTTATGACCAGGATGAAGACAGTGGCCTTGAAAAGTAAATGAGTGTCAGAAACATAAGTAAAAGAGATAAACATCAACCTTGGTTAAAACTCAATCTCTAGTGATCATGTACCTAGTGCAAGTCTCTCCACAGTTGACAAGAAATCATGTGACCTCAGCAGGGGAAGTGAGTTTTCTCCTTGATTTTTTATTTTTTTGTAAGCTCCAGTCATGCCCACAATATCTGCATTGGTTAATATCATAATATGTCAAATAAACTCTTCCTTAGAGACAGATTAGGTATCTCACTTGCTTTGTGAGAGAACATCAGCTACAACACAGAAGCTGAGGACCCCAGCCACTGAAAAAGACCAAGGGGATGCACATGTCACCTGGTAGTGGCAGCTATATGGCTAATTTGGGAGGTGGGGATTGACCAGTTGTCTGCATGGGTGGTTGCCAACCAGCCTCAGTGCGGCTCCATAATGTGGTGTATGCCCTGCATGCATTTCTTAATGTTTGGTGTAAATAAACTCCAAGATACTATATATTCAGTGACTTGAAAATGTTCAAGTATCCCTCTCCTGAATGTATAAGTGGTTGATTGTTATCTTGTACTATGCATATATTTACCTCGCTGACAAAGTTAAGCAGTGGTTATGTTTTGCCCCTGTTTGTTTGTTTGTGTATTTGTGGAAAGCCTGGAACCTACATTTTTTTTTATATACGAGGTCTATTAGATAAGAAACCGACACTTTTATTTTTTTTTTAACTATATGGATTTGAATGACGTGCGATTACACCAATCATGCTTGAACCCTCGTGCGCATGCGTGAGTTTTTTCAGGCGTGTCGGTGACATCATTTCCCTGTGGGCAGGCCTTGAGTGAGATGTGGTCCCGCCCTCTTGGCTGAATTCCTTTGTTTCACACGCTGCTCGAGACGGCGCGCGTTGCTTTATCAAAATTTTTTCTGGACCTGTGAGGAATATCCGAGTGGACACTATTCGAGAAATTAAGCTGGTTTTCGGTGAAAAGTTTAACAGCTGATGAGAGATTATGGGGTGTTTCTGTCGGTGTAAGGACTTCCCACGGAGCGGGACGTCGTGCAGCGCTTCCAGGCGCCGTCGTCGGCCTGTTTCGACCTGAAAACATCCTAATTTAAGGCTTAATTCACCCAGGACGTCGTGAGAGAACAGAGAAGATTCAGAAGAGGCCGGCATGAGGACTTTATGCGGACATTCCACTGTTTAAGGACATTTTTTAATGAAAGACGTGCGCGCAATCTGTGTGCGCCGCGACAGGAAAAACACCTCCGTGTTGAAAACCATTTGTAAAATTCAGGCGGCTTTTGATGGCTTTCAACAAGTGAGTAACTGAGAAATTGTTTAACAGCTTGGGCATGTTCCAACTTGCCCGTTAAGGTTTCCAACGGAGGTGTTTTTCCTGTCGCGACCCCCCGCGGTCGGGTCCAGCCCGACATGCGACTCTGCCTGCATGTTCTTTCATTACAAAATGTCCGTTAACAATGGAATGTCCGAATAAACTCCTCATGCCGACTTCTTCTGAAAGTTCTCTGTTCTCTGACGACTTCCTGGGTCAACAGAGCCTGAAATGTGGAAGTTTTCAACTTGAAACGGCGAGACGCTGCCGCCTCGAAGCGCAGACACTACCAGACCAAAATCTCTCATCAGCCATTAAAATTTTTACCGAAAACCAGCTGAATTTATCGAATGGTGTCCACTCAGTTGTGCCTTACAGTTTTTGAAAAAACTTTGATCAAACAAAGCATGCAGTCTCTGAGCCATTCCTTAACAATGAAAAAATCGACGAGAGGGTGGGCGACTCCTCACTCAAAGACTGCCCACAGGCGAATGACGTAACCGACAGGTGTGAAAAAACTCTCGCATGCCCACGAGGGTTCAAGCATGTCTGATGTAATCACACGTGATTCAAATCCATATGGTTTTTGAAAAAATAATAAGGTCGGATACTTTTCTAATAGACCTCATATTGTCAAGATTTATTTTTTATTTATTTAATTAATTAATTTTTTATTTTTTTTTTTTTTATTTTTTTTTTTACAGTGGATTCATATTATGATAGACAAGAACAGATTCAATTTTCAAGGTCGTAGGTCAAAGTCAGAAAAAATCTTGGATAATTTAATAAATCCCTGTCCCTTAACATGGAACAAATATTCATAAATTCATAACGCTGTCAAAAAAGACTTTTTTTTTCATATTGGAGATCGTTATGTAGGATGGTATCCTTTATTGACTGACAAGTTTGATCTGTGTAATCTGATCCAGATTACAGATTTTGTGGTCATTTGAATTTAATATTGAAAACCCCATTTAAAGTATATTTTAGATTATCTCTTAAATAAACATGCCCCAATCACACTCATATTTGAAAGTGAGGTACAGACTGGCGCTCACTATGGCCTGACAAAGGTTGATCCAGATCTGATCTGGACTGTGGATTTTGTGGACATTTGAGTTGTACATTTGGCAGTATATCTCAGTCAAAAGTGCCTCAATCACTCTCATTTTTCTGTTATAGATTTACCAACACCAAATTGGATTGAGGTTCCAATTGTATGCTTGTTTGTCTATCTTCCAGTTATTAGTTGGAAACCAAGTGCCAAAAAGCAATGACAAACTGTGTATCGCAGAGATAACCAATGTTCTGTGAAAATTATCTGAAAAAGAATTCAGAAACCAAAAAAGTTGGAAAAACTGATAACACCACAAAAAACTTTGATTCAAAAGCATGAATTAAATATATACATCTAAATTAGCTTATGAAAAGCTACTTCTAACAGGACTTTGACCTTGAAACTCTTTTCCGAGGTAAACATTTGTGGAATTGGAAACTGGTGTTGGCAGAGGTTTGCTCTCTATGACAGCCCGTCAACCACCCCTGAATTGGGCCAGATATTGGCCTTGCTCTCCAAGCCTGTGATTGCTTGGTGGCCAAGAGACGCCATGTTTTGTTTTAAAGATTTTTTTTTACCTTTTTATTTATTTATTTATTTAATTTCAGGTCATTCTAAATAGCCATTTAATTGTATCTTTAAACACACAGTCTACATTATGAACTAGTTAGTTTTATGAGCTATTAAACTTGCATGCCCTACACTACAGACAGTTAGTTGCTCTAACAGTCAAGGTAATCTTAACACTGCAACATGATACAGTATAGGGATTTGACAGAATGAGCATCCAAGCACCTAATCCAGGGGTGGGAAATCATGTACCATGAATAGCAGAGAGACTGAGGTTTTCCTTGCTACTAATCACCTCAGTAGGTGATTTCATTAATGATCAGGTGTCTCAGCAGGTGATTTCATTGACGATCAGGTGTTTATGTTCAGGGGAGAAGCTCATTAGCAATCCACCTGCTGAGATGATTGGTTGCAAAGAAAACCTGCACTGTCTCGGCCCTTGTTGTCGATCCGTGACCTAATCCCTGCTGTCTTTCAGCAAACTAATGAATGGTGAAATACATTTTTAAAATAAACTGCTTTTTCAACAATCTTCAGTTCCAGGTACTTACTGCTCAGTAACCAGAGCATTCTGACTTCACACCCAAGATGCCAACCATCATCCACATCCCATGGTCTGCAAGTACTCACTGAAATTGGCAATGTTTCTGTGCAGCCTATGTTGATTTTGTGTTTGAGTCAGGTCTTCTCTCCGGGATGCTGTGAAAATTCACAGGCTCCCAATGACACAGGTACTGTGAACACGATGCAACACTGGGGCTAGAGTCTCTGATTTGTTCCCAGTGAATTCTACCATCCAACAAGGATGAGTTTTGGCTCATTGCTTGCATAAGCTGGGTGTTGTGTAGCATTGTAGAGACCAGTGGCTTATGTGCCTTTTGTGAGCAAGGAAAGATGTACTGGCCTTAACTATGCGAACAATTCCATGAACTTTTCGGGAGGATCCTTGAGTACGTTTGGAAGAACTTTGTATCAAATTAACAGTAATGGTATGAAAGACAGACAAAACACTTAAATTATGAGATAACATCATGTATGATGTTTTGGCTATGTGGTGCGTTTCTCTCTGCATGCCCCTGCATGTAGATGCATCATTGTTGAGGACTTCAGTAACTGGAAAAGGCAACACACTTTTGGTTTGGCTAAAGTAGATAAATGGTTACTTTCTAGACAGTAGATGGACCAGATGTCTGCCTGGGAGGCTGCTATCCAGGACTCAAGGTGGGTCCCTGGTGTGGTGGATGTAGCAACACATGCAGCAGTGCATACTAACCAAACCTGAGCAGACCTTTCAGTGGTGCTCACATCAAATAGTGCACAATTTCTGCATGCACCTTTCCACAGAACTGCCCTGGGTCCCAATGCCCAAAGCCAATTGCTCAAATGTAGCCATTGATCTGCACTTGCCAAGTGATATATGGCTGTGCCCAGTTGTTGGACTTTGGTACTGGATCACACTCTGTGATATGCATTACATGCGTCAGCTCCTGAAGTCTTGTGCCTTAGAAAGTGCTAATTTTAAGAAATCATGCTCTCAAACTGAAAGATCATAGTCTGCAATATAACCCCAATTCCATTGAAGTTGGGACATTGTGTAAAATGGTAAAGAAAACAGAATACAATGATTTGCAAATCCTCTTCAACCTATATTCAATTGAATACACCACAAAGACAAGATATTTAATGTTCAAACTGATAAACTTTATTGTTTTTGTTCAAATATTTGCTCATTAAAAATGAATGCCTGCAACATGTGTATGTTTACCACTATGTTACATCACCTTTCCTTCTAACAACACTCAATAAGTGTTTGGGAACTGAGAACACTAATTGTTGAAGCTTTGTAGGTGGAATTCTTTCCCATTCTTCCTTGATGTACGACTTCAGTTGTTCAACAGTCCGGGGTCTCCGTTGTCATATTTCCACTTCATAATGCACCACAAATTTTCAATGGGTGACAGGTCTGGTCTGCAGGGAGGTCAGTCTAGTACCCGCACTCTTTTCCAACAAAGCCACGCTGTTGTAACACGTTCAGAATGTGGCTTGACCTTGTCTTGCTGAAATAAGCAGGGACGTCCCTGAAAAAGCTGTTGCATGGATGGCAGCATGTGTTGCTCCAAAACCTGGATGTACCTTTCAGCATTGATGGTGCCATCACAGATGTGTAAGTTGCCCATGCCATGGGTACTAACAGCCCCCATACTATCACAGATGCTGGCTTTTGAACTTTGCTCTGGTAACAATCTGGATGGTCTTTTTCCTCTTTTGCCCGGAGGACATGATGTCCATGATTTCCAAAAACAATTTGACATGTGGACTCATCAGACCACAGCACACTTTTCCACTTTGTGTCTGTACATTTGAAATAAGCTTGGGCTCAGAGAAGGCTGTGGGTTTTCTGAATGTTGTTGATGTGTGGCTTTCGCTTTGCATGGTAGAGCTTTAACTTGCACTTGTAGATGTAGCATTGAACTGTGTTAACTGACAATGTTTTTCTGAAGTGTTCCTGAGACCACGCAGTAAGATCCTTTACACAATGATGTCAGTTTTTAATGCAATGGTGCCTGAGGGATCGAAGGTCACGGACATTCAATGTTGGTTTTCGGCCTTGCTGCTTACATGTTGAATGTGTTGTGTGGGCCGCTGAAGAGGAGGTACTGCTGGCCCACCACCACCAGATGGCGCCTGCTTGGAGTGCGGGCTTCAAGCACAAGAGGGCGTTGGAGCTGCTGGGAGTGACAGCTGTCACTTATCAGCACCAGCTGTCACTCATTCAACTCATCACCATAAAAGCCGGACTGCAACTCCACCTCCTCACCGAGAAATCAGCTACCACTCGAGGTAACCTTCTCTGCGGTAATTTTGTTGTATCTAAACATTGTTCTGTGTGCAGCCGTTTTCCTGTGGACTCAGTCTGAAGCTGGACTGGCAGATAGTGGGAGTGCGACGTTTTTCACCTCTCACTCCTTCCAGGGAAGAGACTGACAGGAGCTGCACGGGTGAAACTGTTTCTGGAGGTGGAGGTTCTCCCTCCTGGAGGAACTGATCAAGGGAAGTGTACTGGGTGTGTCTTCACACACCCACCATTAACTGTTTCTGTTTCTGCCAGCAGTACCTGGTCTGACAGCTGGAGACGGTGGCCACCTGCGACTCGGGACTTGGCGACTCCGGTGTTCTTCAGATCCGCTGGCGGTGGAAGCCGTGTGGGATCCGGCTCTTCTCTGGACAGACGTCTTCTATCCTCGAGCCTGCCCACACGTCACCTTGCATACGATTGACTGTACTCCTCTATTGTTATTGTCTGTATTCCGTTGTGCAATTCACAACATTAAATTGTTACTTTTTGGCTCATCCATTGTCCGTTCATTAACGCCCCCTGTTGTGGGTCCGTGTCACTACACCTTCCCAACAGAATGTTCTCCAGATTCTCTGAATCTTCTGATTATATTATGGACTGTAGATGATGGAATCCCAAAACTCCTTGCAATTGACTGTTGAGAAACGTTCTTAAACTGTTGGACTATTTTTTTCATGCGGTTGTTCACAAAGTGGTGATCCTTGCCCCATCTTTGCTTGTGAATGGCTGAGCCTTTTGGGGATGCTCCTTTTAGTAAGTAAGTAAGTAAGTAAGGTTTATTTATATAGCACCTTTCAAGATAGAAATCACAAAGTGCTTCACATAAGAAATTAACTGGCAAAGGCAACACACTTTTTATTTTGGCTGAAGTAGATAAATGGTTATATATTTTATATCCAATCATGACACTCACCTGTTTCCAATTAACCTGGTCACCTGTGGAATGTTCTAAATATGTTCTTTGAGCATAGTTGCCCCTGTCCCAGCTTTTTTGAAACGTGTTGCAGGCATCCATTTCAAAATGAGTATTTGCACAGAAAGAAAAAAAGTCTATCATTTTGAACATTAAATAACTTGTCTTTGTGGTGTATTCAATTGAATATAGGTTGAAGAGGATTTGCAAATCATTGTATTCTGTTTTTATTTACATTTTACACAATGTCCCAACCTCATTGGAATTGCGGTTGTACATAGTTTCACAGCTGATGCTTTCACGCGCTGCATGTCGTATGCTTTAGCTGTGTTTGCATGTGTGACTTCTATTTTAAAAGCAAGGACACTCCAGAGAAATATTGTATCACAGAAATCCAGTGGTTAAAGTTCAGGGCCTGTATTCACAAAGCATCTCAGAGTCCTTTACGAGAGCTCCCAACTTAGCCTAAAGATTCCTAGCAAGGGATCTTAGCCTAAGAGTAATCCAGGAAGTGTCTGAGATCAGGCGGAGAGGAGGCGGGGTTGACCGCATTGCTAGGCATGACGCAGTCAGATGTCACGAAAAGGGAAAGAGAAAAAACAAATGCGCTCCACGCTCCTAGTTGTGAATTGAAAGTAAAATGAACTGATCATATAACCTGAACTGCATTAAGAAATGTGTAATCGTGAAAAGAATTTAATTACATGATGATGAAACTCATTAAAATTAAATGAATTGCTACGCAGCTTCACAATGTTTGAAAATACCTCATTCACATGCCTATTATGATATTGATTAGCTTATTGTTATGTTTACTCTCCATACTGGTAATTGCACACAAGCGATGAGTGTGAGAAGTGCTGATACGTGCTGCAACCCAAAGCGAGAGTGGCGATCGCAACACACAAGCCAAGTCCTTCTCAAAAAAGGTGAATTTAAGCTACGGCTGCTGGCATTGCTTACTTTGATATAAATAAATGTATGAATGTTACAGTATTTTCTGTACTTGGGTATCGCAATGTTGTGATGACCTTCATCTCAGGTGTTACTGCGTTACTACGCTGGGTGGGAAAAGTAAGCTCATTCCTGATGAGGTAAGTCACAAACATTATCCCTGCACCATCAAGTCAGTAGTGTGTTACTGAATCACTGCCATTCAATATAGGCAGAATGTCTCTCCTTCCGCTCTGTCTTTCTGGCGTCTTGTCTATTTAAGTCACTGTTAGGCTTTTTAAAAGTCCTCCTCCCTCCTCTTAACAGTTTGGCACCTTAGGAGCTCTCTTAAGGCCAAAGATGCTTTGTGAATATCTTTTATGTTACTAAGGGAAAATTCTAAGTGCCCCTTCACACATAGTGTGAATTTGGTCAAATTGCGCATTAAGTGCGCATGAAGCAGGAATCATATGCAACCATCATATAACCGTGTAATTTCATAGCTGCTTCCAATGCCTCATATGCCGGTTGCTACAACTATTTGCGTACACCAGCGGCTGAAAGGTAGAGTGTGCCTTGTGTGAGCCCATTGAATCCTTTCGTGGCAGGTGTCGGCCAAATTCCAGGTGACACGCATGAACATCTAACACTGCTCACATGGCACTTAGAAAACGTGTGACCATTCGCACTCTTGGCACGACAACAGTCTGCAGACAATCACTGTTGTATTCGCAGTGAAATTTGTCTAAGTGCCCATGAGTGTGGCTTTGGTGTGTGTGCTGATCTGACAGGAGGTGTGGCTATGACATAAGTGGCCTTGGAGATCTGTCATTCTGGACATCCCTGTTGGACAGTACAGTGTTTGGATGGAGATGGACTAAGTGTGCACATGGACAGGCTGCCCCAGGTTGAAATGGACTGTCAGATCATAATGTGCAGCAGGCAATCTGACTGTCACGTCACCCACATGAGCTCTTTTCCACATGATTCGGTGTCCTGCGGTGCACCGTCCACAAGATATGCGTGTCGGCAATATATATATATATATATATATATATATATATATATATATATATATATATTTTTTTTTTTTTTTTTTTTTTTTTTTTTCAGCTGCGCGATGTGGTTACACATCATGCAGCTGCTTTAGAAAAGCTGATGTGTTTCCACGTGTACGGAACCATCGCAGCATGTATTTTTTTTTGTTATTTATTTTTTCTTCACACCACATCGTGCAGCTGATGGCACTGTGGTCCTATGTGCATGAACCGTTGCACCAGCATTGTGCATGCCTGCACATTTGCATGTTCCGTGGTGCGCACATACCAGCTGCTCCGACGGGTGTCGCCCTGGAGTTGCACATATTCGCACTATGTGTGAAGGGGCCTGAAGAAATGTCTAAAAATTTGAGGAATTTTAAGTTTTTCTTAATATGACATCACTAAGATCCACTTTTAGCCTTAGTATGCTTTGTGAATACTGGCCCTGGTCATACAACCACCGATTACTACTGGAACCTGTTATGTGTCGGACGCAGCTCGGAGAACCGACCAGCGTTTGAAGGACCCAGTATGAAATAAGCAGAGCACGGTACAAAGGCTAACTGAATTTAATACATAACAGTGATACAAAATATACAAAAGAAAGTGCGGTCTGGCGTGGTGCGCTCCCAGCAGCGCTAACGGTCCGGAGCCAGAAGCTGTTCGGACCCAAGGACCCCGCCGACACCCCCCAGGTGGCCGCAACAAACCGAGTCTGTGAAAGAAGGAACCATTATGTGAGTCCACACTCTACACACAGAGAGAACACTTAAAGGTGTACACAAACAGCAAACACTTCCTGGCTTGATTACTAATCAGCTTCCCAACCTGCAGGCATGGAACATCCAGTTCACAAAACTCCACCGCAGTGGAAGCCGATACATGACTAACATACAGCTCAATATAAAAAGGTGTGAGGGACACCACATTTACTGACTGTATAAATGTTAGTCACAAAATCTAACGTACCTCAGGAAGTGTGCTGACGAGCGTGAGACCTCACCCCCTCCTCTTTCACAGACCGTGCATCAAACCCTGGACGTTCTCTGCATCCACTGATGATGAGATGGCTCCCGAGACGACGATCTCACCCGTCTGGTCACAAGGTCGAGTCTCTGGCAAATACACACTGTATACTCCAGTCTTAAATGCCACCATGTTCCAATCCATATAGATGCACCTCAGCTGTGAGTCCTGACGAGCCGCAGGTGATCAGGGTGAGGTCCTGATAACCTCAGCAACACAGCCACTCAGTCCCAAATGCAAGCCACCTGGAAGGAAAAACAAAAGACAGAAACAAAAAGGCAGCCAGGCCCCCCAGCCATACAACAGAACCAATAGGAATCAAAGGCATTGACCTCCTGTTGAGATTCCACACAGCCCTGTTCTCCAACCTCATTAGTCCATAAGCTCTTCCCAGAAACCTCTCCAGCTCACAGGCCAAGCTCCAAAAGAGCTAAATGTCATTTCTGAGATAAATGAATCTCTGAAGGTGTTTGATGCTTTCAACAAAAACACAGACTGGTGACAGCTAACTCCAGTAAGTCAATTCAGTTCCATTCAGTTTCTTAATTTACAACATAAGTCATCAAGATGCTTCACAAGATTAAGTTCTCTAAATGAGCACAATGGCAACAGTGGTAAATTATTGAAAGCCTGGATCTTTCCAGAATAGTTACAAACCTAGACATCCTATCCACTGAACAGATACAGTTGTATGCAAACATTTGGGCACCCCTGATGATTTCCATGATTTTCGTTTATAAATTGCTTGATTGTTTGGATCAGCAATTTCAGTGAAATATATCATATAGCAGACAAACACAGTGATATTTGAGAAGTGAAATGAAGTTTATAGGACTTACAGAAAGTCTGCAATAATTCTTTAAACAAAATTATGCAGATGCATAAATTTGGGCACCCCAACAGAAAAAAAAAAAAAAAATCCATCAATATTCAGTAGATCCTCCTTTTGCAGAAATAACAGCCTCTAATGCTTCTTGTGGCTTGAGAGTCTGGATTCTGGTTGAAGGTATTTTGGACCATTCTTCTTTACAAAACATCTCAGGTTTGTTGGTTTCTGAGCATGGACATCCCCCTTATAATCACACCACAGATTTTCAGTAATATTCAGATCTAGGGACAGAGATGGCCATTCCAGAACATTGTACTTGTTCCTCTGCATGAAAGCTTTAGTAGATTTTGAGCGGTGTTTAAGGTTGTTGTCTTGTTGAAAGATCCAGCCCCAGTGCAACTTCAACTTTTTCACTGCTTCATGAACATTGTTCTCAAGAATCTGCTGATATTGACTGGAATCCATGTGACCCTCAACTTTAACAAGATTCCCAGTACCTGCACTGGCCACACAGCCACACAGCATGATGGAACTGCCTCCAAATTTTACTGTAGGTAGCAAGTGTTTTTCTTGGAATGCTGTGTTCTTTTTCAGCCATGCATACCGCCCCTTCTTATATACAAATAACTCAATTTTAGTTTCATCAGTCCACAGCAACTTATTCCAAAATGAAGCCAGATTGTCCAAATGTGCTTTAGCATACCTCAAGTGACTCTCTTTGTAGCGTGTATGCAGAAAAAGCTTCCTCTGCATTACAGAATCTCCTTGTGCACAGTGCGCTGTCAGTGGTGGGCACAGATAACCAAAAAATTAACCTCAATAACAGATAATAAGATAACTGAAAAGTTATCTTTGATAAAGATTTAAAAAAAGATTATTTTTTTTTTGTGAGACCAGTTTTCTTTTGCCTGCAGAAGATAGAGCGGTTTCTTATGGAAGCAGCCCTCTTCTGTTTGCAGATGATAGAACTATACATCTGTTAAGAAACTTTTAACAGGTAGGTGCTCAACTGATTTTACATTTTAAAAGTGTTTGTCACTGTTATCGTTATTGGACAAAAATGTATCAGAAGATAATTAGTCTGATAATGGTTTTTAAAGTTATCTAAAAAGATAATCTGATAATGAAAACATTATCTTTGATAATATCTGTTATCGGATTATCGGAACTGTGCCCACCACTGTGCGCTGTATAGCTGAACGATGCACAGAGACACGATCTGCAGCAAGATCATGTTGTAGGTCTTTGGATCAAGTCTGTGGGTTGAATATGACTGTTCTCACCATCCTTCGCTCCAGCTTATCCGAGATTGTTCTTGGCCCATTATTACACACTTTCTGTAAATACTAGAAATTTCATTTTACTTCTCAAATATCAGTGTGTTTGTCTGCTATATGATATATTTAAGTGAAATTTCTGATCCAGACACCAATGATTTATAAAGGAAAATCATGAAAATGACCAGGGGTGCCCAAACTTTTGCATACAACCGTATAGTCCAGCTCATAATCCTGACAGATACCAGAATTTCCCAACAAGAAATCAAAGACTCTGCCTCCACTCTGCACAGCACTCATACAACCTTTGAATCGGCTGGCAACAAGGTCCATTATCATGACTCTTTCAGAGGTTAGAGAAAATGAGTTATACATCAAGCATGCCCCCAATGTGTCAGGAAAGCTTTGCAAACACAATTAAAGTGATCAGAAATCCACTTTCAAGGTTTTAAAGCAATAAAATAGGTATTTCCTCCAATTACCTCATGATTACGTTGGCGTATTTCTTAGAACTGTGGTCAAGCGGACCCATTATTTGAGCATACCTGCAGGTCAAAGAAACACACTGTGGTAATCTCTTAAATGCACTTAAAAGGTCAAAACTTAAATGAGATTAGTGCTATACTATGTGAATGCACCCACCCACCATGTCTCACGGTGTCTCACCTTTCCCATGGTTACATCAGCTTTTCATGTTGCTCGGTGGTGAATGAAGCGAGTGTCTTAGGGAGAAAGGCATCGGAATGGCACAGTAAGATAAAAGACAATGGAGACTTTCTCATCGTCATGCTGCCTGCTGCTGCTTCAGATAGTCTAGAAATGCCACGGAAGCAGAATTTGTTCATCTCTTCCCTCATCTAGGGGAAATGACATGCTGTGCTGTTGCCGTGGTTACATCCAGAAATCCTTTTTTTAACCATTATTAATTTTGGCTGGTACAGCATGTCTCTCATGCTAAGACAAAATGATCTCTTTTAAGTTTTTCAAAAGCATATCTTTTTAAAATTAATTTCAGAAATTTCTCTGAGAAGGCAATTAAGGCAAATAAGGACAGTATCAGTTTCACAGGTAACATATGCAGACATTAAGTCATTACAATATTAGGGACTTCAAGAAATAGCTTTAATAAAGTGGGGAATATGTACACTGCGCAGGCACATCTACACTGTAACAATCTGTAGTTTTTTCCAAAAAACATATCAAACAAACAAAAACCCTGGTACTTGCTGTTGCCACAACAATTCTGCAAAACATGCAGTATTATGTAGTAGAATTGGTGACTACCTTCACAGAACAATATGATAAGTTAATGGTATACAATTTCACCCTTGATAGGCTTAAGCAGGTATTGTAAATGAATGAATGAATAATTAGATTAAAAACAGCTTGCTGATATTCATTCTTTCATTTTCTATAGCCTCTTCACAATTAAGGGTGATGGTCTAGTGTTGGGCTTGAGACCAGAGGATCCTCGGATCAAATCCCAGCCTGATTGGAAAACCACTAAGGGCCCTTGGGCAAGGTCCTTAATCCCCTAGTTCCTCCCGCTTTTTAGTGAGCACCTTGTATGGCAGCAGCCTCACATTGGGGTGAATGTGAGGCATTATTTGTAAAGCACTTTGAGCGTCTGATGCAGATGGAAAAGCGCAATATGAATGCGTCCATTACCATTATCGGCCGCTAGCCCATCAGAAAAACACGTTCACGCCTACAGTCAATTTAGAGTCCTCAGTTCACCTAAACTGCACATCTTTGGAAGTGGGAGGAAGCCGTAATATCCAGAGGGAAAAACACAAACACAGGGAGAACATGCAAACTCCACATTGAAACACCCAGGCGAAAAGCAATCCCATGACTTTACTGCTGTGAGGCAACAGTGCTAACCACTAATCCACAGTGCCACCTTACCCAATTCTTTATCCACAATTACTGTATATGCAGTTGTTACTTATTTTACATTGAATTGCATTCAATGAGAATTTCATGTGCTGTTCCCATTTTGCTCAGGCATGCACATGTTGATCTGGTTTTTCCTAACATAAATCCAATATGATTAAGAGAATACGGCTCAGGCAGCACTGAACTGCGATCATCCATTGTCAAGAAACCCAGAGTTAACACCTCAAACAGAGAAAGAGAGCAGAGTCAATCAGACAGAAATAACAGTGCACAAAACTATCACAGCAATAAACCAACAGAATAGCAGACTGGATACTACTGTGGTCGCCACCAGCTTGCTCTTTGCTTCAATAACAGACCCAACATTTAGATATGATGAGAACGGAGACCGAAGTGATAGTAACAAAATTGTTTACATTTATTTAACTCAAATTTTCAATCCATTCAGAGATCTAAAGTCACACGGCTTGCTGCTTGAACACAGAGGTGGGCAGAGTTCACTTTAAAGTTCATTTTATCTGCAGATAAAACACTTAACACTAAACCAATAAACCTTTAGATAAAGTGAGTGATAACCACTAACTTTTATTGTATAAATTTAGCTTTGGGTGGTTTTTTGTTTGTTTGTTTCTGAAACCCTGAAAAACAGACCTAAACAGCTAAATCTTTCATGCTATGCATCTGGAAAATATCCACAGCACTTCACGTTTTCAACATTTTGTTATCTTACAGCCTTATTCCTAAATGGATGAAATTCATTTTTTACGTGCGCGTGCTCCCTCGCTGCAGCCCATTGACAGGTTGAACAGACCGTCAGATCATAACACGCAACGGGCGATCTGACTTGCACGTCACCCACGTGAGTTCTGTTCCATATGACGTGGTCTCAGTTCTGGCGCGCTGTCCACAAGACACGCGTGTCGCACAGAACCACAAGCGTGGGCCGGGTGGACGTGCTCCAGCAGATGTGGACATGAGAAGAGTGAACTGCTTCTCATTCTTGTCATTTCATGACTGTATGTCTGTGACCATGGGTCATCTACAGATGACCCATGAACCACATCAGTGGTGCAATGTGGTTCCAAAGGTACCAGCTGTTTTTTATTTTTTATTTATTCCATATCGGTGGTGCGATGTGGTGCACCTCGCACTGTGTTCCTGCTTGAAAGACACCATCGCGTACACGAACCCTCGCACTGGGATCGTACACGCCTGCCCGTCATGTCTGCCTGCCTGTTTTGTGGCGCACTAATTCGAACTGTTTTGCGCTGTCTCGCCATATTCTAACAAACTTCGCGCTATGTGTGAAGGGGCCTTTAAGCATGATATTTGTGCATAATCTTATGAATTACAGCGTGCATACACATCATGCATTTCTCATTCAGTGTTCAAAAGCAAGGTTACAAACAAAGGAATATCAGGATTTTGGGGACAGAGGGGTCATGTGATCACAGCCTTCTGGCAGATGATTATGTGAGTTATGTATGAATTTTTGGACATTACTTTTTATATGTTTTACTGTGAATGCTTTGTGTGGATAACCTAAGCACTCAGATGCTGAGGTTTAATCACCTTCATCAGTGTGTCTAAGTGCACTTTTCATCATGTTTCTATGAATAGATCAGTGACTGAACATCACAGAGACTTCATGCAACAGAATGGATTAAGCTCTAATTTACACACACAAATTCTCAGTGTGTCGTAGTTACAGTCAGGACAGATCATTCCATTCAGACTTGCTACACAGAGAAACGTGATCTGCGTCCCATGCCTCATGTGCTATATCCTCTTCATCTTCATCTGTGGCCCTATGCCTCATGTGCTATATCCTCTTCTTCATCATCAGAAGTGGATGAAGATGTGGAAGAAGTAAACTCATCCTTTTCAGTGTCTGGGAGCTTGGTGAAAATGGTTACAGATTTTTTATCACTGTGAGGAACCAGTCATGTAGCAGATGGTATGGTGGGATATTGCAAGTGTTGTTTGTTTTTTCTTATTAAATCCCTTGACGTTTACAAGGCAGAAGTAGCAGTCATCTATGTATTTTTTTCAGTTCTCTCCAAACTATTGGCACACCAAAATTGAGCTTAGCATTCTTTCCTTGATACCAGGATCTCAGTGATTCAACACAAGTTGTGCAAACTTGGTGAGGAACCCAATTTTTGACTTGGTCACCAAGAGGTACTCCGAAATAAGCAAGGTACACTCTTTTGATAAAAGTATTGATGTTACAGTTTTGAGGTGGTAAAGCGAAGCAACCGCATATATAACAGAAAATACAGTATCTGGGTCACTGCAACACTTCCTTTGCTTGGAAGTTGTAGACATGTTAACTACCTTAGCATGAAGAAGAATCACGGCAAAGTCTTCACAAAGTCTTCACTAAACTGTAAATTGCTGAACCTGTCACACAATAACAAACATTCTTATTAAGAAACTAATGCTGTTACAGTCAAACATATGTTTAAAAATGACAACATGTCTTAGGCCCCCTTCACACAGTACGAATGTGGTCAAATTGCGCATGAATTCTGCATGAAGCCCGGGTATGCCCTCAGCCAGAACCGCAACAAATGCTGATTCTGTTTCTAACTTTTACCCCAAAGGAACATGATCAAACAAGTTTCAAGATGTACTCACTAGGAATACCCAATTTAAAGATGTTTAAACATGATTCAAGCTGTTAAGACTATGAACACCCAAGTTACCATGCACTAGTAACGATTTGGTGAACTGGGATGAACACTGGGACAGCATACACGCAATACACATGCACGGCACGTGTTACGGGGGAGCCAATACTCTGGCATGACACGTGTGTTGCTTTTGCAATGATATACTCATGGGGGCACTTAGACAAATTTCACTGTGAGCTTTAAAGTGATCGTCTGCCCACTATTTTCATGCTAACAGCATGAATGCCCATACATTTTCTAAGTGCCAAGCGAGCGGTGTTGGATGTTTCTGTGTGTCACCTTCAATTTGGCTGACACCTGCCACGAGAGGGATTGAATGGGCTCTCACAAGGCACACTTTATCTTTCAACCGCTGGTAATTGTAGCGTGTAGGTGTACAATGCGTTGGAGGCAGCTACAATTTTTCACAAATGGCATGCAGTTCCTCCTTTGTGCATGAGTCGGCTCCAATAGTGTTATGTGTGAAGGGGTCCTTAAGGTGGATGGTGTCACAGTTTTATCTCACGCCTTCAAGTTCTTCATCATTTCTTTAGCTGGGATCCTGAGGTAAGTAAGTCCCTTCAGCTGCTCCCTTGTTTGCACTCGGGGTCACCACAGCAAATCCAAGGTGGATCTGCATGTTGAATTGGCACAGGTTTTACACCGGATGCCCTTCCTGACGCAACTCCACATTACATGGAGAAATGTGGCAGGGGTGGGATTTGAACCCGGAACCATCTGCACTGAAACCAAGTGCATTGACCACTTGGCCACCACCCCTGCCGAAGTTGGGATCCTGAGGTCTCGTATAATAAAAATGCAATAATTCCTGGGTGTTAATTTGGGTCGCCTTTCGAGGTGATATAAAGTCTGTATGGTCCAAAGTTTTTTAACAATTTGTATAACAGATTATACATGACCAAAAATCATTTTGAGATAACACTTGAGGAGGAGCTGTAGATATGCAAAAAAAATTGTAGGTATTGATTTAGAAAATTTGTCTGCATGATCCTCCTGACTACCAGGACATATATGTCCTGGTAGTCAGGAGGATACTAGTAATTTGACATGATTTTTTTTTTTAATGAGTACATGTCATGCCTTCATAACCAGGAAGCTGTGTGATAATGTGAGCAATGTGAGTGTCCAATCAGAATTGGTTCAGCATCACATGGTTTTCCAAAATCCAATTGTAGGGCAGATTCACCTCACGTGTCACACCAAAGATTGTTTTTAGGAGTGATGTGTTACTAGTTGGCCTGTTTGAATAGCCCCCTGGCTGCTCCAATGCGCCCTGCACCATTACGCACAGCGAAAGTGAAATTGAGCACACAGAGAGCCTCTCATACAATCTCACATGCTCAAACAGTGTGTGGGTATCAGGACTGCTTGACTAGTTTTCCTGTGAATGTTACTGGATAAGCCTGTGGCAAGCTCTCTTGTTCCAGCGTAAAGCACTGTTTACCATATCAATGGAGCAAGGGGGGGAGGGGCCACTCCTCAAACTGAATGAGCCTCGAAGGGTGAATGTTACTTTCAGTGTAGGAGAGAACAAACACACAGTCAACTTCATAGCAGAAGTTTGTGATGTGACCTTTGTGTAATAGCAGACAGAAATTGCTTTGAGATGAAGAAACAAAATGCATAGACCATTTTGTATATATTGTTCAAAATGTGCATTTGTGTTTATTGTTGTATTATTGTACAGTCTTTCACACAAGAGCCCAAATTACCTTTATAAAGCGTCAAAACAGTTGTTTATTATAGTTTGCTGTGTGTTTTGAATAAATGTGTATGGAAAATTATTTCCCTCTTTACTTTTTCCTTTCTTATTTCTGATTGTAAACCTTTATTACACTTATAAAACACAACTATAGCATATATATTTTGAAAGTACAGGTTGTCCTGAAAAAAAGAGACATAAAACCTGATTGTGGGATGCAGGGAGAGCTGTTAACAGCAATAATAAAACATTTGTGCCAGGCAAGTGAACTGTCCAAAAAATGCCCTTGGAGCCCAAAGGGTTAATGCCTTCTTTGCTCAGTGGATAAACTCAACAGTAAAGGCATTGTGAACTGACTGGAATATAGTCATGCCTGAATCTGTTTGAAAGTGCTGTACCACTGGATATTGCAGCAAACACACAAGGATTATGTGTCATTATTCACTTTTCCAAAAGATCTTCTTATTGTATCAATACTGTCAACTCAAACTGAAGACAACGGAGGCTGATTAAGACAGTGAGGGCTGACTAAATACAACATCATGCATGTCGCTGTAACATTGAGTACTGCTATTTTGAGACCAGACCACAAGTGATGACAGTTTGAAATTGCAGGAACAGAAAGTTATTATTGAAGCCAAGCTCTGATCCCACTAAGTCTCAGTGATCTGCTTCAATTTTCATACCTGAACAGAATTTCTGAACATTTAAGGATATTAATTCAGTATTACTTGCACTATGAGGTTTCAACAACAATGCTTTGAGCAAGATTAAAACCTCCTTTATATCTAATGGCTAAATCCAAGGAAAAAAAAATCTGTCCTTTCCTTTGAATGAACATCTCTAATCCTTTCATTTATTTCTCCATTCCATCACTCCCTGGAGATGTCAACGCTACAGCGCATCCTGTTGGACAATACATGAGTGAATATGCCATTCACTCCTATCAGCTTCTCCTTGTGGGTGCAGAATGGTGGCGAGATCACGGACAGACCCACAGAGTGCATGTTTACCTGCCGCCGTGGTGACAGGCCCTCATAAATCACTGTTATCTCCCACTGGTGGTACACGCCGCTTTTGTCCTTCACACAATTAGGGTCTTCCACTATGATGGCTAGAGACAGTTGGAGGCAGAAGCACTCCATTTAATGCTGAACAGACATGCGTGTAAATTCTCCTGACGCAACCTAATCACATCTCACATCATTCCACTTGTCATATCTTCGTCTTTGCTAATCAAACACGCAGACTGAAAGATGTATGCTAATTTTCCATTCTCAGAAATTGTCACCAGCCCTGTCAGAGCAGTACAGTAAATTCATTTCCAAGCTCTTAACATCTAAACACATCACTCAGTACACTGTTAGGTTCATACGTATTTGGACAGTGACACCATTTTTGTCATTTTTCCACTGTACACCACCACAATGGAGTCAAAACAAAACAAGATTTGCTTGTACTGTTGATACTTAGTTTTAATTCAAGAGGTTTAACATACAAAAAACTATTTGTCTATCCATAAAACAAGATGTGTCTGTGTGTGTGTGTGGCTCGCATATGTTTCTGAATGTTCGTCAGATCGGCCTCAGCTTTCGAACATGGCATGCACATGGCAGAATGTGTATCCTTTATTATGAAAATTTGGGCGATAAATTTTCTAAACCTTTATTTTGAAGTCATCATCATTATTGGCACAAGGTGGAAAGTTCTCACATGCCAGCTTGACAAAGATTGTCAAGAAAGATGAGTCACTCTCTGTCTTAAACAGCCCAGTCTCACTTTTTTTTTTTTTTTTTTAGGCTCCCATCACGAAATGATTCAAATTTTTGTGATGGGTTTTTTAACTCACTATTACTAACAGACAAAAGAAACAGACAAAAATTTACACGATGCACAGTTTTGTCAGTCATAACCACAGAGGCATGTGACTTCAGAGTTGGCATTGGTGACTTGGTGGCTTCCCTTGCTATTGTATTTATTTATTATTTTTTTGGACAACTGCTTATTCAGAGACACGTTCCATAGGATATGATGGTGGAGTGGTTAAAAAGGTGGCCTTAGGACCAAAATCATCCTCATTTCAAATCCCAGTCAGAAAGGAAAATCACAAAAGGCTTTGGGCAAGGTCCTTAGCCAACAAGTAGTTTCTGGTTTGCAGTTAAGTATCCAATCCAATCCAACTTGATTTATAGAGTACTTTAAGCGAACAAATAAGATAACAAAGTGCTTTCCAAATAAAACATTATTAAAATACAACACAGATAAAACAAAAATGACTAATACTGACTAGAACATGAACAATTTTGAAATGCCTTAGAGAAAAGATTAAGATTAAGATAAAGTGGGACTTAAAAACCTCGAGTACCTTGCATAAGAGCACCCTGATGTGTGAAAGTGAGGTATTGCTATAAAGCATGTTGACCATGAAAGTGCCATAGAAAGTGACATTCCTATTATGTAAATGACATAGAGTATGATGTAAATTAATACTATAATAATGAATAATATAATATAATAACAATAATAATAATAATAACAACAATAATAATAACAATAATAATAATAACTAGGACTGCAAGCAGTCATATACGGGCCCTCGTTCCCCGCAACCGCCTACCAAGGCCAATGGGTGCCCTTGTGACCACATGTGGGCATGTGCATGCAGGGGCAACCACTCATCACACAGTTCAAATTTTAAACAAATCACACAATGCATCAAGGAGTTATGACATGTTGATTGTTCATCCACTAGAGGGCGCTCAGTGTACAAACAGAGGGGCCGGGTGTGTTCAGGGGCCAACCGTCATCATACATGTGAAGTTTCAAGTCAATCAGGCAAAGCATGAAGGAGTTATCATGACTTGATGTTCCATGGCAAAGGGTCAAAATGGCCGCACCATATCATCTTTGGATGCTGTCAAAGAAATTTGAAGTGCATTGGACAAAATCCCTAGGAGGAGTTTGTTCAAATACAACATGTGGAAATCACGCCAAAATGAGAAGAAAATTCAAAATGGCCGACTTCCTTGGAGTAGACCCATGGTGCAAGAGACTTTTTTGTACGTCTATGCAAGTCACACGTGTACCAATTTTCATCTCCCTACTCCCAAAAAACCCCTATGTGGAGGGGTTTTTGAAAGTTTCAAGGGGGCGCTATTGAGGCATTTTGCCCCGCCCATGGGCAACGCCCCTATGAATTGTAAGAGGTTGTCCTGCTCGACCTGTGTATCAATTTTCATGATAATGTGACAAAATTAAAGCCATCAAAAGGAAGAACGTAATTTCATGGCGAATGGGCAATATTCGGCACGCCGCCACACGGACGCCGTTACACATAACTTCACGGCGTTCATCGCCTACATTCACCAATTTGTTCTGCATGTTTTAGAAGTGGAATGAAGTTGATTGGTTAAGTATGTGACATAAGGACCTCTTAAAGTAAAAATAGGACCTTTCCCGCCACCACCGGGGGATGCTATGGCGCAGGTGGGAACTTAAGATATGTAGACGTTCAGGGCGGAGCCCTCATCATGTCCAGCAAGTTTGAAGGATCTACGATGAAGTATGTGGGCGAGACAGCCGTTTGAAGTGAAATGGTGTGCTCCAAAAAGCTCGCCAAAGTTTGACGACCCCTAGCAGCCACGCCTTTTGACTTAATTAGAATCTTTTGATAACATTTGATCACCATTGTGTTGTGATGATTTTGACCAAATTTGAAGACGATAGGATGAAATCCCTAGGACGAGTTCATTCAAATGTAAGTAGTGGAAATGGCCCAAAATGGCAAAAATTTGCTCAAAATCGAAACTTAAAATCAAAATGGCTGACTTCCTGTCGATATTTCACCATGACAGTAAGAGACTTTTTCGTGAGTCCTGGCATGGTAAATATGTGTACCGAATTTAAAGAGGCTAAGACGAAAAAAGCCTAATGCGGAGGGGTTTTTGAAAATTTCTAGGGGGCGCTATTTCACGATTTTTCTGCGACCATGTGCGACGCCCCCAAAATATTAAATTTCGGATCCGGCCGGACGACTTTGGAAAGTTTGGTGAGTTTTTGAGGATGGGAAGAGGCCAAAATTTCGATTTCAAGAGTGAGAATAATAATAATAATAATAATAATAATAACTAGGACTGCAAGCAGTCATATACGGGCCCTCGTTCCGCGCAACCGCCTACCCAGGCCACTGGGTGCCCTTGTGACCACATGTGGGCATGTGCATGCAGGGGCAACCACTCATCACACAGTTAAAATTTTAAACAAATCACACAATGCATCAAGGAGTTATGACATGTTGATTGTTCATCCACTAGGGGGCGCTCAGTGTACAAACAGAGGGGCTGGGTGTGTTCAGGCACCAACCGTCATCATACATGTGAAGTTTCAAGTCAATCAGGCAAAGCATGAAGGAGTTATCATGACTTGATGTTCCATGGCAAAGGGTCAAAATGGCGGCACCATAGCGGCCACGCCCTTCAACATAGAGAAAAGCTTTCGATAACTTTTGGTCAGTATCATCTTCGGATGCTGTCAAAGAAATTTCAAGTGCATTGGCCAAAATCCCTTTTAGGAGTTCGTTAAAATACATGTGGAAATCATTTCAAAAAGAGAAGAAAATGCAAAATGGCCGACTTCCTGTTTGGAGTAGACTCATGGTGCAAGAGACTTTTTTGTACGTCTATGCAAGTCACACGTGTACCAATTTTCATCTCCCTACTCCAAAACAACCCCTATGGGGAGGGGTTTTGGAAAGATTCAAGGGGGCGCTATTGAGGCACTTTGGCCCGCCCATGGGCGATGCCCCTATGAATTGTAACAGGTTGTCGTGCTTGACCTGTGTTTCAATTTTCATAATGATATGACAAAATTAAAGCCGTCAAAAGGAAGAACGTAATTTCATGGCGAATGGGCAATATTTGGCACGCCGCCACACGGATGCCGTTACTCGTAACTTCACGGCGATCATTGTCTACGTTCACCAAGTTGTTCTGCATGTTTTAGAAGTGGAAGCAAGTTGATGGGGTTAAATATGTGACTTCAGTACCTCTTAAAGTAAAAATATGACATTTCCCGCCACCACCGGGGGGGCGCTATGGCGCAGGTGGGAACTTAAGATATGTAGACGTTCAGGGCGGAGCCCTCATCATGTCCAGCAAGTTTAAAGGATCTACGATGAAGTATGTGGGCGTGACAGCCATTCGAAGTGAAATGGCGTGCTCCGAAAAGCTCGCAAAGGTTTGACGATCCCTAGCAGCCATGCCTTTTGACTTAATTAGAAGCTTTTGATAGCTTTTGATCACCATTGTGTTGTGATGATTTTGACCAAATTTGAAGTCGATCGGATGAAATCCCTAGGACAGGTTCGTTCAAATGTAGGTAGTGGAAATGGCCAAAAATGACATAAATTTGCTCACAATCGAAACTTAAAATCAAAATGGCCGACTTCCTGTCAATATTTCACCATGACAGTAAGAGACTTTTTCGTGCGTCCTGGCATGGTAAATATGTGTACCGAGTTTCGTGAGGCTACGATGAAAAAAGCCCAAAGAGGAGGGGTTTTTGAAAATTTCTAGGGGGCGCTATTTCGCGATTTTCCTGCGACCATGTGCGACGCCCCCAAAATATCGAATTTCGGAACTGGCCAGATGACTTTGTAAAGTTTGGTGAGTTTTTGAGCATGGGAAGAGGCCAAAATTTCGATTTCAAAAGTGAGAATAATAATAATAATAATAATAACTAGGACTGCAAGCAGTCATATACGGGCCCTCGTTCCAAGCAACCGCCTACCGAGGCCAGTGGGTGCCCTTGTGACCACATGTGGGCATGTGCATGCAGGGGCAACCACTCATCACACAGTTAAAAGTTTAAACAAATCACACAATGCATCAAGGAGTTATGAAATGTTGATTGTTCATCCACTAGGGGGCGCTCAGTGTACAAACAGAGGGGCTGGGTGTGTTCAGGGGCCAACCGTCATCATACATGTGAAGTTTCAAGTCAATCAGGCAAAGCATGAAGGAGTTATCATGACTTGATGTTCCATGGCAAAGGGTCAAAATGGCGGCACCATAGCGGCCACACCCTTCAACATAGAGAAAAGCTTTCGATAACTTTTGGTCAGTATCATCTTCGGATGCTGTCAAAGAAATTTCAAGTGCATTGGCCAAAATCCCTAGGAGGAGTTCGTTCAAATACAACATGTGGAAATCATTTCAAAAAGAGAACAAAATGCAAAATGGCCGACTTCCTGTTTGGAGTAGACTCATGGTGCAAGAGACTTTTTTGTACGTCTATGCAAGTCATACATGTGTACCAATTTTCATCTCCCTACTCCAAAAAAACCCCTATTGGGAGGGGTTTTTGAAATTTTCAAGGGGGCGCTATTGAGGCACTTTGCCCCGCCCATGGGCGTCGCCCCTATGAATTGTAAGAGGTTGTCGTGCTCGACCTGTGTATCAATTTTCATGATGATGTGACAAAATTAAAGCCGTCAAAAGGAAGAACGTAATTTCATTGCGAATGGGCAACATTCGGCACGCCGCCACATGGACACCGTTACTCGTAACTTCACGGCGTTCATCGCCTACGTTCACCAATTTGTTCTGCATGTTTTAGAAGTAGAATGAAGTTGATTGGGTTAAGTATGTGACATCAGGACCTCTTAAATAAAAATAGTACATTTCCCGCCACCACCGGAGGGCGCTATGGTGGAGGTGGGAACGTAAGATATGTAGACATTCAGGGCGGAGCCCTCATCATGTCCATCAAGGTTGAAGGATCTACGATGAAGTACGAGGGCTGTCCGTAAAGTATAGGTCCTTTTTATTTTTTTCAAAAACTATATGGATTTCATTCATATGTTTTTACGTCAGACATGCTTGAACCCTCGTGCACATGCGTGAGTTTTTCCACGCCTGTCGGTGACATCATTCGCCTGTGAGCACTCCTTGTGGGAGGAGTCGTCCAGCGCCTCGTTGGAATTCCTTTGTCTGAGAAGTTGCTGAGAGGCTGGCGCTTTGTTTGATCAAAATTTTTTCTAAACCTGTGAGACACATCGAAGTGGACATGGTTCGAAAAATTAAGTTGGTTTTCAGTGAAAATTTTAACAGCTGATGAGAGATTTTGAGGTGATTCTGTCGCTTTAAGGACTTTTCACGGTGCGAGACGTCGCGCAGCGCTCTCAGGCAGCGTCATCAGCCTGTTTCAAGCTTAAAACCTCCACATTTCAGGCTCTATTGATCCAGGACGTCGTGAGAGAACAGAGACGTTTCAGAAGAAGTTGGTTTCAGCATTTTATCCGGATATTCCACTGTTAAAGGAGATTTTTTTTAATGAAAGACGTGCGGACGGGTCCGCGCGTCGAGACGCAGCCGACGCGGTGCGGCGGCACAGGAAAAACATCTCCGTGTTGATAACCATTTGTTAAAATCCAGTTGGCTTTTGATGGCTTTCAGTGGAGTGAGTATATGAGAAATTGTTTATCAGCTGGAGATGTTCCAACTTGTCCTTAAGGCTTCCAACAGAGGTGTTTTTCCTGTGACGGAGCGTCGCGGCGGCTGCGAGCCGACGCTGCAATCCGCCCGCACGTCTTTCATTAAAAAAATCTCCTTTAACAGTGGAATATCCAGATAAAAGGCTGAAACCGATTTCTTCTGAAACTTCTCTGTTCTCTCACGACGTCCTGGATCAACAGAGCCTGAAATGTGGAGGTTTTCAGCTTGAAACAGGCTGATGACGCTGCCTGAGAGCGCTGCGCGACGTCTCGCACCGTGAAAAGTCCTTAAAGCGACAGAATCACCTCAAAATCTCTCATCAGCTGTTAAAATTTTCACTGAAAACCAGCTTAATTTTTCGAACCATGTCCACTTCGATGTGTCTCACAGGTTTAGAAAAAATTTTGATCAAACAACGCGCCAGTCTCTCAGCAACTTCTCAGACAAAGGAATTCCGACGAGGGGCTGGATGACTCCTCCCACAAGGAGTGCTCACAGGCGAATGACGTCACCGACAGGCGTGGAAAAACTCACGCATGCGCACAAGGGTTCAAGCATGTCTGACGTAAAAACATATGAATGAAATCCATATAGTTTTTGAAAAAAATAAAAAGGACCTATACTTTACGGACAGACCTCGTATGTGGGCATGACAGCCGTTCGAAGTGAAATGGAGTGCTCCGAAAAGCTCGCCAGTTTGATGACCCCTAGCAGCCACGCCTTTTGACTTAATTAGAATCTTTTGATAACTTTTGATCACCATTGTGTTGTGATGATGTTGACCAAATTTGAAGACGATCGGATGAAATCCCTAGGACGAGTTCGTTCAAATGTAAGTAGTGGAAATGGCCAAAAATGGCCAAAATTTGCTCAAAATCGAAACTTAAAATCAAAATGGCCGACTTCTTGTCGATATTTCACCATGACAGTAAGAGACTTTTTCGTGCATCCTGGCATGGTAAATATGTGTACCGAATTTCGTGAGGCTACGCCGAAAAAAGCCCAATGCGGAGGGGTTTTTGAAAATTTCTACGGGGCGCTATTTCCCAATTTTTCTGCGACCATGTGCGAGGCCCCTAAAATATCGAATTTTGGATCCGGCTGGACGACTTTGGAAAGTTTGGTGAGTTTTTGAGCATGGGAAGAGGCCGAAATTTCGATTTCAAGAGTGAGAATATTAATAATAATAATAATAATAATAATAATAATAATAATAATAATAAACAGCGCAATTACAATAGGGTCCTCGTAGGACGTTGCCTACTCAGGCCCTAATAATAAATAATAAATAATAAATAATAATAATAATAATAATAATAATAATAATAATAATAATAATAATAATAATAATAATAATAATAATAATAATAAACAGTGCTATTACAATAGGGTCCTCGTAGGACGTTGCCTACTCGGGCCCTAATAATAAATAATAATAATAATAATAATAATAAACAGCACAATTACAATAGGGTCCTCGTAGGACGTTGCCTACTTGGGCCCTAATAATAATAATAATAATAATAAACAGCGCAATTACAATAGGGTCCTCGTAGGACGTTGCCTACTCGGGCCCTAATAATAATAATACATAATAATAATAATAATAATAATAAACAGCACAATTACAATAGGGTCTTTGTAGGACGTTGCCTACTCGGGCCCTAATAATAATAATAATAATAATAATATAATAATAATGAATAAATGTATTATGTAAATGACAGACACTGACATAGAGTACAGTGTGATTAGTATGGAAAAATATGCATATCAATTTTTCCTTATATTTAGCTTGGCCAATTACTTACAGGTGCTGAAAATGGAGGGACTGTGTATACAAAAGGCCACAAGTCACAAAAAATGTGCAAAGTATTTTTTGTAGAACTGCTCAAATTAAGGCTAAAAGTTTACACTGCAAGAACATCCTCACTGTTTCGTTTCAATTCTATTGTGATGGTGTACAGAGGCAAAATTACAAAAACAATTTCACAACTGTCCAAATACCGATGAGTCTGACTCTATGCACTTTATCAAGCGGACCCATTGCCAAGACAAGTGGGGTGTTTATCAAAGTTCTTTAGGTGATTGGATGCAGCGTTTGGTTGGAACTCGATTCACTGCTGTGAAGTGTGAAAGTTGTAGGTACTGTGAAAGATGTTCTGGTGGTTTCACACGCATTCCCACGCAGCAGCTGCAGGCTATGTATTGTGAAAAGTGGGAACAAAAAGAGGTGAAAGATTATAAATGACATATAATGCAGATATAATTACCATATTTATAATAGATTGCCATCTAACAATAACAATGCCATCCATTTGCATTACTGTAGGCGCAATGAAATTGCAGTGTGATGAATGTGCGAGAGAATTTTCTTGTCATAAAACCACATGCCTCTATTACTGCGACGAGCCATCAGTGGATTTCTCGCCTGTCTCTCCTTCCGTCGGCATGCACATGTTCCTATTTTGTGTTTGTCACTGTGTGTGTGTCTATTCATTGGCGGTGTGCACACTTGTATCGCTTTATGGTGTTATCAGTAGACTGCACACCTGGGCCTCATTGACGTAGATTTAACACATATATCAATTTTAAATGGTAAAACCCTCATGTGCAGTGAGAACTCCCTCCTCATTAAGTTGTAGGAGTGACACTTTTAGTGTGTACATATGTCCCCAGATTCACCTGCTTTTACTGGCGGTGAGAGTGGGTAATTTCTTTTTTTCATCCTTCTATTTTTCTCTTTCACCTTTTTCTGCATATACTACTCGACTCTGAATCACAGCTGGTTCTTACCATTCAGATAATATACAATTTTTACTCAAAATATGGGCATCAGATATTGCGAAGGCTTTGTGTCTGTCCGTCCATCTGTCTGTCTGTCTGTCTGTGCTCAGCATACGTCCAGTCCTATTACTGCCAGGGTCTTCAAATTCACATTCTTGGGACACTAACTTTGGACAAGCTCAGAGAGCTTGGGATGCTGCTGGGATGGGCTCCAGCCCCCCGTGACACTTATACCCCGTCACACATAGCCCACATCTGAAAAGTGTCCAGTTGCAGTTTGAAAAACGTTGTGACAGCCATCTGAGAGAGTCCACACAATTGGTCCCAATCCGCTGGCAGCCCTGAGTGTGTTGCACATGTTCAAAACCCTATGGGCGCCATCGTCAAGATGGGAACACCTATCCGACGGCAGTCCATGTGCAGTCTGAGCACCATCTGACCGCAATTTACATATTCTGATGGATTTTGCACTAGGACTCTGATCTACATCTTGTGATTGTCTAGTCAATTATACCACCATTGCGAACAATGTATTGGTTGTTTCAGATGCAACTTCAATTTTTTTTTTCATATTTGTCTGATTTTTCTACCTTCTGTTCTTCTCTCTGGGCCTTCATGGTCACAATGTTGCAAAATCAGAAAATGTTAAATGGACTGCATTTATGGTTAAAGCACTTCACAGTGATGCCCCACATTCACCCGTGTCAGGGTACTACCATACAAGGCAGTCACTACACACCAGGATCAACTTGGGGATTAAGTACCTGGCCCGAGGGATATATGTGATTTTCCAGTCTGACAGGAATTTGAACCGAGAATTTGCTTGTTGCAAAAACACTGATTTAACTTCTTGACCACCACCTCACTTCTTGAGTGGCTTTCTCATATAAACATGCAGAATTAAAAAAAAAAAACAAAACAAAACGGATGTCAAGCACTGTTAAGAATATGACCACAAATTCAGTGACTGAAAAATTAAATTACTGTAAAAACAACATAAAATAAAATAGTGGATGTTGATGACATAATGCATTCTGTTTCATGACAATATCATGTTTCAATAGATTAATGTATACGAGGTCTGTTAGAAAAGTATCCAACCTTTTTATTTTTTTTTCAAAAACCATATGGATTTGAATCACGAGTGATTGCATCAGCCAAGCTTGAACCTTCGTGCGCATGCGTGAGTTTTTTCACGCCTGTCGGTTGCATCATTCGCCTGTGAGCAGGCTTTCTGTGAGCACTGGTCCACCCTCTCATTGTTTTTTTATTGCGAATAAATGTCTGAATGATTTGGAGCTTTGCTGCATCAATTTTTTTCCAGAAACTGTGAGAGACCTCCAGGTGGACACCATTCGGAAAATTAATATGGCTTTCAGGGATGATTTTATGGGGATTATACAGATTAAGGAGTGTTACTGCCGCTTTAAGGACGGCCCACAACTGCTGAGAGCGCAGCGCGCTCCCAGCGCCGATCGACATGCTCAGACCCCGCTGAAACAACCAGATCATTTCCAACGTGAAGGCTTTGTTGATCTGGGACCTCGTCTGACTTTCACAAAAAGGCAGAAGTCATGGACATCAGCACTTTTTTGGCACATTCCACTGTTACAGGAGTTTTTTCATGGAAAGAAAAGCGGAGGGACGCGCCACGGAGCCGTTCATTACGCGGGACAAAACCACCTCGGTGTTGGTCTCTCAGGACGGCTTAAAGGTGGATTTCAGATGGGTTCCGGTTGCTTTTCAGTCGTGTGATTATCCGATTGTGATTGTGCATGAGCTGGACCTGCCCCAACATGTCCTGGAAGGCTTCATCACGGCGTTGCTTTGCGCCATGCAAAGAGGAGTGGCTCCTCTTTCCATGACAAAAACTCCTGTAACAGTGGAATGTGCCGTTCATTTCTAAACTGGACGCTGTCTTGATCCGGTATGTCGTCTGACTCGCACAGAAATTGTGAAAAGACGTGGACATCAGCATTTTTTCGGCACATTGAGACAGACGTGCAGAGGAGTTCCGCGCGTCGCGGTGGAGCTGCATGGCGCAAAGCAACGCCGTGATGAAGCCTTCCAGGACATGTTCGGGCATGTCCAGCTCATGCACAATCACAATCAGATAATCACACGACTGAAAAGCAACCGGAATCCATCTGAAATCCACCTGAAAGCTGTCCTGTGAGACCAACACAGAGGTGGTTTTGTCCCGCCTAATGAACGGCTCCATGGCGCATCCCTCCGCTTTTCTTTCCATGAAAAAAACTCCAGTAACAGTGGAATGTGCCGAAAAAGTGCTGATGTCCACGACTTCTGCCTTTTGTGAAAGTCAGACGAGGTCCCGGATCAACAAAGCCTTCACGTTGGAAATGATCTGGTTGTTTCAGCGGGGTCTGAGCCATATTAATTTACCGAACGGTGTCCACCTGGAGGTCTCACAGTTTCTGGAAAAAAATTGATGCAGCAAAGCTCCAAATCATTCAGACATTTATTCGCAATAAAAAAATGATGAGAGGGTGGACCAGTGCTCACACAAAGCCTGCTCACAGTCGAATGACGCAACCGATGATGCAATCACGCGTGATTCAAATCCATATGGTTTTTGAAAAAAATTAAAAGGTCGGATACTTTTCTAACAGACCTCGTATTTCGTGCTGCTGAATCATGCCATGCTGTGAGATTGTGTTGTGTTGCCACAACTACCACAGCTACTTTTTTAGTTACTTTGTACAGTTACTTTATTAGCACCTTTATGCAGTTACTTTATTAAGAGCTGCTGACAACTTGTAACTAATAAGTAATGTTACTGTTGGGTTACATTTTCCAATTTTTCCCGGGATGACAAGAGCAACTCCAAAAATTACAGATAACAGACTTCAATTTTAGATATTGTATTATATAGATGCCTACACTCATGAGGTAACTAGTAATCTAACTTGGTTACTCTTAAGATTGAGTAATCAGCAAAGTAACTAATTAGAAAAGTAGCTTATAGATACTTTTCTGAGTACTCAACCTTAAAAATAACCAAGTTAGAATACTAGTTACTTTTCGCAGCTGCTACTGAAGTCACTGTATAAAGCATCTGTAAAATGTAATTGTATAAAATAACTAATAAAGTAGCTTTTCAAAGTTACTGTGGCAACACTGGTAGGGAGAGTTTTCCAGTCACCTGTTTGGTTCCCTATTGAGTCAGCCCCCCCCACCATTTAAAAAAAAAAAAAAAAAAAAATAAAGATACAGGTAGACCAGGCAGTCACCCACCATCACATCCTCATTCCCTCGGGAGCTCTGTGCTTCAGCTGGATGTGTTAGAGGACGTTTGCACAGCACATCAGCGGAGGAAGAATTAATGTATGTATGCAGCATTTATTGCAGCATCAACAAGGCCTCATACAGCTCCGTGTCTTTGGATGTGTGGTAACAAACCCAAGCAGTGAGCCTTTTTTCATGATATTTTTCATTTATTTATTTTGATCAGAATAACAAATATCAAACCACCGCCGTACAAACATATGGAGGTATACGAGAAGGCAGCTATGTAATCGGCTCACAAAATCTATTTTATCTTCATATTTCTTGAGCCATATTCTTATTTGAATGACACAGATCACACTTTAACCTTCTGGGGCCGACACCGTCATATACAATGGCTAACACCAAGCTTTACTAAATTATAAATAACTTTTTTTAATGATATGAGATAGAAACGTACTTTTTTTTTGCTGAAAAGTTAACTCCGCAGACTTTCGACCCAGCCATAGGCGATCTTTATACTCTTCATAGAAGCTGTGTGATGACGTGCGTAATGTGAGTGTTCAATCGGAATTGGTTCACCATCACATGGTTTTCCAAAATCCAATCGTAGGGCAGAGAAGCCAAAGATCATTTTCAGGAGTGATATGTTACTAGTTGGCCCATTTGAATAGGCCCCTGGGTGCTCCAATGAGTACATACTATTGGGCTCCAAATGCGCTCTGCGCCATTAAGCACAGCGATCACTGAAAGCAGACGGAGAGCCTCTGATGACAATCTCACATGCTCAAACAAAGAGTGTGTAACTATCAGGATTGCTCCACTAGTTTGCATGTGAATGTTACTGGATAGCTCTGTTGCTTTTACCATGAAGACAAAAAAATAAAAAATAAATTTAAAAAACACATAGATCATTTTGTATATATTGTTTAAAATATGCATTTGTGTTCATTGTTTGAACCTTTTTGTTGTACAGTCTTTCACACAAGACCTCAAATTACCTTTATAAAGTGTCAAAACAGTTGTTTATTATAGTTTGCTGTGTGTTTTGAATAAATGTGTGTGGAAAATTATTTTCCGCTTTACTTTTTCCTTCCTTATTTTTTATTGTAAACCTTTATTACACTTGTAAAACACAACAAAAGCATATATATTATGAAAGCACAGGTTGGCCTGAAAAAAAGAGACATAAAACTTTATTGTGGGATGCAGGGATGCCAGGTGAGTGAACTGTCCAAAAAATGCCCTCAGACCCCAGAGGGTTAACCAACTTCAATCAAAACACAGCAAACCACAGCTAATATTTATGAATTAATATTAGTAAGTAAAATCATCAGCAACCAGCTTTGCGTTGTGAAAAAAAAAACTTCACTTCCTTCGTTGATTTTAGTAATATAAAGTTACAACCACTGCAAAGCAGTAGACAGTGCAGCGGAAGTGTCACGGATAGTTTCAACCAGTACAGTTTCACCCCCAGCGGCCACGTTATGTAACTAGCAAATGTGCTGGTGCACGTGCTCGCACCCATGGGTGTGTTTGTTTTAAAATGTGGTGCTGTCAGACCTAACATTGAGTGCAACGTTTTACCATTGTATGGCACAATAATATGATATGATACATTCAACACCCCGCACACTTGACTTGTTCATGCAGGAATGTGCATTAGTGTTGCAAAATACAAAAAAAAACAACTAAAAACAAGGTTTGTACAATTTTCCCCCAATGTTTTCTTCCTCCATGAGTTCACACATCATTTCTGCAACACCACCTCCTCCGTCTCCATCCAGCTGATGTCTTTCATGTATCATCAGATGGGGATAGAACACCCACTGTTCCTGCATCCTGCAGGTGCATGAAGATGGAGGAGGAGGTGTTTCAGGAAAAATGCCCTCCACTGCTTTATCTAAGGGAGCTTTGGTGGCTGCTCCAATGTACAATCCAAAAAAACTCTCACTTTAGTCCTCCATCTAAACAGCAATGCACCAGTTGCCAAACAACACACAGTTGTCAAACAACTGTGTTTGTTCTTTTTAAATCATAATGAAAACAGAAACTATCCAAATGACCCTGATCAAAAGTTTACATACCCCAGTTCTTAATACAGTGTATTGCCCCCTTTAACATCAATTGCAGCTTGGAGTCTTTTGTGGTAGTTGTGGACCAGGCTCTCTATTTTCTCTGATGGTAAAGCTGCTCATTCTTCTTGGCGAAAAGCCTCCAGTTCCTGTCAACCCCTGGGTTGTCTTGCATAAACTGCACATTTGATATCTCGCAGAGAGGCTCAATGATATTAAGGTCAGGAGACTGAGATGGCCACTCCAGAACCTTCAGTTTATTCTGCTGTAGCCAATGACAGTCGACTTGGCCTTTTGTTTTGGATCGTTGTTATGTGGGAACATCCAAGTACATTCCATGCACAGCTTCCGGGCTGATGAGTGCAAATTGTCTTCCAGTATTTACTTATAATATGCTGCATTCATCCTGTCATCAATTTTGACCAAATCCCTGGGGCTTTAGTAGCTCAAATGTCCCCAAAACATCAATGATCCACCCTCGTGTTTCACAGTAGGAAGGGTGTACCTTTCATCATAGGCCTTGTTGACTCTTCTCCAAATGTAACGTTTATGGTTGTGACCAAAAAGTTCAATTTTGGTCTCATCACTCCAAAGGACTTTGTTCTCTGTCTGTTTGGTGCATGGTAATTAGGATACTTTGTTCCATTTGCATAGCAATGGCTTTCTTCTGGCGACTTGATCATGCAAGAAATTTTTCTTAAGTCCATCCTTATTGTGCATCTTGAAACAGCCACACCACTTTGTTTCAGAAAGTCCTGCATTTCAGCTAGTTATTTGTGGGTTTTTCTGTGCATCCAAAATGATTTTCCTGGCAGTTGTTGTTGAAATCTCTGTTGGTCTCCCTGATCCCTCATTTTCCATGTCTTGATTAGAGTTTGAACACTGTTGATTGGCAATCTTAGGTGCTTTGATATCTTGTTATATCCCTTTCCTGTTTTATACAGTTCATTTACCTTTTCTCGCAGCTCCTTTGACAGTTTGCTTTCCCCATGACTCAGACACCAGAAATATCAGTGCAACACTGGATGAAAGATGCAAGGGTCTGTCAGGAGCCCAGAAACACACTGACATTTTATTTACACACACAAATTACAAGCAGACAGATCACAGGTGAGGATGATTAACTAATGTAGCCATTCAAACCTGTTTGCGTTAACTTGTGTGCATATTATCACGCCAAAATCACCAGTGTATGTAAACTTTTAATCAGCACCATTTGGTTAGTTTCTGTTGCCATTATGATTTAAAAAGAGTAAACACAGCTGTTTGACAATAAATGGCTTCACACAACCACTAGCCATGAGTGGAAAAAAAAATTGATTTTGTGTTGTCATTCATATTCTCTGAAAAATGGCCAAAAGAGCAAACATTTTGTCAACGTATGTAAATGTATGAGCACAACTGTAAATACAACCCCTACACTTCATTATGCATTCAGGTTACACACTGTAAAAATAGAAAATTGGAGTTGGACACACCCCAAATGCATACTCGCAGTCTGCCTTAGAGTATGTACGATAGATTGTCAAGATAGTGCACTTTGTCTCAGATGTTCTCTGAGAATAAAATAATAGGCCACGACAAATTTACTTTATTTTATTTATTTACCATTGTGCATGAGCGTCAACAATCTTTAATTAGCATTACAATTATGCATGCCCCCCAACACTTTTTGCGCCCCTTGTCTATTTCCTGCCTGTTGTCCTGTAGTCCATCCCAGCCTTGTGCAGGTCTACAGTTTTGTGCCTGGTGTCCTGAGACAGCTCTTTGGTCTTGGCTATGGTGGACAGGTTGGAGTGTGATTGATTGAGTGTGTGAACAGGTGTCTTTTATACAGGTAACGTTCAAACAGGTGCAATTAATGCAGGTAAAGAGTGCAGAATAAGAGGACTTCTTAAAGAAAAATTAACAGGTCTGTGTGAGCCAGAATTCTTGTTGGTTGGTAGGTGATCAAATACTTATTTGAAGCAGTAACATACAAATAAATTATTTAAAAAATCATACATTGGGATTTCCAATTTTTTTTTTTTTTTTTTTTTAGATTATGTCTCTCACAGTGAAACATGCACCTAAGTTGAAAATTTCAGACCCCTCCATGATTTCTAAGTGGGAGAACTTGCAAAATTGCAGGGTGTTCAAATACTTATTATATATATATATATATATATATATATATATATATATATATATATATATATATATACATACATACATACAGTATGTTAAGGAAACAAATGATGCTTGCTTTTGGTCACACTTCTGTCTGTGTACTTCGTCCGGCTGAATTCATTCTCTACCACATTATAACTAATCTTAAATAAAATCTCTTGTGTAGCATGCAGTTTTAAATCATGCAGTTACTTACAGATGCTGTTTGCCCGGGGAGAGAAGCTCCATGCTGCACCTAACAGAGGGTGTTTAACCAGGGAGAAAAACTGAACACTGCTGCATACAGAGGCTGTTTGACCAGGGACAAAAACTGAACACTATCGCTAACAGAGGCTGTTTGACCAGGGAGAAAAACTGAACACTATCACTAACAGAGGCTGTTTGACCAGGGAGAAAAACTGAACACTATCACTAACAGAGGCTGTTTGACCAGGGAGAAAAACTGAACACTATCACTAACAGAGGCTGTTTGACTGGGTACTAAAACTCTGCACTGGGAGAGAAGCACCACGATATGGCTAACAGAGGCTGTTTGACCAGGGAGAAAAAAGAATGCTACTGCTTACAGATGCTGTTTGCCTGGGGAGAAAATCTGAACGCTACTACTAACACAGGCTGTTTGACTGGCGACTAAAACTCTGCGCTGCTGTTTCAGTGGGGAGAGAAGCACCATGTTATGGCTATACCTGTCTGACCAGGTAGAAAAACTGCGCGCTACCTCGAACCAAGACTGTTTGTCTGGGGACAAAAACTGCACACTACCGCGACCAGAGGCACTTTGACTAGGGAGAGAAGCTTCAAGTTACCACGAACAGAGTCTGTTTGACTATAGCGAGAGAAGCTTCAAGCTACCACAAACAAAGGCTGTTTTACCAGGAAGAGAAACTTCAAGCTACCGCTAAGAGAAGCAGCTTGACAAGGTAGAGAAGGTCCATGCTATTGCTAAAAGAGCCTGTTTGACCAGGGACAAAATCTCCAAGCTGCCACCAGTGGTGGGCACAGATAACCAAAAATTTAACTTCGATAACAGATCATCAGATAACTGAAAAGTTATCTTTGATAAAGATAAAACGATAAACCCCCCAAAAATGTATCAGAAGTTATAGATAATTGATACATTCCAGTATTGTCTCCGGCACACTGACAACTACTAACAAACTAATTTTAAGTTTTAACACCACGATCACTTTTGGAAGCATCAAAAGCAACAACAGACCCAAACAATGAGTAAGCACTTCTGTCTTTGAGCATCCTGCCCCCCTACTGGAAGCTTCTATTTACTACATGGCTTCCAGCACAGACGCAATTGAAAGGAACCACACAGCTCAACTCTCTACCCAATCACAGCACTGCTGTCAGGTGGAGGTCTTGGAAAATAAAGCCCTGCTGAGTTATGGTTTGGTGTATAAATAAAATGAATACTGATAGAATAACTCCATTGATGTCAATTCTGTCATTTGTGCAACATTAAGATATAACATATATATTTTAATGCTGAATAATGCACTAATTCTGAAGTTTTGTAACAAACACAGACAGATGGCATTCTGGGTAAAATGTGCCTCTGCTCACACTGATTGGATGATTCATTCTATGTAAACCAACACGTTAATGTGAGGTGTGTCATGTGCTGGTGTTTACAGATAAATGTACTTTTGTAAAATATGCCATTTTTTTATTTGTAAAAAAAAGGCATTTTCAAAAAAAAAAAAGCCAAGTTGTAATTACATAACCGTCTGATATAACCGGTGTCAAATAGAATGCTGCCATTCACCCTATTGACGTATCCCATAATCCCTTGCACGCCAGAGAGTCACTGCAGTCAAACACATATAAAGAATCCACATAATGACAACTGTACATTAATATTATACTACAAATATGTATTTTTTTATGTTTTCATCACATTAGTAAGAGACTGCATGCATGATACCCTGAAAACTTGCTAAAACAATTATAACAAATAATCCGTGTCTGCTACGTTTAATCTGCATGGAATTTAATAAACACAAACCGAATTTCAGACATCTTATATATATTAGTCTGGAACAAAGAGGACAAACAGTGTTGTAAAGAACAATAATCAAGACGTTAAAGAGCAAACTTCACTTTCCCCCAGAACGACATGATCAGGAAGCGAGCGTAGCTCACAGCAGCTCCCATTGAAAATAATGGAGGGCAGCCTGTGATCCACCCATGTTTACATAAAACAAATGCAATAACATCTGTAAACCCAGACAATATATTCATGAGAGTTTTAGGCACAATATAAAAATAGTTTTATGATGCTATGTTAATGGTGTTGTCCATGTGTAGCGGTTAAAGTGCAGTTTTTGTAAATTAAGTTTGAAAACAAGCTTTTGTTTAAGTTTTGCTTCTGGAAACATGAGTCCGACGTGGGGTTTGAAAATATCAGCCCTGCTTCAGTTTGAATACTGCCATGAACACTACTGGCCAGTAGATGGCAGTAGAGAACTTGAAAACTTGCAAACACAAAATTCCAGATAATCTGTGTTGCTACTTGCTACGTTTAAGATGTGTGGAATTTAAAAAAAAAAGCAAACAAACACAATAACGTCTATAAACCCAGAGAATAGGGTTTAATGCTGTTGTCCTGATCAGAGTGTCTGAAATGCATTTCTTCTGTCGTGAATGTACCAAGATTACCTCACTGAGATTACCCTATCCCATAATGCACCAGGACACAGCATGCCCCACACTAAAACCTTAAAAATTAGTGCATTACTTTAAAACTAAAACATATATCTGATATTTTCACTTCATAAAACTTCAGAAGTGCCGTTAATTTAAATAACTTGTCCGAAATAAGTTTGGTTAAAATTTGAACCATAAGTTAAATTGTATGCCTCTGGATGACTTGAGTGATATTGGCCGTGTATCAGTATGGGGTTAAAAAAACAACAAAAAAAAAGAGTTTTTCTTTTTTTTTTTTGGTGACCAGTTTTCCTTTGCCTACAGAGGATAGAGTTGTTTCTTCTAGAAGCAGCTCTCTTCTTTTTGGAGAGGGTAGAACTACTGTCACTTTTGTTTATCATGTTAACGATCTAAAAGTTTCCAAACAAAAATTTATTGGAAGATAATTAGTCCGATAATGGTTTTAAATGTTATCTGAAAAGATAATCCGATAATGAAAACTTTATCTTCGATAATTATCTGATTATTGGAACTGTGCCCACACTGGCTGCCACTAACAGAGGCTGTTTCACCAGCAGTGTTGCCTACTTGATGACTTTGTCACTAAATTTAGGGACTATTTAGACCCCTCTATTTACTTTTTTCAAAGAGCAACTAGCAAGAAATCTAGCTTTTCCTGGTGTTATTGGAGACTGTATGTATGTACACTCAACAAAAATATAAACGCAACACTTTTGGTTTTGCTCACATTTTGTATGAGATGAACTCAAAGATCTAAAACTTTTTCCACATACACAATATCACCATTTCCCTTAAATATTGTTCACAAACCAGTCTAAATCTGTGATAGTGAGCACTTCTCCTTTGCTGAGATAATCCATCCCGCCTCACAGGTGTGCCATATCAAGATGCTGATTAGACACCATGATTAGTGCACAGGTGTGCCTTAGACTGTCCACAATAAAAGGCCACTCTGAAAGGTGCAGTTTTATCACACAGCACAATGCCACAGATGTCGCAAGATTTGAGGGAGCGTGCAATTGACATGCTGACAGCAGGAATGTCAACCAGAGCTGTTGCTCGTGTATTGAATGTTCATTTCTCTACCATAAGCCGTCTCCAAAGGCGTTTCAGAGAATTTGGCAGTACATCCAACCAGCCTCACAACCGCAGACTACGTGCAACCACACCAGCCCAGGACCTCCACATCCAGCATGTTCACCTCCAACATCGTCTGAGACCAGCCACTCGGACAGCTGCTGAAACAATCGATTTGCATAACCAAAGAATTTCTGCACAAACTGTCAGAAACTGTCTCAGGGAAGCTCATCTGCATGCTTGTCGTCCTCATCGGGGTCTCGACCTGACTCCAGTTCGTCGTCGTAACCGAATTGAGTGGGCAAATGCTCACATTCGCTGTTGTTTGGCACGTTGGAGAGGTGCTCTCTTCACGGATGAATCCTGGTTCACACTGTCCAAGGCAGGTGGCAGACAGCATGTGTGGCGTCGTGTGGGTGAGCGGTTTTCTGATGTCAATGTTGTGTATCGAGTGGCCCATGGTCGCGGTGGGGTTATGGTATGGGCAGGCATCTGTTATGGACAAAGAACACAGGTGCATTTTATTGATGGCATTTTGAATGCACAGAGATACCGTGATGAGATCCTGAGGCCCATTGTTGTGCCATACATCCAAGAACATCACCTCATGTTGCAGCAGGATAATGCATGGCCCCATGTTGCAAGGATCTGTACACAATTCTTGGAAGCTGAAAATGTCCCAGTTCTTGCATGGCCGGCATACTCACCGGACATGTCACCCATTGAGCATGTTTGGGATGCTCTGGACCGGCGTATACGACAGCGTGTACCAGTTCCTGCAACTTCGCTTCAATATCCAGCAACTTCGCACAGCCATTGAAGAGGAGTGGCAACATTCCACAGGCCACAATTGACAACCTGATCAACTCTATGCGAAGGAGATGTGTTGCACTGCATGAGGCAAATGGTGGTCACACCAGATACTGACTGGTATCCCTCCCAATAAAACAAAACTGCACCTTTCAGAGTGGCCTTTTATTGTGGGCAGTCTAAGGCACACCTGTGCACTAATCATGGTGTCTAATCAGCATCTTGATATGGCACACCTGTGAGGTGGGATGGATTATCTCAGCAAAGGAGAAGTGCTCACTATCACAGATTTAGACTGGTTTATGAACAATATTTGAGGGAAATGGTGATATTGTGTATGTGGAAAAAGTTTTAGATCTTTGAGTTCATCTCATACAAAATGGGAGCAAAACCAAAAGTGTTGCGTTTATATTTTTGTTGAGTGTATGTATTTCTCCTCAATGAGCAGCAGGTGCTTCTGTGGGAGTGGACCCCTCCCCGACCCAAAGCACTCACAGGAGACCGCCGGCCTCCTCCACTTGCAGGGAAAAGGAGGCAGACAACCAGCAGCAAGCTGGTGAACAAAGAGGGACACAGCAGTACTCTGAGTATTTCTTCTCCTGTTTTTGTCAGCATTCTGTTTTAAATATGTTCCTGTGTATACTCATTCAGAAACAGCCATAAACATCATTAACAAGTGTTTCACCAGAAATGACCAAGCAGTATTATCTGAAACTGGAAGTGTGTCACAAACCTTAGTTTATGTTGTCCATCGCATCTTTAAAATAGCAAATTTCAGCTTTTATCAGGGCTGTGAAATGAAAATTGTGAAATCTGAGGATAATTTGCAGGGGGTCTTCGGGGCCCCCACGAGCCAGGGTCTCGGGCCCGTGGGATCCCAGAATCTATTTTTTTAATCTAATGATACATTTTCAGCTTCTCCTGGAACAAAAGGTCTCAAAATTAGTGCATATTTAAATGATCATGTAGTCAAATTTTCATTTGAACCATCAATGATCATGTTGAAATAACAGAATATGACGTGGAAACTGGATTTTCCTTTTTTTTGTAAACCAAATTATCATTAACTCAGAACAATTAAACTACATGAAATTCATGAAGACTGAAAAGACTGTTAAAGCATTTCAAAAACCACAGCTAAAGCTTGGAGAATATTTTGAAAATTGTGGTAAAATATCAATAGCATACCTTATTGTAAAAAAGCCACATATTCTTATGTAAATTCCTGTAAATCCACTCAAAGCCACAATGTCTTTCTTCAATGAAAAAAGTCTACATTAATAAAAACTCATTTATATTCTTGTGTAAATTCATGTAAATCCATTCAAAGCCTGTCTTTTTTCCCAATGAAAGAAGTCTAGATTAATGAAAAAAGTCACATAATCTTGTCTGAAATCCTGTTTAAACAGCACAATGTTTATTTTCCAGAAAGAGAAAAATTCTTATTGTCTTTTCGGAGGGCACAGTTCACTTTTCCCATTTCTTTTAGCTTTCAGGTGTGTTGATGAAGCCAGCGACAATTCCACGGATTTTTGTCCTTATCAGACTTTTCAAAGTCTTTCTCGTCATCTTCTCTCTGTCTGACGTTGGTCCATGACACAGATGTGCTGCACAAGTCTTTTTTTAAAAACTTTAGAGCTCTAAAGGTTTGCGATGTCCACATGCTACGTTTAGCTTAAGCTTCACGCAGGAGACACACAGCATCGTCGCAGCAACCAACCAGTCTTGCTTTACGGCAACTGTCGCAACAGCCAGGCTTTTTTCTCCTTGAAACTCCGTGGACCCGAGGACACTGATTTGTATCTGTAACACACAGATCAGTGTCCGCGGACTGCCGCGGCCTTATAAAACTTAGATGATGTCATAAAAAAAGAACACTTTCTTGCAATAGACATTTTAAAAACTTAGTGATGATCACGTTTACAGAGTAAAACACTAACCCCCCCATGATGAAATCTGCGGAATTTTGCAGATCCGTAGAGTTTTCACAGCCCTGTTTTATCTGATATCTCTCTCCTTTCTCTTTTCTTTTTCTATAGTCGGGGTACAAATATAACAAGAGAAGATTTTATCCATTGGATGTGAAACAACACATTTGCCTGAGTCAACATGGGAACATTTCTTATACATTGTTATTAGAATATTCTGCTCTAATTGGGACGTTTCCAGCTTTAAAAGCTGCTTTCCATTAAATATTTCAAATTGATGATCAGGATGTTACAGCCAAGGCTACTGATTAAGTATGGCTTGATCTGTGGTCTAGTTAAGGCTCTCTTGGGGTGGGCTGGAGCCTATCCCAGCAGTCCCAAGGAGTAAGGCAGGATACACCCTGGACAGGACGCCAGTATACCACAGGGCCACATACAGACACACAAACACATTCACACGTGTACGCACACCTATAGTTAATGTAAAGTTCCCAATTCACCTATTCTGCATGTTTTTGGAAGTGAGAGGAAGCCAGAGACAGTCAGAGGGAACCCAGGCTGACACGGAGAGTAGATGCAAACTACACACACTGGGAAGAGAACAGATAAAATATTTACAAGTTCAATAATAAAAAAATCTATGAAAAAAAAAAAAAACTAAAAAGGAGAACAAAAAGACCGGAATAAAAACAAGAATGAATCCACAATAAATACCAAATAAATTAAAGCATAAATAAATTTAATGTGCATACATATGCATAATGGCACCAGCCAGTTACATTCTGCCACTGTGTCTGCCGTGTGGATAGAACAAAACTTATTCATTGTGAAAAAAAAAGGCTCCTCTGCATTTATCAGATTAATGACAAAAATAAGAAATGATGAAAATGATGAGTACTGTGACCACAAAAATCCTTTACACTCTGAAGATTTCATGGCTGAAATATTTTAAATATCAAATTGAAATATAGAAAAAAATTGGCTTTTCTTCTTCTTCTTCTTCTTCTTTTTTTTTCTTTTTTTTGCAAATAACATATATTTCTAATGTCATGGTTGACAAAGTGATCTAAATGAGTTCAAAATATGAAACAAAATATCTTTATTGCAAAAAAGGATAACTAGATATGTTAACTGTTGTACAGTACGGGGAGGTGATGGTCTAGTGGTTAAGCATTGGGTTTCAGATGAGAGGATCCTCAGTTCAAACCTCAGTCTGACCAGATAATCACTACGGACCCTTTGGCAAGGTCCTTAATCCTGAAATTGCTTCTGGTGTGTAGTGAGTGCCTTGCGTGGCAGCACCCTGGCGTGAATGAGTGAATGCAATGCATCATTGTAAAGTACTTTGAGCTTGTAATATAGATGGAAAAGCTCTATATGAACTTTATTATCCCAAAGGAAATTATTTTTGTCAGAGTACTAAATAGTGATTTTTTTTTTTTTTTATAGGTACAACAAATTTATGTGAAAAGACTGAAGACATTTTCACAAGATGTTTGCCAATGTTGCACATAACTGATTAACTGAATAACTCTGAATAAGTGTTTGTTATATTCATCCTGCAGAAGGGGGAGGTATTATAGAGTAGGGAAGACCTCCTCTGGCGTTCTGTGGTGCACCTCGGTCGTCACAAATTGTTGAGAAAAGGTGGATGAATGAGGGTGCACTTTTCCTATCACCGAAAAGCCTGCGAGTCCAGAGCGCATAAAAGAATGAAACAAAACCAAAACTAACAAAAGAAAAACAAAGCAAACGGTGACCTTGATGCTTTAAACAAAATCAAAAAAAGAAACATTTGTGATGTTACCTGACAGCGGGTATTAGACCAAGCGCAGCCAGCACCTGCTCAGGTTTGCATCCAGCCTGTGCTGTCCACAGCACCTGCAGGTGAGGGTTCTGGTTGTCTTGACAACAGGTTTGTCTTCACAACGTGTTTGCACATGAACATTCCAGCCACAAATGGCTGAAACATGCATAAATAGTTAAAGTAGTTGATAAAATGTGCTTGGCGCTATTTCTGTATGACAACGTTGCTTTTCATCCCACACATGAACGAGTCATGTTCAACTCGTCTGACCTTTAGTTATTGAGCCGTTCAGATATCGTCAACGTTCGTGCAAGACACCAGACTTGGGAGGTTGGACGAAGTTGAACGACAATCAAACAGAATGCTGACGGTATAGGAACTATGCAAACGATGAGGAACCATCAAGATGGAAAGCAAAACGGAATACGAACGAATTGAGATTGTCATTGGGATTCTTTCACATTTTTCAACAGTTTGAAAATTCTGATGAACAAGATTGTGAGGGTAAAATAAAACTGATTCGATTCTAAGCAACACAGTGACACCAGGCATCCAAATTACTGCAAATTTGCACTGGAATGGATTAAAAGCAACAATGGGAACAACCTGTACTGGCAGTCCATATCTCAATCCTTTTGTGGCCAGATCTATGAAAAGGCTTTTTAGCCATGATTTCAATGTAATCTGACAGAGCTTGAGTAGGAGTTCAAATAAAATTAGTGGAAGTATAGTGTCCACATGACAGAAAACTTGTCACACAGACTAATTAATGGAGTTTCTGCAGAAGTTTCACAAATTATTTCCTCTAGGGTAATATAGTTATGCAGTCTTCAAGTCATTAAAACACATGCTTTTGTAATGTAACACAAAAATAATGTTAAACCTCCTCAAATCCCAGAACATTACATTATGGAACTGCTCTGGATTATGTATGGCAACCACCCAGGCAGACAACCGGTTCATCCCAACCTCTGGAAATTAACTGCCCATCTGCTACAGACAGGTGAAACTTCGGTATCTGCATGGCCTTCTTCAAAATGCAAGTTGTCCTCCTTATTTTAGTCTCTCCAGGTTTATTTATTACTCTGGGTGCTCAACTTTTGAGATCAAGAACCGTCTGGGAAAAGCTCATGCAGTCATGAGATCAGTGGAGAGATATCTTTGTAATAGAACAAAGATTCAAGTCTTTAGGGTTCTGGTGCTTCCTGTCTTACTGTATGGTTGTGAGACCTGGACACTAAGCAGTGATCTACACTGACGAATGGAGAATCCTCAGTTGAAATGCTGCATTATTTGTTGATACAATTTGACAGTAATTTTATTAATTTTTGCTTTTTTATTGTAAATTCCTGTTTTTATATATATACTTTATGAGCTACACCAATGTAATGTATGCATTTGCCATTATGTGTGCTCGGGTGCTCAAGGGTTCATGGGAGTTCGCCTAACCAGTCCACATGTGTTTTGTGGATCTGGAGAAGGCGATCGACCGTGTCCCTCGGGGCACCCTGTGGGGGGTGCTCCGGGAGTACGGGGTCCGGGGTCCTTTGCTAAGGGCTATCCGGTCCCTGTACGACCGCAGCAGGAGCTTGGTTCGCATTGCTGGTAGTAAGTCAAACCTGTTTCCAGTGCACGTTGGCCTCTACCAGGGCTGCCCTTTGTCGCCGGTTCTGTTCATTATTTTTTATAGACAGAATTTCTAGGCACAGCCAGGGTGTAGAGGGGGTCTGGTTTGGGAACCAAAGAATCTCGTCTCTGCTGTGTGCGGACGATGTGGTTCTATTGGCTTTGTTAAATCAGGACCTTCTGCATGCACTGGGGCGGTTTGCAGCCGAGTGTGAAGTGCCCGGGATGAAAATCAGCACCTCCAAATCCGAGGCCATGGTTCTCGACCGGAAAAAGGTGCTTTGCCCTCTTCAGGTCAGTGGAGTGTCCTTGCCTCAAGTGGAGGAGTTTAAGTATCTCAGGGTCTAAATGAGGGACGGATGGAGCGTGAGATCAATAGACGGATTGGTGCAGCATCTGCAGTGATGCGGTCACTGTATTGGACCATCGTGGTGAAGAGATAGCTGAGTAGGGGGGCAAGGCTCTCGATTTACCGATCGTTCTACGTTCCGATCCTCACCTTTGGTCACGAGATTTGGCTCATGACCGAAAGAATGAGATCAAGAGTACAAGCCACCGAAATGAGTTTCCTCCGCAGAGTGGCTGGGCGCTCCCTTAGAGATAGGGTGAGGAGCTCGGTCACTCAGGAGGAGCTCGGAGTCGAGCCGCTGCTCCTCCATGTCGAAAGGAGTCAGTTGAGGTGGCTCGGACATCTTTTCCGGATGCCCCCTGGACACCTTGCTGGAGAGGTGTTCCGGGCACGTCCCATTGGGAGGAGGCCCCGGGGAAGACCCAGGACATGCTGGAGGGACTACATCTCTCGCCTGGCTTGGGAATGCCTTGGGGTTCCCCCGGAGGAGCTGGGGGAGGTGTGTGTGGATAGGGAGGTCTGGGCGGCTTTGCTTGAGCTGACCCGAGCCCGCGTAAAGCGGAAGAAAATGGATGGATGGATGGATAAAAATATTGAATAATAGTGTTTTGGGGGCTGTACTAAAATACAAAATGGAGCGAAATGGGGACTGATCATCATGAAATCGGGGTAAAATGTAATGAAATGGAGCAGAGTGAACCAGACTGACTCAGAATAAGTAGTTTTATTTAATTGTTTGGTTTTCATTTCTTGTGAGATGCGCTTACAAGATTTTTCGTTTGTTTTTTTATTTTTTCATTTCTTGTGAGATGGCGTTCAAGAGATGAAACTTCAGTCAATGGGTCAGTCTGCACCATTTTGATATGTTTTACCCACGTTTTGTTAATATCAGTCTGCATTTCACTCCATTTTGCTTAAAAATAATTAAATAAAAGTACTTCATTGAATCATATTTAATCATATTTGGAGTCAGTCTCCTCCATTTCGTTACATTTTACCACCATTTCATGATGATCAGGCTCCATTTCGTTCCATTTCATAGTATAGCTGCTGCTTTGGTGTATCTGACTCTCTCACAACTACAGTCATGGCATCCTCCATTATGGCTGTTGATATACTGACATGACAAATGCCATTTAGTTAGTTTTAACAAATCATTTACTTTTGTGATATGTTCACATTCTTTATAGATATCAGTAAAGTTGCCAGCATTACAGTTTTTACAAAGATCTCTCCCATAACTGATACTATGAGTTATCTGAGCCATTTTCTATCTTACCCACAGCAAGAAGCTGTAATAACTTATTTATGTGTTCCTTGGAAAGACAACAACAGAGCTTGAATATAGTTACTGTGGGCATCCACGCCTTTTTACGAGATCATATGGTAATTGTATACTTTTTGCAACATAGCAAAAGTACTCTCCATGCACAGGTGGACTCTTTCTTGCTGTGGGAGACACACATACTGACCTGTGTGAAACTTATGTGACATGCTCACATATGGGTATGAAATAGAAAAAATACTTTGTCAAGAGCAAAGGGGCTACATTGAGAAGCAGCTCATTTCCACTTAAACAAACAGGTCCCAAAACAGGTTGTTTCTTGGAAAGTTACAAAATGTTTCTTTTTTGGATGTGACACATTTTTTCTATAGATAATTTTTGCTCCAGACTTTAATATCTGTTTTTAAAAATTCTTGCGACTTACACTCAACAGCCACTTCATTAAGTACACATTGTGAGTACTGGGTTGGACCCCCTTTTGCATTCAGAACTGCCTTATTTCTTTGTGGCATAGATTCAACAAGGTGCTGCAAATATTTCTCAGAGATGTTGGTCTATATTGACATGATAGCATCATGCAGTTGCCCATTCAGCCATTTTCTTCTGACGTCTGACATCAACAAAGCATTTTTGTCCCCACAACTGCCATTCACTGGATAGCTTCTTTTTTCAACCATTCTCTGTAAACCCTAGAGACAGTTTTTGGGAAAATCTCAATAGATCAGCAGTTTCTGAAATACTCAGACCAGTCCATCTGACACCAGCAAACATGTCACCTTCAAAGTTACTTAAATCCCCTTTCCTCCCCATTCTGATGCTCAGTTAGAACTTCAGCAAGTCATCTTCACCACGTCTAGATGCCTAAATGCATTAAGTTGCTGCCATGTGATCAGTTGATTGGCTATTTGTGTTAACATGCAATTGAACAGGTGCGCGTTATCAAGTGGCTGGTGAGTGTACAGTAACTTGATAAAAAGGTGTACACTATGACCCCTTTGAATCCATAGTAACACATGAAGTATCCACACATACAGCCACACTCACTGCTAATTGCTTTATAGATTAGGGAGATATGATCTTCTTCCTTCCCCAAAATGTGTTGATTTTCTTTTTTAACTTTCACTTTTGATACTGTGTGCTTCTTACCCTGTGTGCTGCTATACAGTGCTGCTGGAAGCTTAATTTCCCTCAGGGAGTCTTCCCAAGGGATCAATACAGTTCTATCTTAATCTAATCTAATCTGAAAGAACTCACTGATGGTTGAAAACAGGATGACAGATGTACATGTGCTCACAGGAATAAACATAAATGCACACTCACACTTTGATGCACCCACGTTTATTCCTCCTAACCTTGCTAAGATAGTTTCTGTAATGAATACTTTGATGCCGGTTTTACCAGTTGCCTGTGGTGGTGGCGGAACAGAATTTTAATCTGATGAACAAAGAAGCCACGCTCAAGATTTTAACCTCCACTTTTATAGTAAATATCCCATGGCATAAACACAACTCCTCTGTAGAATGAAAATTGAACCTGAACCCAGCATCCTTAATTAAATCATACCATAGAAACCCCTGGCAGTCCATTACTCAGATCTACTTCTTTGCATTTTGTACAAGCCACAGCTCCCCCGTAGTTCCCAAGTAAATATTTACATCTAACCTGTGCCATGCTACATCCACAGTTTCTTTATTCAAGGGGTAGCCGAGATGCAGCAAAGGTGTGGGAAGGTGACCTTCAGAAAACAAAACAGTTGGCTGGAATAGGAAAATGTAGAGTGAGAGCATGTAATTGTGATGGCAGTGCGGCAGATTGTGGTCAAGAGGGTGGAGTTAAATTGCCCACAAAAGTCCTCTCTTCTCCTCACATTTTCACTCCCTGACTCTTTTGGAGCCAGGGAGAGAAGCAGCCAGCAGCAGTGCAAGGTAACCTTTTTCTAATTGATGTTCATGTGTTCCCAGCGCACCGGGCGGCCATATTGCGAGGGAGTAGAATGCGCCCCAGGGCTCGGCATGGGGCAGGACAGGAGGGGGGCATACGGTCAGGCAGTTTGAGTGATGCACTGCAATCATACGTCAGTGTAATAGGCACACTCTGGAGGATTTCTCAAGCAGTCCATTATGAACTTTTCCCCTAAAGCCATTAAGCTGTGTAAATGATGTAAAACAGTATGTAATACAGGAGCCTTAGGGTGTTCTGTTTGTATTTCACCCACACAAGTCTAATCACTCAAGGGTTTATCAAAATGGCTTATTTGTTGTCAAAATGTAATTTATCTCAACAGTAATGTTCTTTTCTCTGGATCCTCATCCTTTGACATCAAGAGGCACCCGGGACGAGCTTATGGAGACATGAGGTCACTAGACGGAGTGGTTTGGTGATGCCGATGCCGGGTCCAAATACTTTCTTACTAGGGGTGTGAATCTTTCATATCTCACAGTTTGATTTGATTGCGGTTCATGGGGTCAGGATGCTATGGCATTAGTTATTATTTTTGCTTGATCAGAACTGGCTAACATGGTGCAGTGTGCGCTGCTTAGCTCCTTGTGTTGCCATTGCACCTTTTCAGCTTTGTATGAAAGCTGAGAAGGAAGCGCAACAGTAACTCTACATTTACGGCAGTGACAAGAAACCGAATCAAAATGGACACAGCACTTTTTTAATAACTGATTTTTGAAAGTTGATTGATTTTGAATCATTCAGGATAAGAATCCCAATTCTGATATAAATAGATTTTTGTGAACATCCCTATTTCTTACTGTAGGGATTTTGGCTGCCAGTGGAATGAGTTTGTTTCAAATGAATGGTTACTTAGGGAAACAAAGATCAGGAATATCACTTGCACTGTGAAGAAAGCCAGCGTGTGTTTAAGAAAAGTCTCGGGGACAGCATGGGGTGATGGGCAACGGCAGCATATGTCACCGCCGCTGGCAGCACGCACAGTGTGGACTCTGTCACTCCTCATTTACTGATATTTCAAATACATCTGACATTAAGAGGTTTGTGTTTTAAGAACTTCTTTTTGCAGGAATCACCTGAGTGAAACTGATGGCAAGGTGCAAACGGCACACCTGTCCTCTGTATTGTGGTTAAACTCAAGTTGTGGTTTGGTTTTGAGGGGGAAACAGTCGGGGAGAGATGGAAAGTCAGACAGAAACCACTGGCAGGGCAGCAGAATATCTGAAGGAGCTGAATGAAAGTGTTGACACTCAGCAGGAGTTGCTGTAGCAGCAGAGGAGGAGGATAAATGAGATGGAGCAGCAAGTAATGGTAAATAGACTGCATTTATATAATGCTTTGTCCATATTCATCAGAAGCTCAAAGTGCTTTATAATTATGCCTCACATTCACCCATTCACAGACACAACAATGTCAGGGTGCTGCCATGCAAGGCACTCACTACACACCGGGAGCAACTAGGGGATTTAAGGATCTTGCCAAAGAGCCCTTAGTGATTTTTCCATGCTGGCTGGGTTTTGAACTGATGATCCTCTGGTTTGAAGCCCAGCCAGACTGGAAAATCACATTTTGTGTGTTCTGTCACAAAATTAATTTTTGCTCCCATTACAAATAACGGCCCATTTTCGTACCCCTGTCACAAATCCATACTTTTCGTAACCCAGTCCCACGAACTGCCGTGAAACTGGGTTGGTCAGAAAGGACATCTGGCATGAAACCTGTGCTAAATTCATATTGGATCTGCTGTGGTGACCCCAAGTGGGGAAAGAAGTGAAGAAACTGAAATAACTAGTGAAATCAGCTGGTTTGTATTTTCTTAACGGCCTGTTTAAATTTTATTGTTATGATGTTTTATTCTGTGGAGCAGGGGTATTCAACTCGTACCAGAAAGGACCGAGAGGGTGCAGGTTTTCTTTGCAACCACTGACTCCATGAGGTGAATTCACTAATAAACTGATTCCATCAGCTCAAAGTGATGTTAATCTCTGAAATCACATAGCAGAGTGGGTGGTTGTAAAGAAAACCTGCACCCTCTCTGCCTTTTCTGGAATGTGTTGAATACCCCTACTGCAGAGTATGTCATAATTTTTTTTTAATACTTGAAAGTGCGACATAAATGAACTAATTACATAAATAAATACAGAAATAATAATAATAATAATAATAATAATAATAATCTATGACACAGGTGATTGGTGATTTGTATGGACCACCCTGCATGATTCAGCATGTATATGAACTGCACATAAATTATTATTATTAATATTATTAACCTTTCACCATCCAGTGAAGAAACTCAGGTCTGTGTTATTATATTTCTGTTTTTAGTTTAGTTTGTTTTTTGTTATTTTGACAGACTATTTTTATGCACTAGTATTGCTTGTAATGCAGTTTAATATAACAGTTGAGTATTTTATTTAATAATATAAATTAAACATTGGACAAATTGTTTTCCATTAGAACCATGGAGAAATGTTCCTTATTTTCATTTCAAGTTCTTTCATAGATGTAAATCAAAGTTATCTTTGTCCCATTTTCCTTTGCCTTATCCAAATTATGATGCATGACTAGCAATCATGTTCTGAGTTTTGTGATCCATGCACCCTAAATGTGATTCATCGATGTGTGCATGATCCAGCATGCTGGTGCCTCAGTGTTGAAGAACCCATCCACTGTAGAAGGCCACGGGGACACCCATGCTGCAGATTGGTAGTTACTTTTGAGAGGTGGGGATGGACAGGTTGTCTGCCTGGTTGGTTGTCATCCAGGACCAAAGGGAGTTCATTGTGTGGTTCATGGTATAGTGTAAGCAGCACCACGCATTCTATCACTGACCCAACGTAATCTCAAAATAATATAAGGCTTTCAAGAAGATTTGTCTGACAAGACAATATCGCTAAATGTCATATGTCAAAGGAAATTGCTTTATTTCTCTTGTAACTCAATGCCTTATAAGTAAATAAAATCTGTGATTCACATGGCTGGGCTCTGATACAAAAAATGATCTGTGATCATCTCATTGAACTGGAGGAAGGGAAGCACAAAAAGAATGAGCAGCATCAATGTGGTGGAACTCTGCCTCTGTCCATGGTCCTAATACTGTGTGCAGACGGTAGCACTGTCCACGGTGCTGAAACAACATCCGCCTGGAGTTGTAACAAGCAACTATCTCGAGATCTCATTTATGAGCCTTTGTCCAGAGATAATTTGCTTTACTTTGTCAGAAAGGAGATGGCTGTCAGACCTCCAACAGCAATAATCTTCAGAGCTGTAAAGCCAATTCAACTTTTATTAAACCAAGGAAGCTTTGCTGAACATGTTCTTTTCACAGGAAACTTTGGCTAACACTGCTCACATCAGATCTGGCAGCAGCCCAGTACAGCTGCAGTCCTAAATAGTTACTCAGCTGTAAAAGTCTGGGGTTATATGCCTGCAGTCATTAAAGGGCAACGTTTATGCATTACCACTGTCCACATGGCTGTTCCCTGAGTCAGCAGTGCCATAGCAGTAATTATGCTTGAGAAAATTTCAGGCTACTGCAACTTGGCCTTCTTCCTTTCAACTTAAAAACAAAATTGTGACATCTGGCTGTGCCACATTGTAAGTGAATACCTGAGTAAGTACATTTTAATGTGTTTGTTTGGGGAACCAGTGGATACCCTGCCCTGGTTACTGCACTTAAGATGCTGAGTCTAGGGTAGTATGTGCAGTTTGAGCGTGTGTTTGAGGGGATCTCTAAAGCAGGACTGGTGACTCTTTGTATTCAGGAAGATATTGAGGAAGGCGTTGTGGATGTGGCAAAGTACAACACCAGCACATGCTCCTAGACCAGACTCGTCCTGACCTGTTCAACAATCTATTGGTGCAGTCTCGATTTCATCTAAATGGTAAGTAACTCTTCTTGGAGATAATGTACAGAATGTGTTTGTAGATGCTCTGGATAATAATAAAGGCAAACTAAAACGATAAAAAAAAAAAAAAACATGTAGCTCAAAAGGCTGTAATTCTGCTTTCACTCTGAGAAAAAAAGTTCAACCACAATGACTTTCACCCATAAATACACTGACAAAAAATTGGAGTGATATTTACTAGAAAAAACTAGGCGAGTTTTTTTTTTTTCACTCAGAAATTCCAAGTAAAATTTACAAGGAGAATTCTTAAGTAAATTTTACTTGCATATATTAGTTTATCTAAAAGAATAACTCAAGTAACATTTACTAGCAATTATCAATTGAATATTTTCATTGAAATTTACCCTGTCTTTATTCATAAAAAGTTAAACTTTTCAGCTGTTCCCCTTGTTTTCACTCAAGGTACTGCTGGCCCACCACCAGAGGGTGCCCTGCCTGAAGTGCGGGCTTCAGGCATGAGAGGGCGCCGGAGCAACCGGGAGTGACAGCTGTCATCAACAGCACCAGCTGTCACTCATCTTCACCACAGCCACATCACCATAAAAGCCGGGCAGCAACTCCACCTCGCTGCTGAGATATCTACAACCAATAGGTAAACTTTCAGCAGTAATTCAGTATTCCAACATATACATGTTATTCTTGAGATTGCTTGCAGGCGTACGTAGAGTTTATCTGCAGCTGGAGGCTGAGTTGGTGGAACTGTGGAGGAGATGACAGATTTCGCTCCTCACCGGATAAGTAACTCACACAGACGCTGCATGTAATTGTGATCAGGAGGTGGAGGTGTGTTTCCCACCTACCGACAGGAGAGGACGTTTGCTGACTGTTTACTGGGTGTGTTTTCACACACCCACCATTAACTGTCTCTGCCTTCTGCCAGCAGTACCAGATCTGACAGCTGGAGACGGTGGCCACCTGGGGACTCGGGACTTGGCGGCTCCAGTGTGCTCCAGATCCGGTGGCGGTGGAAATCGTGTGGGACCCGGCTCTTCTCTGGATGGTTGTCTCCTATCCTCGAGCCTGCCCACACGTCACCTTCGTATATTTGACTATAATCCAAATTCTGCATTTGTCTGTATTTCGTTGTGCACATTTCACAACAGTAAAGTGTTGTATTTTTGGCTCACCCATTGTCAGTTCATTTACGCCCCCTGTTGTGGGTCCGTGTCACTACACTTTCCCAACACCCTTGTTTTCACTCAGCACCACAGCAGATCTTGGATCGTTAGTTCATGAACGTGTTCATTATAAAACAACCATCGATGCATCTTGATGCATCTTTTTTCTAAACAGAATTTCTTTTGTCTCACTGTAGGACAAATTTAAGTATTTTTAATAATCCATAGTAGGCAGAGGTGTGGCTAAGTGGTTAGTGCACCTGGTTGCAGTGCAAAAGTTTCCCAGTTCAAACCCCACCCCTGCCACATTTCACCATGTAATGTGGAGGTCCATCAGGAAGGGCATCCAGAGTAGAATTTGTTCCAAATCAACATGCAGATGCAAATTGGATCTTCTGTGAAAACAAGGGGAACAGCTGAAAATTTTAACTTTTTTATGAATAAAGGCAGAGTAAAATTCAATAAAAATATTCAGTTAACAATTGAAGAATTCTCCTTGTAAACCTTACTTGGAATTCCTGAGTGAAATTGTTTTTTTGTTTTGTTTTTTTTAGGTTTTTCAAGTAAATATTCATTTTTTTTTTTTTTTAGTATACCAAAGAATTTACTTTTCAATAGTCCATCACAAATGTTTCTCTCTTCCTGTCTGTGGGAAAGAAACATTTAACATAAAAAAAAAAAACTGCCAATTGAATTTGGGTGTGCAGGAACATGCATTGCTTGGTTACACATTATATGCATAGTGGAATGTTTACTGTAAATGGGAAACCAAGTAGCCTGTTGTGACACCAAGTGATTTGAAATGAACATTTTGGTCAGGAGCTGAGATGGGTAATGCTGTACTATCATGCAGCATATATATCTTAGCAAGCTACTTTCTCATGGGAAAGTGTTCTAAATAATAATAAAGCGTTATGAAACATGGGCAGCATGGTGTCTTCATGATTTGCACTGTTGCCTGTCAGCAACAAGGTCATGGGATCGCTTCCCACTTGGGGCCTTTCTGTGTGGAGTTTGCATATCGTCCCTGTGTTTGCTTGGGTTCCCTTCTGGTGCTCCAGGCTTTCATCCACATCCAAAGAGATGCAGGTTAGGTGAATTGCAAACTTTAAATTGACCGTAGGTGCTTTTCTATATGTGCTTCATGAAAGAACTGGCATCCTGTCCTCTCCAGACTGCACCCCACCTCTTGCCCATTGGCATTATGAAACATGCAGCAGTGGCCCTGATGGCCCCCAGACCTAGGCTTTGGAAATGAAAAAGAAATTGCAAAACTACCTAATTTCATGTAACATCAAATTGCATGTTGAGAGAAAGAGAGAGAAGGAAGAAGTGTCTGCTTTGGCATCATTCATAAAAGCCGTTTCTTCTTTGATTTGAGTTTTAGCACACAACTACACTGTGTTACATCCTGGTCAACTTTGAATCATATTTCTATTAATACATCATATTTACTCAGTGGTCTGGACAAATATATGTCTCATATTCAGAAAGCTGAAGTTGTTCTGAACATTTTGAGATGCAACACATTGGCACTACACCTACGTCTACTGTGTGGCACTCCAGCTGCACTGCTGCAAACACAAAAGACAGCGGGTCATGAAGATGGCTGAGAGGATTGTCGGCTGTCCCCTTCTAAAGCTGAGTGACAGCCACTCCAGCCATCTCCTAAAATGGGCCACAGGCATCTTACTGTATCCCTGAAACCCTGGAAACCCGCACTTCACCACCCTCATCTGAGGTAGACTGAGAACTCAGCACACACACAAACTGGTTGTGAAACAGTTTTTCCCCCAGAGCTGTGGACAGGATGCAGAAGTCACAGCACCAGCACCCAGTGCAATAACTGGCTTACTGCAGTAATGGACTCTGTGCATTAACTGTTGTTATTCATAAATATATTTATTATATACGGTGAGGAAAATAAGTATTTCAACACCCTGCGATTTTGCAGGTTCTCCCAATTAGAAACCATGGAGGGGTCTGAAATTTTCATCTTAGGTGCATGTCCACTGTGAGAGACATAATCTAAAAAAAACAACAAAAAAAAAAATCCGGAAATCACAATGTATGATTTTTTAATAATGTATTTGTATGTTACTGCTGCAAATAAGTATTTTACACCAGTGAAAATCAAAGTAAATATTTGGTACAGTAGCCTTTGTTTATATTTACAGCGGTCAAACATTTTCTGTAGTTTTTCACCAGGTTTGCACACACTGCAGCAGGGATTTTGGTCCACTCCTCCATACAGATCTTCTCCAAATCTTTCAGGTTTGGATTTTCAGCTCCCTCCAAAGATTTTCTATTGAGTTGAGGTCTGGAGACTGGCCAGGCCACTCCAGGACCTTGAAATGCTTCTTACGGAGCCCCTCCTTAGTTGCGTGTTTAGGGTCATTGTCATGCTGGAAGACCCAGCCATGACCCATATTCAATGCTCTTACTGAGGGAAGGAGGTTGTTTGCCAAACTCTCACAATACATGACCCTATCCATCCTCCCTTTAATACGGTGCAGTCATCCTGTTCCCTTTGCAGAAGAGCACCCCCAGAGTATGATGTTTCCACCCCCATGCTTCATGGTTGGGATGATTTTCTTGGGGTTGTTCTCACCCTCTAAACATGGTAAATGGAGTTGATTCCAAAAAGCTCTATTCTGGTCTCATCTGACCACATGACCTTCTCCCATGCCTCCTCTGGATCATCCAGATGGTCACTGGTGAACTTCAAACAGGCCTGGAAATGTGTTGGCTTGAGCAGGGGGACCTTGTTGCCCTGCAGGATTTTAAACCATGACAGCATCATGTGTTACTAATGTAATCTTTGTTATTGTGGTCCCAGCTTTCTTCAGGTCATTGACCAGGTCCGCCTGTGTAGTTCTGGGCTTTCTCAAAATCATCTTTACCCCACAAAGTGAGATCTTGCATAGAATCCCAGACTGAGGGAGATTGACAGTCATCTTGTGTTTCTTCCACTTTCTAATAAATAATCATAACAGTTGTTGTCTTCTACCAAGCTGCTTGCCTGTTGTCCTGTAGTCCATGCCAGCCTTGTGCAGGTCTACAGTTTTTCCCCTGGTGTCCTTAGACAGCTCTTTGGTCTTGGCTATGGTGGACAGGTAGGAGTGTGATGTGTGTGTGGAGTGTGTGAACAGGTGTCTTTTATACAGGTAACAAGTTCAAACAGGTGCAGTTGATACAGAGTGCAGAATAAGGGGCCTGTCCCACTGGCGTTTAGGAGGATTTGCGGATGGAATGCGCACAAAACTGGCCCACATCCGCCAAACAACTGCAATAACCGTGTAACATTCCTGTATGAGTCGGCCGCCATCCGAACACGTCCGTGATCATCCGCAGAGGCACGTATGTCCGCAGCCAGGATTTTTGAGCGGCTCAAAAATCCTGCTGCGGATGAGATCCGCATCACTGCCTGAACACATACTGAAGACATATGCAGGACATACACAACCAAAGCGCCGTATATCCCCTGTCATCCACTGATATCCGCAACCGACGGGTTGGCGTGGCTTGACGGTGGACCGGGACAGCGTGCAAAACAGATATGACGCGTGCCCAGCATGGCCACATCACGGTCGCAAATGGTATGTCACGCATGCAGACAGAGTGGGCACGGATGGAGCGAGTGCATCACGGCTGCTGTGCCCCTCATGGGGACGCCTCCATGGTCGCCTTCGCTTCTGTTCCCTGTTATATCCGCTTTTCTTCCTCATGTATTCGCTGATCCACCCCGGGACATTTGTCATTTCCGCCCACCTTTGTTGTGGACGCTCAGCCTTTGTCTCCTCATTTCATACGCAAATCCTCCTAAACGCCAGTGGGACAGGGCCTTAAGAGGACTTCTTAAAAAATAATTAACAGGTCTGGTGAGCCAGAATTCTTGCTGGTTGGTAGGGGATCAAATACTTATTTGCAGCAATGACATACAAATAAATTATATAAAAAAAAAAAATAAAAAAAATCATACATTGTGATTTCCGGATTTTTTTTGTTTGTTTGTTTGTTTTGTTTTGTTTTTTGTTTTTAGATTAAATGCCATCACCTCCCCTAATCCATAAGGATTAGGGGAGGTGATGGTCTAGTGGTTAAGGTGTTGGGCTTGAGTCCAGAAGATCATGGGTTCAAATCCCCACCTGACTGGAAAATCACTAAGGGCCCTTGGGCTAGGCCTTTAATCCTCTATTGCTCCCGGTGTGTAGTTAGAGACTTGCATGGCAGCACCCTGACATCAGGGTAAATGTGAGGCATAATTGTAAAGTGCTTTGAGCGACTGATGCAGATGGAAAAGTGCTATATGAATGCAGTCCATGCACCATTTACTACTGCACGGATGTTGACGAAATTTTCACTACAGATAGATATTAGATCAATGAAGAATTTTTTTAAATTTTGGAGGTGATTCAGATCTGGATTCTGGATCAAGTTTCACTTTATATACACATTGACGGATTACTGTTAGCATGATCAAGTCAAAACTACTTCACTGATTTTGATGTTTTTTTGTTTTTTTTAATACAGATGGAAGACTCCATTAAATTTTGGAGGTGATCCGGATCCGAATCTGGATTCTGGATCAATATTTCACTTTATATACACTTTAAAGGATTATGTCAAAACTACTTCATGGATTCTCACCAAATTTCAACACAGATAAATATTAGGGCATGGCAGACTCCACTGAATTTTGGAGGTTATCCAGATCTGGATTGGAGGATGTCAGAAATGTCTGATTGATCTTGTTTTTTAATGTGCAAACTGGATTGCTCCAGTGAAGATTCATTACGAGGTCTGTTAGAAAAGTATCAGACCTTTTTAAAAAAAAAAAAAAAAAAAACTGATGGATTTGAATCATGTGTGCTTGCATGAGCAAACCTTGAACCTTCGTGCGCATGCGTGAACTTTTCCACGCCTGTCGATTGCTTCATTTTCTCGTAAGCAGCCTTTGTGTGGGACGTGTGTCGGCGTTTTTTCATTCCAAGGAAAAAGACGGAACGACTGGAGCAGTGCTGCATCTAATTTTGCCAGAAACTGGGCAACAGCCAGGTGGAAAACATTCGGATGATTCAGACGGCTTTCGGTGACTTTTCAGTCATGTGACTATCCGAGAAATTGTGGAAGAGGTGGGATGTCACAACATGTCTTGTGAGACTTCATCACAGAGGCACTTTGCTCCGCTGTCAGAAGCTTCGGCACGAATTTCACAGCCACTCTTTTCATGGCCAAATCTTCTGTCACAGTGGAATGTACCGAAAAAGTGCTGATGTCCTCCTCTTCCGCAATTTCTCGGATAGTCACACAATGGTCCCGCATCACCACAGCATTCACTTTGGAAATGATCTAGTCATTTCAGCATGTTGATGGTCGACTGGAGCGTGGCTCGCTTTCCACCATTGTGCGGCTGTCTTTAAACCGGTTGTACCACTCCTTAATCTGTGTGATGCCCATAGGATCGTCACTGAAAGCCATCTGAATCTGAATGCTCCAGTCATTCCGTCTTTTTCCTTAGAATGAAAAAACGCCGAGCACACAACACACGTCCCACACAAAGGCTGCTTACCAGAAAATGAAAAGAGAGCAACTTTTCTTTTTAAAGTTGGCTCGACATATAAATTGTGTGCATTGCATTTCATGACACTGAGTTGAATTAAAAAAAAATTACCGATTTTTAAAAAAAAATGTAATATAATAATAATAAATAAATACATAATAATGTAATATAATGTAATATAACATTATAACAATTTTACACTTCAATTATACTATCTTACTTTAATCATTTTGAGTACTTTGCTACATTACCTTGTTATTGTTAATAACAGTATATAGTATTAATATTTTCTCTTGTGTTTCACGCCACAAAAAAGCTTGAACTTTTTACATATACTTTTACAAAATTTGTTAGCTGACAAATTTGAAACAACACAGCTGTTAACAGGTATTTTCCCCAATTCTGCATCTGATTTATTATGCAAATCAAGTCAGGCACAACACACCAATTATAATGTGAAACTCGCAAAGGACTGCAGGTGACAGATGTATGGCAAGGTGTTTTAATATTGTACAACTGTCAGCAGACTGTGATGCCATCACTCCTTCTCGTGGATTTGATCTACAGAGATTAACATGTGTATGGAGGCATGTAAGAGGTGAAAACAGGAGAGAAATTTTAAGATGTTGGTGCGTGATCTTTGTCAGCAGTGACGCGGAACAAAAGAAAAATGCATCGTGTGGAAAATCGGGTTGTTTTAAGGAGCGAGGAGTCAGCTTGTAGGAGGTGATGAGAGGGGAAGACAGGGATCTCAAAGGCAGACGTTTGGGAGAAACTATATGGTAAGATGCAAAAAAATAAATAAATAAAGGTGTTGTTCCCAAGGTGGCTGTTAAACTCTTGGGCATGGCTTCCTGTTAACAACAAAACATCAGACATCCACTGTGCTGCCTGACTACTTTTGTTCCAAGTGTAATTTACCGCTAACAGCGGCTGGTCTTTACAGACCTCCTGTGGTTTGTGTCTGCTGTTCTGCTCTGCTCTTTCGAGCACAATCAAAACCAGCCACGGGGTTATTGGTTTGCAGGAACCTCTGGGAGCCCTCTCAACCATCCTTGACACCAAAATGCTGCACAGTTGGTGCTGTGCTAAAAAATCTCACAGTAAGAAAGGTGGACCAGTCAGAGAAATGTAATTCTTTGCCAGACAGAGCCCATGGCAATGACTTGGTTCTGATAGAAGGCATCACTCCTTTTATATATATTTGTATTAAAAAAAAAAAAATCACTATTTGGTGTAGGTAATTTTCACTGTGTGATTTTTGTTGTAGTGTCTTATATCTCCTCCAGATTCTTTTCTAGATTGTGGTTGGTTGGGTTTCTTTGCATTTTACATCATGATATGTAATTTATTTGTGAGTTATTTGAATATAAAATACCCCAGCCAAAGGTACATGTTCTCCAGTACATCGGTGCCATGGTAAAACCACAGCATTATGACTGTCCTGTAAATAAATGCTTCTGACTAAGGGAGGGAATGAGCTACTTTCCTGGCATCATTATGCTGAAAAAAGACTAATAGACATTTTTGTAGTTGGTTGTGTTCTGCAGGTTTTTATTTAAGTAGGGACAAATACTGGATTCTTCAGCTCTACACATTATGTAATGCATCAAACCGCCATCACCTCAGGCAGGTATCCCCGCCTAATTTACATCTTTTAATAGCTTCCCGATGTAAGTGATGGTATGAGTAAACACAAGCCTCAAGGTGCACTTGCTCAGTCTCTGAGAAACGTATAGATGAAAAAACAAAATAAATAAAAAAAAAAAAACAAAAAAACAATGACACCACCAAAGGCAGTTTTTTTTTTTGTTTTGTTTTTTTTGGGTGGGGGGGGGGTTAAGGTAAAAGAAATATTACCAAATAAATAAATAAAAGTATATATTTTTATAGGCTAGTCATATTACAACTCCAATTCCAATGAAGTTGGGACGTTGTGAAAAATGCAAATAAAAACAGAATACAGTGATTTAAAAATCCTCTTCAACCTATATTCAATTGAATACTCTGCAAAGACAAGATATTTAATGTTCAAACTGATAAACTATTGTTTTTGTGCAAATATTTGCTCATTTTGAAGTGGATGCCTGCAACACATTTCAAAAAAGCTGGGACAGTGGTATATTTACCACTGTGTTACATCACCTTTCCTTCTAACAACACTCAATAAGCATTTGGGAACTGAGGAAACTAATTGATGAAGCTTTGCAGGTGGAATTCTTTCCCATTACTGCTTGATGTACGACTTCAGTTGTTCAACAGTCTGGGGTTTCCATTGTCGTATTTTGCACTCAATGGGCAACAGGTCTGGACTGCAGGCAGGCCAGTCTAGTACCTGCACTCTTTTACTACAAAGCCATGCTGTTGTAACACATGCAGAATGTGGCTTGGCATTGTCTGGCTGAAATAAGCAGGGACGTCCCTGAAAAAGATGTTGCTTGGATGACATCCTGTGTTGCTCCAAAACCTGGATGTACCTTTCAGAATTGTTCGTGCCACCACAGATGTGTAAGTTGCCCATGCCATGGCCACCATCACAGAATCTGGCTTTTGAACTTTGCGCTGGTAACAATCTGGATGGTCTTTTTCCTCTTTTGTCCAGAGGACACAACATCCATGATTTCCAAAAACAATGTGAAACATGGACTCATCATTCCACAGCACACTTCTCCACTTTGCATCTGTCCATTTAAAATGAGCTCCGGCCCAGAGAAGACGGCGGCATTTCTGGATGTTGTTGATGTATGACTTTTGCTTTGCATGGTAGAGTTTTAACTTGCACTTGTGGATGCAGCGATGAACTGTGTTAACTGACAATGGTTTTCTGAAGTGTTGCTGAGCCCATGTGGTAAGATTCTTTACACAATGATGTTGGTTTTTAATGCAGTGCCAAATGAGGGATCAAAGATCACGGGCATTCAATGTTGGTTTTTGGCCTTGCCGCTTACGTGTAGAAAGTTCTCCAGATTCTCTGAATCTTCTGATTATATTATGGACTGTAGATGATTGAATCCCTAAACTCCTTCCAACTGAACATTGAGAAACATTATTCTTAAACTGTTAGACTACTTTTTTCATGCAGCTGTTCACAAAGTGGTGATCATCACCCCATCTTTGCTTGTGAATGGCTGAGTCTTTTGGGGATGCTCATTTTATACCCAATCATGACACTCACATTTTTCCAGTTAGGTGTTCTTTTAACATTCAACAACTTTCCCAGTCTTTTGTTGCCCTGTCCCAACTTTTTTGGAATGTGTTGTAGGCATCGATTTCAAAATGAGCAAATATTTGTACAAAAACAACAAAGTGTATCAGTTTGAACATTAAATATCTTGTCTTTGTGGTGTATTCAGTTGAATATAGGGTGAAGAGGATTTGCAAATCATTGTATTCTGTTTTTATTTACATTTTACACAACGTCTTGACTTCATTGGAATTGGGGTTGTACACTACTGCACTTAATGCACGTACACAAAGACAGACACAGCATCTCAGAATTTTAAGTACACAACAAAAATATGTTCACAAATAAAAGCAAATAAACAAGTTAATGTAACTGGAATATTTTTTAAATGCCCAAACCACTGAACAACAAGAAAAACATTCAACAGCACAGTTAAATTAAAAAATACATACAATAGAATAGAATTATTAAAGTTTTCTTACATGGAGTTTTTCAATGGTTTTTAGGTAATTTTGGGGGTACTGGATCAGAATCTGGTGTTAGTTTTTGCCAGTCATATGTTTCTGAGATATGAAAACATATTTCTTGTATCAAGCATTGAAGCAAAAGCTGTAGTCTTGCATTCGTGTTCGGTGCCATAAACAATATTATGGCTCTTATTCACATTTCGCAAACCTGGTTTAAAAACTTTGCTTTTTAAGCTGCTTTTGTGCATTAATGGTGTCAAACTCATGAGTAAATGAACAACTTTTACATAGTCCCTCAATATGGAACATGCAGATTGCAAAGAAACATCATGTGATAGAGGAACTCTGAGATCATTTTCGGTTTCAGCACCCCAGAATTACCATAAATCAGTTCTCAAAGTCCATCCAAAAAAAAAAAAAAAAATGCTGACCAGTGTTATCGTCCACCAAGGTGGAAAACTGACTGAATGGCAGAAAATAGATCTTTACAGAATACAATTTATTTCATTTGTATAGTGCCAAATCACAACAAGGTGCTTCACAGGAGTAAGGTCGAACCTTACCAGTTAAGTACAGAAGAAAACACACACAATGTACAGTAAAGTTAACTCTCCTGTGTATCTACTATCAGGTTTCAGTCCCGGGGTGGTGTTTCACTTGTTTCCCCTTTCTATGGTTCGATGTTGTAGTCATTAGGTGTTAGTCTGAGTTCATCATTTATTTTCTGTTCAGTATTTTGTAGTCTCTGGTTTTGTTTTCTGTTTATTTTGTATTACCTTAGTCGTGTGGTTTATTCAGTTGTAGTTTCTGTCCAGTTATTGTTTTTTTTTTTTTTGTTTTTGTTTTTGTTTTTTTCCTCATTGTGTTATGCTTTTGCTTCTGGTTTTATCTTCTGCTTTTTATAATGTAGTCTATTTGTTTCATTCCTTTTTTTTGTTCTGCACATTATACGGTTGTCTTAGGTTTTGTTTTCTGTTATGCTGTTTATCAGTTACCTTGTTTTGTTTATTTTCTTTAAGACTTTTAGCCATGCGTTGAGTTTAGTTATCTTATTAGTCACTGACTGTGGTCACTGTTTGTATTTATTTCACTTACACTCTTGCAACTGTCTGTCTCTTCTTTGTCTCTGTTTCCCCCATATGTTCACTTACACTCTTGCACCTGCCTGTCTCATTTTTGTCTCCATCTGCTTCATCCGTACACTCACTCTCTTTTGGACCTGCCTGTTTCACCTTTGTCTCTGTCTGCTATGATGACTCCCTCTCTCTCTTGCATCTCTTCCCTCCTCTTGGATTCACCTGACCACTAGAACATTCTTACACACATGCATCTTGTTCCCCTGATTACATCACCTGTGTATTTAAGCCCTTCACTTCTCCTACTGGCAAATTTCTGGACACCAATTTAAGCCAACTGTTCTCTGTTCCACCCACCATGAAACTGTTTAGCTGTTGATACAACAGACAAACACTGCTCTATTTTCAATATCTCCAATTACATAGACAGAAGCCTACATCTCTTTTAGAGTTGTCAGAGGTGTCTTGGTGGCTTCCCTCACTCTTCTTTATCAGTCACTCTGCTTTTGAGAATCATCTACACCAAATAGAGCAAGGCGCTCTAGAGCAGGTAGCTGAGTTGAGAAGCAGCTAGCCTGCCAACAAGAAGACAAGACATTTAATCCACATTGTCTCAGTCAGTGGTGGGCACACTTCCGATAATCTGATAACAGATAATTATCGAAGATAATGTTTTCATTATTGGATTATCTTTTTAGATAACTTTAAAAACCATTATCAGACCAATTATCTTATGATTAATTTTTGTCCGATAACTTTTAAACCGATAAACAAAGCCGAACAGTGACAAGCATTTTTAAAATTGAAAACCAGTTCAGCACCCACCTGTTAAAAGTTTTGTAACAGATGCACAGTTATACTCTCTGCTAACAGAAGAAAACTGCTTGTATGAAAAGCATCTCAATCCTCTGCAGACAAAGGAGAAATGGCCCCCCCCAAAAAAGTTTCCTTTAACACCATACTGATATGCTGGCAATATCACCTAAGTCATCCAGAGGCATACATTTTTAACTTATGGTTCAATTTTAACAAACTCATTTTGGATAAGTTATTTAAAATTAGTCATGTGTGAAGTTTTATAAAGTGAAAATTGTTGTGTGGGCCGCCAGAAGAGGTACTGCTGGCCCACCACCAAGGGCGCCCTGCCTGAAGTGCGGGCTTCAGGCACGAGAGGGCGCTGCCGCCACGGACACAGCCGGGAGTGACAGCTGTCACTCATTAATTCCTGACAGCTGTCACACATTCTTCATCATCACACTCCATAAAGACCAGACGTCATCTCCACCTCGTTGCCGAGATATCGTACTTCATTGTAGGTAATATCCTCAGCCTTTTTGTGTTTATCTGTAATCTGTACATTGTGAGTGTTTGCAGGCGTACCGGTCCCTTGTTTTGTGGAAGCTGAGTGAGTGCAGGACGGCACTCTTTTTCTCTGAGGGATCACTGCAAACACATCAGCATATTGAGTGAGAGGTGGAGGTGGCATTCCCACCGTTGTTGTTACTGGGTGTACACACACCTACACTTGACTGTCTTTGTTCTCGCCAGCAGTACCAGATCCGACAGTCGGGGACGGTGATCACCTGGGAATTCGGGACTTGGCGGCTCCAGTATTCTCTGGGTTCGGTGGCAGAGGAAATCGTGTGGTTCCGGTTCATCTCAGGACAGACGTCTTCTATCCTCGAGCCTGCCCACATGTCACCTTTGTGATTTGACTGTAATTATATTCTGAGATTGTCTGTATATTCGTTGTGCACGTTTCACAACATTAAATTGTTACTTTTTGGCTCATCTATTGGCCGTCATTTGCGCCCCCTGTTGTGGGTCTGTGTCACTACACTTTCACAACAAAATATCAGATATATGTTTTAGTTTTAAAGTAATGTGCTAATTTTTTAAGGTTTTGTGAGCACATGCTATGCCCGGCAGTGCATTATGGGTACGATGATGTAATCTCAGTACGTCAGGACAGGACAAATGCATTTCAGACACTCTGTTCAGGCTCCACGGACAACAGCATTAAACTCTAGTGCCTAAAACTCTCTTGAATATATTCTCTGCATTTATAGACGTTGGTGTTATGTGTCGGACGCAGCCCGGAGAACCGACCAGCGTTTGAAGGACCCAGTATAAAATAAGCAGAGCATGGTACAAAGGATAACAGAGTTTAATGAACATAACAGTGCTGTGAAAAAATACAAACAAATAAGTGCGCGGTCTGGTGTGGCGGATTTGCGGTGTGCTCCCAGCAGCACAAAACGGTCCGGAGCCAGAACCAGTTCGGACCCAAGGACCCCGCCGACACCCCCCAGGTGGCCGCGACAAACCGAGTCTGTGAAAGAAGGAATCCTTATGTGAGTCCACACTCAACACACAGAGAGACCACTCAAAGGTGTACAAACAGCAAACACTTCCTGGCTTAATTGCAAATCAGCTTCCCACCCTGCAGGCATAGAACACCCTGTTCACAAAACTCCACTGCAGTGGGAAGCTGATTTAAACGACCAAACATACAGCTCAATATAATAAAGGTGTGAGGGACACCACATTTACTGACTGTATAAATGTTAGTCACAAAATCTAACGTACCTCAGGAAGTGTGCTGACGAGCGTGAGACCTCACCCCCTCCTCTTTCACAGACCATGCATCAAACCTGGACGTTCTCTGCATCCACTGATGATGAGATGGCTCTTGAGACGACGATCTCACCCGTCTGGTCACAAGGTCGAGTCTCTGGCAAATACACACTGTGTACTCCAGTCTTAAATGCCACCATGTTCCAATCCATGTAGATGCACCACAGCTGTGAGTCCTGACAAGCCGCAGGTGATCAGCCTCAGGTGATCAGGGTGAGGTCCTGATAAACTCAGCTACACAGCCACTCAGTCCCAAATGCAAGCCACCTGGAAGGAAAAACAAAAGACAGAAACAAAAAGGCAGCCAGGCCCCCCCAGCCATACACAGTACCCACCCTCACGGGAAGCCTCCCGGCGACCACACAAACCTGGCCCAGGAGAAACACCCCCCTCCAGGGACCATGGCTGGAAACCGTATCCGCATTCATCTTCCAACAGAATCTTCATCTAACAGAATGGTAGATGTCTTCTCCTCTGGCTGCATCTTTGCCCTTGTTTCTATCAGTCAATTAGCACAGGTGTGGCCAGGAGTTCTTGAACCTGTGCGGTCAGCCTTTGTCCAACCATGTTCACAGTCTGATTAGTCATAAAACAAAAAAGACAAACACAAACAACCAAAACACCCCCCCCTCCCCAGGGGACCGTCCCATCAAACCCCGGGAAGAGGAGAAAAGAAAAACACAACCCAAACTTAAGCTTACAAATAAAAAAGCCAACACCCCCCCCTCCCCAGAGGACCGTTCCACCAAACCCCGGGAAGGGGAGAAAAGAAAAACCCAAACCCAAGCTAGCAAATAAAAACACCAACACCCCCCCTCCCTAACGACATGTAGGGACCAACACCCCCCAGAGGACATCCCGCCAGCTCCAGGAGTAATAACCACAGCCGAGGTCCCTCTGGGATCCAATGTCACCCACGGGGACTCCCAGCGCCTCCCAGAGGACCATTCCATCAACCCCAGGAGACGCCTCCCCTCATGACCAGCGGACCCAGCCCCGGCCGTCCATGGCTAGATGGACCCACAGCCCTTTCCCCCCCAGAGGACACCACAGTCAAACCCTGAGGGCGGAAACTGGGGGGAAAACAAAAAGAGAAAAAAAAAAACATACAAACAAAACAACCCCAACCCCACCCCCTTGGCGCAGTGGAAACTGGAAGCACGTCCAGTGTCACCAACCGTGACTATACCCCAGAAACCAACCGGGAGGAGTGGAACAGCGGTTATGGCAGACGGCACAAAACGGCGCCACTCCTCCGACTTCCAAACCAGCCACCAGCTGCGGGTATATCCCACTGCCCCAAACCTCAGCCACACCGATGGCAGACGGCTCAAAGGCGCGCTGAAGCCGGAGGTGGAATAGGGAATCAACAAACAAAAACACCCCCCCCCCAGGTGCAGAGGTTACCTGGGAAACGCCCAGCATAACCAAACTGCACCACTCCAGCAATGCCGACACTACGGCTCACACGGCTGGAGCCAGAGGAGAAGAGAGGGAACAAAAAGAAAATACCCCAAACCCCCCCTCCCCTCCCGATTGCAGAGGTTACCTGGGAAACGCCCAGCATAACCAAACTGCACCACTCCAGCAACGCCGACACTACGGCTCACACGGCTGGAGCCAGAGGAGAAGAGAGGGAACAAAAAGAAAATACCCCAAACCCCCCCCCTCCCCTCCCGGGTGCAGAGGTTACCTGGGAAACGCCCAGCATAACCAAACTGCACCACTCCAGCAACGCCGACTCTACGGCTCACCCGGCTGGAATCAGAGGAGAGCCGTGTAACACACAACCAAAAATGTGATTCAACTAAATAACACTGGAGCTGACACAACAGATGCAGTAGCTATCATTACCCGGAGAAACGGGGCTACGACTGTAACACAGGAAGCACCGCGACCCGTGCCACAGAGCTCCGCCGTGCGCGTTCACCCATTACAGACCCACTCCTGCAGCTCCCGTTCAAACCTCTTATCCGGTCGAAGTGTGACACGAAGCCGTCGCCAGTCACACTACACCACGACCCTCGGATAAGGCACAAACACAGGAACATGGCTGCACGAGCGCTCAAATCAGTATTCAGTAATGGGTTCTCCAACGCGCACCATCCGGGCGGAGAGCACCCGCAACTGATCCGGATAACTTCTGAACATCTGCTGCCGCCTTCCCGGCGCGTTACCGTCTCTGCTACCGCTGGGTCCGTGATGTTTGGCCAGAGACTACTGTTATGTGTCGGACGCAGCCCGGAGAACCGACCAGCGTTTGAAGGACCCAGTAAAATAAGCAGAGCACGGTACAAAGGATAACAGAGTTTAATGAACATAACAGTGCTGTGAAAAAATACAAACAAATAAGTGCGCGGTCTGGCGTGGCGGATTTGCGGTGTGCTCCCAGCAGCACAAAACGGTCCGGAGCCAGAACCAGTTCGGACCCAAGGACCCCGCCGACACCCCCCAGGTGGCCGCGACAAACCGAGTCTGTGAAAGAAAGAATCCTTATGTGAGTCCACACTCAACACACAGAGAGACCACTCAAAGGTGTACAAACAGCAAACACTTCCTGGCTTAATTGCAAATCAGCTTCCCACCCTGCAGGCATAGAACACCCTGTTCACAAAACTCCACTGCAGTGGAAGCTGATTTAAACGACCAACATACAGCTCAATATAATAAAGGTGTGAGGGACACCACATTTACTGACTGTATAAATGTTAGTCACAAAATCTAACGTACCTCAGGAAGTGTGCTGACGAGCGTGAGACCTCACCCCCTCCTCTTTCACAGACCATGCATCAAACCTGGACGTTCTCTGCATCCACTGATGATGAGACGGCTCTTGAGACGACGATCTCACCCGTCTGGTCACAAGGTCGAGCCTCTGGCAAATACACACTGTGTACTCCAGTCTTAAATGCCACCATGTTCCAATCCATGTAGATGCACCACAGCTGTGAGTCCTGACGAGCCGCAGGTGATCAGCCTCAGGTGATCAGGGTGAGGTCCTGATAAACTCAGCTACACAGCCACTCAGTCCCAAATGCAAGCCACCTGGAAGGAAAAACAAAAGACAGAAACAAAAAGGCAGCCAGGCCCCCCCAGCCATACAACAGTTGGTTTTATATTTGCGTTTGTTAAATTCCACGCATTTTAAATGTAGCAGACAGGGATTATCTGGAATTTTGTTTTCAAGGCCTCTACTGCCATCTACTGGCCAGTAGTGTTCATGGCAGTATTCGCCCTAAGTACTAAGCATCTGGGAACCAGTAGATGGCAGTGTTCTATTTATTTTGACCCCGGTTATATCAGATGATTGTCAAATCAACTTTTTGGCTTTGCAAATGGCTTTTTTTTTTTTACAAATGAAGTTTAAAAACAAAACAAAACAACAGCAAAATAATAATAATAACATTACAAGACAGCTCTGCAGTGTTTGCACAGGCACAGTGCAAGCGTTTGGATGCTTGTAGCTTTTCAGCACAATAATATCAAACAGGCTTGATTCTCATTTGACCATATGATCGACGATCAGGATGTGGTCGTCAGATGTTGACCCCAGCTTGATACTCCATGTCAGTGATTCTCAACCGGGGTGCTGCGGCACCCTAGGGTGCCGTGATCGATCGTCAGGGGTGCCGTGGGCAATTATCAAATATCACCATTATCGGGTGTATGTGCTGTAATAGTGTGGCAGATGATGTAATGCTCTTTTATTCCAGTAGATGGCAGCAAAGCGCTGTACTACAGTATAATAGACATACTTGCACATAGCGTTGTGCGTCTCCATGGTTACGGGTTGCTGACTACAGCGTGAATCTCAGCTGCTCACGGAGCATGGCTCCTCTGGGGAAGGAGAAACCGCATTGGCTGTGGAGGTGTGCAGGGAAGGCGGCCTGACCTCCTTTGATGTCACCATGGTCAGACTTGGGCCTTCTCGCTCACAACTGGGTTCGCTGAAGGCAGCCTCTGCGCTCCGTGAATATTAGAGTGGCAGATTATTGTGAATAAAAGTGTCGACACGTCTAAAAAAAACATTTGAGATCAGAGCGCAAAATGCTTGAGGATTTTTGAAATGCAGTGTTTTCTGTATCGATTTTCTATTGCGATAATTGGGTTTTGCGCAAAACCAGAGGTAATAGAATTATAATATTATTTTGGTTGGTGGCCAGAGGTAATAGAATTATAATATTATTTTGGTTGGTGGTGTGCCGCAGGATTTTGTAAATATAAAAAGGGTGCCGCGGCTCAAAAAAGGTTGAAAATCACTGCTCCATGTACACTACACGATGCAGGACGCACGATTAACCTGAAACTTGGTCCAAAAAATTCCTGCATGAAAAATCATCTCGCACAGTGTAAAGCACGTTTTACAACATCACAAAACGTGCGCACATTCTCTCCACATGCAAAACATTTTGCGATGACACTTGCAGGGCTCCATAAAAATGCCTGTTTTTACAAATTAAAAAAAATTGAATATTTTACAAAAGCACATTTATCTTTAAACACCAACCCATGACAGATGTCACATTAACGTGTTGGTTTACATAATGAATGCCTGAACCAATCAGTGTTTAACAGAATCCTTTGCGATCTGTCTGTTTGTTACAAAACCTCAGAATTAGTGCATTATTCAACATTAAAAGATATATGTTATATTTTAACTTCGTACAAATGACAGAATTAACATTAATGGAGTTATTCTATCGGTATTAATGTTATTTATAAATCAAAACCATAACTCAGCATGACTTTATTTTTCAAGACCTCCGCCTGACCGGAGCATTGAAATTGGTAGAGAGCTGGCCTTATGGCTGCTCTCGGGGTGCCTCTGTGCTGGGAGTGCTGTAGTAAACAAGAGCTTCCAGCAGGGGCAGAATGTTGAAAGAAAAAGTGTGGTCTCATTGTTTGTGTCTGTTGTTACTTTTAATATTATTATAAGCTATTAAATTTGTTTTACTAGTAGTTGTAAATGTGCCAGAGATAATATTGGAATTTATCGGTTATCTGTAACTTCCGATACATTTTTGGGTGGTTTATTGTCTTATCTTTATTGAAGATAACTTTTCAGTTATCTGATTATCTGTTATTGAAGTTAATTTTTTTGGTTATCTGTGCCCACCACTGGTCTCAGTCCACCATGGGTGCTGGTCTTGGCTGGGGAAGTAACCTGTGTCAGACTGGCGTCCCATACAGGAGAAGTAGCCTCAAGGCCATATAGGACTTATTTCTGCTACTCCAGACAGTTTTTCCATGCAGCACCATAAATTTGTATTTCTTAATGACTGACGTAAATGAAGTCCAAGACATATTCAGTGATGTGGAAATCTTCATGTGTCCATCCCCTGACTTGCCTGACTGCCAACCCAACTGTTAAATTTTTGTAACTGTATTTGATGGATGGCATGGTATGTTTTATTTCACAATAGGGAATACTGCTGTTGCTTTTTTTTCTTGTTGTTCAGTAAATTTCTACATTTTATTAAATATTTTTATGATACCAAATATTTAAAATGGCATTTGTTTGTGAACATATGTTAAACTCTGTATTCAAAAATCATGTGGGCCAATAATTTTGACCAACACAGTACAACCTTAAACCTTACCAATATTGTTTGTTTGCTTGATCTGCACAATTGAAGTACCAAGCAGTTTCTGCTTGTTTTGTGGTCTTTGGCTGTATATATTGGCCTGTGCTACTGTTTACCTTCATGCTCCTGTCTCCTACAGGGAAGCAGCAAATTTCATGACTCAAGCAATTGTTATTCTCTTCATAATAGATGACTTCTGTTTCTGTCACCACAACGTGCATGACACCGCAGGTCTCCCACTTGTGTGGGTGTCGAATGACACAGGATGAGCACGTGCACACATGCATGCTGTGCACAAAGAGAAAAATACACTTACATGACATGTACAAATGTACACTGTCCCCACAACAACATACACTAATTGGATAGACACTTGATGATGCCTGTGCATGTTAACAGCAATTCTACTATGAAAAGTAAAATAGAAGGGCTGATAAAAAAATAAATAAATAGATGTTACACTTATTTAATGTAATTCTCTCACGTTTTTCTATTATGTGTTGTATAAGTATTAAAATGAATGGAAACAACACAAAAACAGGCATTTCAGTGCTGCACCCATTTTGCTTGCAAGAATTGTGAATGCATACAGAGAAGCCACATGTTGGGCCTCGTGCAAGAACCCTTCGTACTAACAGATTCCTTTGGAATGGTGTGCACAAGTGATTATAGAGGACATCTCCACATTCACCTATTCTTATTTAGTGTTTCTCGTGGCTAGGAAAAAAAAGAGTGGTCCAGAAATGTTGTTGGAATAATGCCATTAGTTTTCTGTCACTCAGTAATTATTACCTCCACCAAGGAGGTTATGTTTTCGGTCGAGTTTGTTTGTCTGTCTGTCTGTTTGTCAGCAGGATAACTCAAAACGTTTTGAACGGATTTTGATGAAATTTTGTGGAGTGATTGGAAATGACAAGAGGAACAAGTGATTAAATTTTAGTGGTGATCCAGATCACCAAGGAGGTTATGTTTTCGGTCGAGTTTGTTTGTCTGTCTGTCTGTCTGTCTGTTTGTCAGCAGGATAACTCAAAACGTTTTGAACGGATTTTGATGAAATTTTGTGGAGTGGTTGGAAATGACAAGAGGAACAAGTGATTAAATTTTAGTGGTGCTCCAGATCACGATCCGAATCCAGGAATTTTTTAAAGGATTCTTCACCATTGCGGGATAGGGGGAATTTTGACATTCTAGTTTCTAACTCCACAAAAATAAGGCAGAAAGGCTTGAAAAAAATTAGGGTGTAACATAGTGAAATGTTCTATCAAACAACAAAGTTTGGTGATGATCGCATCCGGATTTCAGATCTGGTGATCCAGAATATGCAAAAATATAGGGAAAATAGAAAATGTGTCAGTGTGAGGTGACAAATGAAGCTAGAGATGCACAACTAACACCAAATTGTAGCTGAATCTGTACTGATTCAGTAAGGTGTCATCGGATTTGATTGAGCTTCAAATGTTATGGAGCTAGATCCAGAAGAAAACCGCCATTACCAAAAAATCATTTTTATACAATAACTTTTGAACTAATAAAGACATAAAAGTGATTCCAAGTTCTAGTGCTATGTTTTCATGGTCAAGGATGTCAAATATAAAGGAAAGAAAAGTGTATGTATCATAGTTTTGGGTGTAACACTGAATTGTTGAATAGATCACTGTACCAAGGAGGGAATCTCTTTAGGGTCAGTGACCCTATGGCTTTGTGTAGCACATGCAACAGTTAAAACATAGTTCTATTTCAGAATTTACTGTTATTTATTTAAAGAAGTGTTTCATAAATGTTAAAAAAAATTCATATATTTGCAGTTTAGTTGAATAATAAATTGAATTTTGTCTCTTATTTGTTTTTGTCTATAAGCACATGCAATATCAATATCAGTGCTCAGATGACAGTAGCTTCTGGGAAAGGTGCAAGTTACAATAAACTGTGATGCCAAGCGCTAAGGATACATGCTATCCAGTCACAGCAGATGAAACTTTTTTTTTTACTAGCAATCATTGTTAGACTTTTTTAGATTCAATGATTCCACGGTGTGTCGATGTTATGGCGTCTGTGACCCCATGGGCTTGGCGGAGGTAGCACTCTCCGAGTGCTTCTAGTTTACTGAATATTTCATCTCCATTTTATTGAAAATTCCACATAAAATGTACTTCATAATTAAATTGAGGCTTACCACTTTAAGTCTACAATTTCAATTATAACATAATTTGAAAGTCATTTACATAGCCATAGATATCAGATTTAGGGTCTGATATCCATTTATTCATCACACCATAGGAAACACAACAATTATGTCACTCACTCCAGGCAATCTGCATGGGTAAGCCTCCGATGCTACGGGGTGTATGTGTGTGTGTGTGTGTTGGAACCAGTACCAGGGACAATCAAAGAAGGTACACCTCTGTGCTGAAGTTTGAGCTGTCAAGTGAGAGGAGAAAAATTCTGAACAGGCATTGTGGGTTTCAGCTTTTTTTGTTTTTCACTACTTTCATCCCTGTATATGTCAATCGTGAGTCACTTTTGTGCGGATTAAAGTCACTAACTGGGACTCCTGTCTTGATGTGAGAAAGAAATGAGAATCATCCTCCGTTCTGTTCACACAGCTCCAAATGCTGCGCGGTTCTCTGTCGAGTCAAGTTAGAACGATAGAGTCCAGTCGTAATTAATAAATTCAAAGCGAAACATCGTATAAATCAAATGACACCTCTTTCCAAATGTTGTAATACAGACAAACTGCAATCGATCAAAACGTTTTTTTCCTTCCAAAGCGAGATGTCCTGCACTGACGTGCAGCAGTCTGCTGAGCTCAGCTCAGAGGTATGGAGAGACATTAATTGCAAAATGTCTGAAAGGAAATGCTTTTGACAAAAACTACAGATTTTATTTATTTTTATTTATGTCCAGAGATCAAGGATCCAGTGACCAATTTAAAATGTTGACATAGAAAACCTGTAAAGCCTACTTTTAGTACACAGAAAATTCACAAGCCACACTGTTGTAACACATGCAGAATCTGGCTTGGCATTGTACTGCTGAAATAAGCAGGGACGTCCCTGAAAAAGACATTGCTTGGATGGCACCATGTGTTGCTCCAAAACCTGGATGTACCTTTCAGCTTTGATGGTGCCATCAAAGTTCAAGGTTTTTGGCCTTGTCGCTTCTGTGTAGAAAGATCAGAAGTTTCTCTGAATCTTCTGATTATATTATGGACTGTAGATGATGGAATCCCTAAATTCCTTGCAAGTGAAGGTTGAGAAACATTCTTCTTAAACTGTTGGACTATTTTTTCACACAGTTGTTCACAAAGTGGTGATCCTCACCCCATCTTTTGCTTGTGAACAGCTGAGCCTTTTGGGGATGCTCCTTTTATACCCAATTATGACACTCACCTGTTTTCAATTAACCTGTTCACCTGTACAATGTTCCAAACAGGTGTTCTTTGAGCATTCATCAACTTTCCCAGTCTTTTGTTGCCCCTGTGTCAGTCTTTATGAAATGTGTTGCAGACATCCATTTCAAAATGAGCTAATATTTGCACAAAAAAAGTCTATCAGTTTGAACATTAAAGATCTTGTCTTTGTGGTGTATTCAGTTGAATATAGGTTGAAGATGATTTGCAAATCATTGCATTCTGTTTTGATTTACATTTAACACAACGTCCCAACTTCATTGGAATTGGGGTTGTAAATTGCATTGACATTTTAATCAAATGTACAACATTTTCATCAAACGTACAAATAAAATTGAGACCTTAATTGATGTGCTGTGGTACTGCATCCCCAATTTTGTCATTAATTCAGTGCACCTGTTTTCTAGCACAGATAGTGTTGCCTGGGCAATCACAGCTCCCCCTACCTTAAGGCACTCTCCAGTGAAGGTCTGCAAATACTAGACTGTATTTATTCCCTTGTAGTTGATGTCCCAGGCACCGGCTTAGTCCCTTTTTGGTGTTGTCTAGCTGTGTTTGGATCCCCTGGATTTGACATTTGGCCTGACATTGGCGGCACACCCTGCCTGCTGAACTAAGTGAGTGACTCTCAATTACCTTTAAGTCCAACTGTAGCGAAGAGGATTACTCTTGATTGTGGCACTACTTACCAGCCTGCACATGGGTGAAGAGGAGTAACTCTGCTGGGTTTGTCACCCTGTTTGTGTGGGCCTGTGAATACCTCACATGTGGTCCTCAATTCTTGTGTTCAGGTTTTCCACTCACCTGTCTTCTTCAAAGCATGGTCTAGACCTCAACCCATGCCTTTCTCCAACCGCTTCCGGCCCTTCCACATCTATTATAGGTTAATAAAATATTACAACTCTATTACAATGCAATTATAGTAATCATCCACATTTGTATTACAAATAGCATGTATCATTTTGCTCTTTGCTTCTTGTACTGGAATCAGTGGGGTGGTAAGGCACATAAATAAAAGTAATTATATTCAGTACGTAATAAAACAGGAATTACCCTCAAAGAGAAAAATACACTTTAGTCAGAAGCAAAAGGATTTTTTGTAAGATACATCTATATCACAAGTGCATGGCTATTTCCCTTCATCCCTTTCTGGTCCTGTGTGTAATTATCTTCCAACAAAACCTGCTCATTTTGTGATCAGTCAGTCAAGCCAACTGGCAATTTCATTTCTTCATGAGCACTAGACCCCTGCAACAAACAACAAACATGTTCCTCAAACACTCACTGCTCGGCCCACTATCTCACAAATGTCACGCTCTGCCGGTCTTGTTCCTTTTTTTTTTTTTTTTTTTGATGTGACATGAGTAGGTACCCTGACTGGCTACACTTAATCTTATTGTAGCACCCTCAGGCCCCATTAAACACAAAGCGAACCGGCCATCATGAAACAACTCGTCCCCACAGCCTAGGTCTGTGCCATAATGTGTTTAAAAAAAATCACCGCATCTCAAAGTAGAAATCCATTTCTTCAGCCACTTTGCAGGTACAAGAAAACATAGGAGCCAACAGTCATGAACTGTGTAATAGAATGTTGTCATGACGGGACTTGAGCTTAGACTAACTTGTGTAACATTCATCATATTGCACGAGAAACAATGCGATGCATTGGAAATTGTAAAGTTTTAAATGCACACAGTGCACCAGACCAATATAAATGGGGCAGGACCTCTAATTGGGTTGGTGAACGTTGTTACTGGTACCTAGAGATGTTTTTGTTGTAAATGACATCAAACTAATGGATTTTCAAACCGGCTGGCAAACAAAAGCAAGAGAAACTGCACTGCAGAACTAGCCTACCTTTTCCTTTTCTTTGTTTTCCACAGGGTGGCTGGGCGCTCCCTTAGAGATAGGGTGAGGAGCTCGGTCACTCTGGAGGAGCTCGGAGTCGAGCTGCTGCTCCTCCACGTCGAAAGGAGTAAGCTGAGGTGGCTCGGGCATCTTTTCCGGATGCCCCCTGGACTCCTCGCTGGAGAGGTGTTCCGGGCACGTCCCATTGGGAGGAGGCCCCGGGGAAGACCCAGGACACGCTGGAGGGACTACATCTCTCGGCTGGCTTGGGAACGCCTTGGGGTTCCCCCGGAGGAGCTGGGGGAGGTGTGTGTGGATTGGGAGGTCTGGGCAGCTTTGCTTGAGCTGCTGCCCCCGCGACCCGACTCTGGATAAAGCAGAAGAAAATGGGTGGATGGATGTTTTTCGGATTGTGACATATTTTTTTCTATAGGGAATTTTTAGACTTTAATATCTGTTTTTAACATTCTTGTGACTTACAATCAATGGCTACTTTATTAATTATACCTTGCTAGTACCAAATTGGATCCCTTTTGTTTTCATGACTGCCTTATTTCTTTGTGGCATAGATTCAACAAGATGTTGAAAACATTCCTCAGAGATGTTGATCCATATTGACATGATAGCATCATGCAGTCACCCATTCCACCAGTCTGTCCCTTACCCACTGACATCAACAAGGCATTTTCTTCCACGCTCACTGGATATCTTCTCATTTTTGGACCATGCTCTGTAAACCCTAAGGTCAAACGAGTACATTGCTTGTGGATCCCCACTGGCTCTGGATTGGGTAGTGTTTATAAAATAGGTAGCTGACATTTTTCAAGGGTGGTAATAAATTATGCAAAGTCAGTGCTGAGTTTGATACCGTGGATCATCATATTCTACTCGATAGGCTGGAGAATCATTTTAGGATTACTGGGAGTGCCCTTGCTTGGTTCACGTCATACCTGACCAGTCGTTCTCAATGTGTTTTGTACAGTAACACTACCTCTAACCTTAGTGACATGAAATTTGGGGTTCTACAATTGTCCGGCTTAGGCCCCCTGCTTTTATCCTTTTATATAGCACCCCTTGGGCACATATTGCGGCATTTCGGGATTACCTTTCACTGCTATGCTGATGTTACCCAGTTGTACATGCCAATAACTGCTGGTAATCTCATCCACATAAAATTCTTAGAAGATTGCCTTGCATCAGTGAGAAGCTCGATGTCTAGCAACTTCCTACTTTTAAACTCTGATAAGACTGAAATGATGGTTCTTGGTCCAGTGAGACATTTGCATCAATGTGACCAACTAACGCTTAGCCTAGGCTCGTGTGTCATACATCACACTAACAAAGTGAGGAACCTTGGGGTAATTTTTGAGCCTATGTTGTCCTTTGACCTACACATTAGAGATATTGCAAGGACTGCTTTCTTCCACCTGCAAAATATTGTGAAGATTCGTCCCATCCTGTCTATGGCTGATGCTGAAACCCTGATTCATGAATTTGTCTCTTCTAGATTAGACTACTGCAATGTTCTATTTTCTGGTTTACTGCTGTCCAGCATTAGGGGTCTCCATTTGGTTCAAAATGCTGCTGCCAGACTTCTGACACAAAGCAGAAAGTCTGACCACATTACACCCATTTTGGCATCTCTTCCCTGACTTCCTGTCCCTGTGAGATCACATTTTAAGGTTCTGCTACAAGCCTATAAAATTGTTCATGGACTGGTACCTCCCTACTTAGCTGACCTAATTAAACCCTACGTACCTGCCCAGTCTTTGTGTTATCAGGGTGCAGGGCTACATTGTGTCCCTAGGCTGAATAAAAAGACTGCAGGTCACAGAGTTCTCTTATCATGCCTTTGTTCTGTGGAATGATCTCCCTGCATCAAACAAAACAGTCAGATTCTGTAATGACTTTCAAGTCCAGATTTAAGACGCACTTAGCTTCCCTTTTGTATGGCTAGCATGCTGGCATACTGTGTATGTCATAGTATGCGTTTTAATCTTTTTATTCAGAATTGTTTTTGTAATTTGTGCCGGTATTGTATCAGTAGCATGGCCCAGGCAGAGGGTCACTCTTTGTGTCTGGTCTGCTTGAGGTTTCTTCCTCAGAGGGAGTTTTCCCTGCCTTATGATTTGCTGCTACATACAGTGGGGTAAAAAAGTATTTAGTCAGTCCCTGATTGTGCAAGTTCTCCTACTTAGAAAGATGAGAGAGGTCTGTAATTTTCATCATAGGTACACTTCAACTATGAGAGACAAAATGAGACAAAATTCCAGGAGATCACATTGTAGGATTTTTAAAGGATTCATTTGTAAATTATGGTTGAAAATAAGTATTTGGTCAATAACAAAAGTTCAACTCAATACCTTGTAACATAATCTTTGTTGGCAATGACAGAGGTCAAACATTTCCTGTGGGTCTTCACATGGTTTTGCACACACTGTAGCTAGCATTTTGGTCCATTCCTCCATGCAGATCTCTTCTAGAGCAGTGATGTTTTGGGGCAGTCGCTGGGCAACACAGACTTTCAACTCCCGCCACAAATTTTGTATGGGGTTGAGGTCTGGAGACTGGCTAGGCCACTGCAGGACCTGGAAATGCTTTTTACGGAGCCACTCCTTCATTGCCCGAGCGGTAGTTTTGGGATCATTGTCATGCTGGAAGGCCATGAGACATGGCCCCGTTCATTCTTTCATTAACACGGATCAGTCGTCCTGTCCCCTTTGCAGAAAAACAGCCCCAAAGCATGATGTTTCCACCCCCATGCTTCACAGTAGATATGGTGTTCTTGGAATGCAACTCAGCATTCTTCTTCCTCCAAATACAACGAGTTTGGTTATTACCAAAATCTTCTATTTTGGTTTCATCTGACCACATGATACTCTCCCAATTCTCTTCTTGATCATCCATATGCTCTCTGGCAAACTTCAGATGGGTCTGGACATGTACTGGCTTAAGAAGGGGGACACGCCTGGCACTGCAGGATTTGAGTCCCTCTGTGCGTAGTTTGTAGCCTTTGTTACTTTGGTCCCAGCTCTCTGCAGGTCATTCATCAGGTCCCTCCGTGTAGTTCTGGGATTTTTGTTCACCATTCTCATGATCATTTGGACTCCATGGAATGACATCTTGCGTGGAGGCCCAGATCGAGGGAGATTATCAATAGTCTTGTATGTCTTCCATTTTCTTACAATTGCTCCCACAGTTGATTTATTCACACCAACCTGCTTGACTATTATAGATTCACTCTTACCAGCCTGGTGCACATCTACAATTTTCTTCCTGGTGTCATTTAACAGCACTTTGGTCTTGGTCATGGTTGAGTTTGGAGTCTGACTGTTTGAGGCTGTGGATAGGTGTCTTTTATACAGATAACAAGTTGAAACAGGTGCCATTAATACAGGTAACAGGTGGAGGACAGAAGAGCTTCTCACAGAAGAAGTTACAGGTCTGTGAGAGTCAGAAATCTTGCTTGTTTGTGGGTGACCAAATACTTATTTTCCACCATAATTTACAAATAAATTCTTTAAAAATCCTACAATGTGATTTCCTGGAATTTTTTTTTCTCATTTTGTCTCTCATAGTTGAAGTGTACCTATGATGAAAATTACAAACCTCTTTCATCTTTCTATGTAGGAGACACAATCAGTGACTGACTAATACTTTTTTTACCCCACTGTAAAATTAAATAAATTGAAATTCAAAGTTGTCACATGGCTTCACTCACTATTTGTCTTCATGCATGGGTAGCCACATTTGAAGTCACCTACCTCTTACATTTTGACCATGCAGCATCACTTTTTCCCCTCATTTCTTAATGAGGGAATTCCAATGAACATGTAATACTAGAACCCAACTACAGACATTTTATCTGCTGATTTTTCAATTAATTGTGGGAATAACAGACACATGGCCATGAAAATGCTGCACATTAAATTGTCCAATTATTTTCTGAGAGGTCCTATGGGATCTCTCATACGAGGGCTGTCCATAAAGTATAGGTCCTTTTTATTTTTTCAAAAACTATATGGATTTCATTCATATGTTTTTACGTCAGACATGCATGAACCCTCGTGCGCATGCGTGAGTTTTTCCACGCCTGTCGGTGACGTCATTCGCCTGTGAGCACTCCTTGTGGGAGGAGTCGTCCAGCCCCTCGTCGGAATTCCTTTGTCTGAGAAGTTGCTGAGAGACTGGCGCTTTGTTTGACCAAAGTTTTTTTCTAAACCTGTGAGACACATCGAAGTGGACATGGTTCGAAAAATTAAGCTGGTTTTCAGTGAAAATTTTTAATGGCTGATGAGAGATTTTGAGGTGACACTGTCGCTTTAAGGACTTCCCACGGTGCGAGACGTCACGCTGCGCTCTCAGGCAGCGTCATCAGCCTGTTTCAAGCTGAAAACCTCCACATTTCAGGCTCTATTGATCCAGGACGTCGTGAGAGAACAGAGAAGTTTCAAAAGAAGTCGGTTTCAGCATTTTATCCAGATATTCCACTGTTAAAGGAGATTTTTTTAATGAAAGACGTGCGGACGGGTCCGCTGTGTCGGGACGCAGCCGGCGCGGAGCGGCGGCACAGGAAAAACACCTCCGTGTTGATAACCATTTGTAAAATCCAGGCGGCTTTTGATGGCTTTCAGTGGAGTGAGTATATGAGAAATTGTTTAACAGCTGGACATGTTCCAACTTGTCCTTAAGGCTTCCAACAGAGGTGTTTTTCCTGTGGCGGAGCATCACGGCGGCTGCGAGCCGTGCGGAATATCCGGATAAAATGCTGAAACCGACTTCTTCTGAAACCTCTCTGTTCTCTCACGACGTCCTGGATCAATAGAGCCTGAAATGTGGAGGTTTTCAGCTTGAAACAGGCTGATGACGCCACCTGAGACCGCTGTGCGACGTCTTGCACTGTGGGAAGTCCTTAAAGCGACAGTGTCACCTCAAAATCTCTCATCAGCCGTTAAAATTTTCACTGAAAACCAGCTTAATTTTTCGAACCATGTCCACTTCGATGTGTCTCACAGGTTTAGAAAAAATTTTGATCAAACAAAGCGCCAGTCTCTCAGCAACTTCTCAGACAAAGGAATTCCGACGAGGGGCTGGACGACTCCTCCCACAAGGAGTGCTCACAGGCGAATGATGTCACCGACAGGCGTGGAAAAACTCACGCATGCGCACGAGGGTTCAAGCATGTCTGACGTAAAAACATATGAATGAAATCCATATAGTTTTTGAAAAAAATAAAAAGGACCTATACTTTATGGACAGACCTCGTATAAAGTGTTGAATTCTTGCACTAGCCATCTGATTTGAATGTAGTTTCCTTTAAGTTACAAGATCATGTTCATCATTTGCTTTCAAGTATAATATATATATATATATATATATATATATATATATATATAAATGAATCTTATGTAGGCTAGTGTTTATCCCATTATTTTGAAACAAGAAGCACATGATAGTCTACAACTCCCGCTGAATGGGACACCAGTCCAACACAGGTTGCTCCCTCAAACAAGGCCAGTACCCACTGACAGAATTTATAGCAAGGACATTGTAGAAGTACTGTCTTGTCCAAGGACACAGACAAGTAGCATGATCAGGATATGAAAATAGGTCAACATATTGGTAGTCCAACTCCTGTTCCACTGATCTATCTGCTCTAATTTTACTTGTGGTTCTAATAGTATTAGAGATATTGAGATATTGCAAGGCTGACATCAGACTCTGTGAGTAGCCTCTTGTCACTATTTATTTTATTTATTTATTTATTTGCTTTGGGATAGTTTTTCAGCTTTTATTGAGAAATGAACTGTTGCATGCCCACTACAGGCTTCTTCTATTACAACGCCATCCCACAAACCCTACAATTAGCAGGTCATGGGAAAAATTAATAGAGTCAGTCATTGGGAATTCCGTTTGTAACTTTGCAAAAACAAATCCATATCTAGTTGCAATATTTCAGGATGTGACAGATACAGGTTATAACCACTGAACCTCCTATTTTGGGCCATTTGCCATCCTTGAATGTGCCAAGTAAAATAAAGACAGACAGGTCTGTCAAGTTGCTTTTACAGCCTTGTTGCTTATCACAGGGTGCTAGGAGCCAGTGGAGGCCACTGTTGCATATTTGTTACTGTAGTTTTTATGTGTGTGGGGGGGCAGTGTTTATCTTCGGGCATGTAGAATCCTTCGATTTAATGTGTATCAGCAATTGCTTTAACACCATCTTTTAATTAGCTATCTTTTATATTTTTATAGCCATGCAAATTGCATATTTCTCTCAGGAAATGTAATGATTTTTATTTTTATTTTTTAACTTATGCAAATAAATGTGACTTGATCATGACAACTCAACATGCCTCAAGCGTTTTTATTTTTATCAGCGATAAGATGTTCCCATGTGATATAAATGTCACTTCTGAGGCTTCTCTTGTGAATAATCAAACTCAAAAGTCTCCCCAAAGGCTGCCTGGGGTGTTTCTGTTTTTATCTACACTTTGATAAGGTGTTAATTTTCCTTGTACACACCCTGGAGGCTTGTTCTTCATTTGTAAGATTGTACAGTTATTTAGTAACTTCAAATGACAGCAGATACACTGTACATCCACTGATCTATTTGCAGTTTGATCAGGTCATCCATGAGAAAATAGTGACATATGTGCCACTGAAGCATGACCCTTCCAGCCTGCATCATTTTACAGTAACATGCCACATTGTCCGCATTTAGCATTTTGAGTATATTGATTTGTTCAATAATGTAACAGTAACCCATCCCATAAGTGATGCCTGCAGCCCTCAGTCAAATACAACACATATGGGTCAGATATATTGCAAATTCTTCCTTTGAAATCAAGATAATATTTAAGCAAAAAGGGACTTGGGAAAATCTGAACTGTCCAGTGCATGACATTTTTATTTTTCTTTATTCCCAGGTTATCATTTAATAAAACATATTTGGAATTTTAATTCCCATTGGAAACTAAACACGAAGCATGCTGAAAGACGAAAATCTTATCCAGAAGTCAGAATGCCACCAATATATGACTAAAACCTACTAAGGAGCCACATAGCCAAAGACTATTTAACTTACCTTATTTATGAGACATTTTTCAATTGCTAAACTTGTGAAAGAATATGTAAGAGTGAAGAAAATTTTCTTTATCTTCTTTGCTGTGTCAGTTTCTGTAATTTAAATATTTTATATGGACTTGCGTTTGTTATTTGATCATTTGAGAGATATCCTTTTTTTTTTATAAATTGAGAAAAAAAAACAAAAAACTAGTGTATTGCCTGTGGAGATGCATGGGCTCTCAACTGAGTAGCTATTTGTAAAATAGGTAGCTATTCTCTTTTTCTATAATGAGCTGAAATGGCGTGTGAGTCCAGAATGGTTTTTGAACCTCCAACCTTAGACCTCAACAGTTTTTTAGAAGAAGAACTCAACACTTTTATTTCCTCTTAATTATATATATTTTTTTATGTTAGTTTACTTTCCTAATGGACTTAATAAATAAATATAATATAAAAAATAGTTAACTAATGTTATAAGGATACGCATGAAAGAATACTATAGTAGAATTCTTAAATAATAACAAAAATAATTTTAAAGGAATATGAGACATACTCAATAGTATTATTAAAAGTGGCTCCAGACAACAAAGTTACCCTGAATATTTTATTGACAATAATATTAAAAAGGACAATATGGATGATGTAGTCAATAGCTTTAAAAATTCTTTGTGAGTGTTGGATCAAACCTGGCCAAAAAAAAAAAAAAAAAAAATCTCTGATCCATTGTCACCCAATGATTAGAATGATAAGATTATTGACAGGAATCCTAGCTTGATGTTCCTTACAGCAGTGGAAGAAAATAAATAATATATATTGTAAATGTGTGTAAATACAAAACATCTACAGTCTGTAATGAAATTGATATGAAAGTTGCAAAAATGATCATCAAGGGGATCTCAGAACCACTAACATATCTGAAACTTATCATTTCAAACCAGTAAATTTCCAAACAAAATGAAAATAGCAAAAGTTGTGCTGCTGTGTAAAACTGGGGGCCAACACCATTTCACAAATTATAGGCCTGTTTCTTTACTTCCACAATTCTCCAAAATTCTAGAAAAACCTTCAATAAGAGATTACACAAATTCAAACAAAAACAAAGTACTTTTGGACAGTCAACTACGGATTCAGATCAAAGAGCTCGCTACAATGGCAATAACTGAATTATTTGAGGAAGTCAATTTATGATCTTTGAAAAGCTTTTGACACAATCAACCATAACATATTAATTAAGAAATTGTAATGGTGTGGGATTTGGGGAGTAGTATTACACTGGGTGAGAAAGTACATACCTTCGAAGCAGGAAACAATTTGTGAAGATGGGGGAATATGTATCATCATGCTTGGACATTGCTTGTGGTGTCCCCCAGGGCTCAGCGCTGGGACCAAACTGTTTACTCTTTATATGAATATTTCTAAGGTTTCAAAAACATTAAAACTAGTATTGTTTGCTGATAACACATTTTTTATTTATTTATTTAGTTTATTTATTGTTCTGGGGGGATTGAAAGGAACTACTGGTGACAATCACTGCAGAAATGTACAAATTAAAGAGGTGGTTTGATAGGAATAAATTATCATTAAACTTTAGTAATACTAAAATCATGTTATTTGGCAACTGTAATAAGGAGAATTAAGTGCAGGGGTACAAATGGTGTGGATGATATGGAAACAGCTCATGAAACTAAGTTTCTACATGTAATAATAATCGTTAAAATAAACTGGAAACTTCACTCAAAACGTACAAAATTAACTGTCAAAAGGTAGCTCAGTATTCAATAAGGCCAAACACATTCTGGAATACAAATCACTCCACATATTGTTCACTAGTTTTACCATATTTAAATTACTGTACAGAGGTTTGGGGCCCTTATAAATGTACACAACATTCAAGATCGATATTACAAAAAAGAGCCATAAGGATAATTCATAATGCCAGTTACAAAGAACATAAAACTTCACAATTCTTAAAATCAAAATATTAAAATTCAATGACCTGGTTCATCTACAAAACAGCACAAATTATGTATAAAGCAGCAAAAAAAAAAAAAAAGCATCTACTTCCCGGAAAAATTCAAAAACTGTTTTTAACAGAGATGGAGATTATAATCTGAGAGGGGAGTATAAATTAAACATTGGGTTTGTCCAACATTAAAAAAAGTTTTTTTATATCACCATGTGAAGTGAAGCTGTGGAGCAGGTTGGGTACGGAGCTCAAGCAATGTCCAAGCATGACCCAGTTCAAATGGCAGGGCTTTAATGGTCACCAGCTGTTTCATGTGTCATTTATATCTTATATTTATGTATTTATCATTTTCTTTTCTCTTTTGTTGTCAGTAAATATGCACATATGTTCATCCATCCATCCATCCATTTTCTTCCGCCTTATCCGGAGTCGGGTCGTGGGGGCAGCAGCTCAAGCAAAGCCGCCCAGACCTCCCAATCCACACACACCTCCCCCAGCTCTTCCGGGGGAACCCCAAGGCGTTCCCAAGCCAGCCAAGAGATGTAGTCCCTCCAGCGTGTCCTGGGTCTTCCCCGGGGCCTCCTCCCAATGGGATATGCCCGGAACACCTCTCCAGCGAGGCGTCCAGGGGGCATCCGGAAAAGATGCCCGAGCCACCTCAACGGACTCCTTTCGATGTGGAGGAGCAGCAGCTCGACTCCGAGCTCCTCCCGAGTGACCGAGCTCCTCACCCTATCTCTAAGGGAGCGCCCAGCCACCTGCGGAGGAAACTCATCTCGGCCGCTTGTACTCGCGATCTCGTTCTTTCGGTCATGAGCCAAATCTCATGACCATAGGTGAGGATCGGAAGTAGATCGATCGGTAAATCGAGAGCTTTGCCCCCCTACTCAGGTCTCTCTTCACCACGATGGTCCGATACAGCGACCGCATCACTGCAGATGCTGCACCGATCTGTCTATTGATCTCACGTTCCATCCGTCCTTCACTCGTGAACAAGACTCTGAGATACTTAAACTCCTCCATTTGAGGCAAGGACACTCCACCGACCTGAAGAGGGCAAAGCACCTTTTTCCAGTCGAGAACCATGGCCTCGGATTTGTAGGCGCTGATTTTCATCCCGGACGCTTCACACTCGGCTGCAAACCGCCCCAGTGCACACTGAAGATCCTGATTTGACAAAGCCAGCAGAACCACATCGTCCGCAAACAGCAGAGACGAGATTCTGTGGTTCCCAAACCAGACCCCCTCTACACCCTGGCTGCGCCTAGAAATTCTGTCCATAAAAATAATGAACAGAACTGGTGACACAGGGCAGCCCTGGCTGAAGCCAACGTGCACTGGAAACAGGTTTGACTTACTACCGGCAATGCGAACCAAGTTCCTGCTGCGGTCGTACAGGGACCGGATAGCCCTTAGCAAAGGACCCCGGACCCCATACTCCCGGAGCACCCCCCACAGGGTGCCCTGAGGGACATGGTTGAACGCCTTCTCCAGATCCACAAAACACATATGGACTGGTTGGGCAAACTCCCATGAACCCTCGAGCACCCGATGGAGCATGTAGAGCTGGTCCAGTGTGCCGCGACCAGGACGAAAACCACACTGCTCCTCCTGAATCCGAGGTTCAACCATCGGTCGAATTCTCCTCTCCAATACTCTGGAATAGACCTTACTGGGGAGGCTGGGGAGTGTGATCCCCTATAGTTGGAACACACCCTCCGGTCCCCCTTCTTAAACAGAGGGACCACCACCCCGGTCTGCCAATCCAGAGGCACTGTCCCGACCGCCACGCGATGTTGCAGAGGCGTGTCAACCAAGACAGTCCCACAACATCCAGAGACTTAAGGTACTCAGGACGGATTTCATCCACCCCAGGAGCCTTGCCACCGAGGAGCTTTTTAACCACCTCGGTGACTTCGGCCTGGGTAATGGATGATTCCGCCTCTGAGTCCCCAGTCTCTGCTTCCTCATTGGAAGATGTGACAATGGGATTGAAGAGATCCTTGGAGTATTCCTTCCACCGCCCGACAACATCCCCAGTCAGGGTCAACAGCTCCCCACCCGCACCGTAGACAGTGCTGGTGGAGAGCTGCTTCTGCCTCCTGAGGCGTCGGACGGTTTGCCAGAATTTCTTCGAGGCTGACCGATAGTCCTCCTCCATGGCCTCCCTGAACTCCTCCCAGACCCGAGTTTTTGCCTCTGCGACCGCACGGGCTGCGGCACGCTTGGCCTGCCAGTACCTGTCAGCTGCCTCCGGGGTCCCACCTACCAACAAAGACAAGTAGGACTCCTTCTTCAGCTTGACGGCATCCCTTACTTCCGGCGTCCACCACCGGGTTTGGGGGTTGCCGCCGCGACAGGCACCAGAGACCTTGTGACCACAGCTACAAGCGGCCGCATCGACAATGGAGGTGGAGAACATGGTCCACTCGGACTCCATGTCTCCAACCTCCCCGGGATCTGGGAGAAGCTCTCCCGGAGGTGGGAGGTGAAGACCTCGCTGACAGAGGGTTCCGCCAGTCATTCCCAGCAGAATCCCCTCGATACGTTGGAGGCAGCTATGATCCCCTCACAATACGTTTGGGCCTGCCAGGTCTGACCGGCTTCCTCCCCTCCCAGCGGATCCAACTCACCACCAGGTGGTGATCGGTTGACAGCTCTGCCCCTCTCTTCACTCGAGTGTCCGAGACACGTGGCCGAAGGTCAGATGATACGACTACAAAGTCGATCATCGACCTCCGGCTCAGGGTGTCCTGGTGCCACGTGCACTTATGGACACCCTTGTGCTCGAACATGGTGTTCGTGATGGACAAACTGTGACTAGCACAGAAGTCCAACAACTGAACACCACTCGGGTTCAGATCGGGGAGGCCGTACTTCCCGATCACCCCCCTCCAGGTCTCACTGTCATTGCCCACGTGGGCATTGAAATCCCCCAGGAGAACAATGGAGTCCCCAGTCGGAGCGCTATCTAGTACGCCTCCCAGGGACTCCAAGAAGGTCGGGTACTCTGCACTGCCGCTCGGCCCGTAGGCCGAGACAACAGTGAGAGACTTGTCCCCGACCCGAAGGCGTAGGGACGTGACCCTCTCGTTCACTGGAGTGAACTCCAACACATGGCGACTGAGCTGGGGAGCAATAAGCAATGCGACCCCAGCTCTCCGCCTCTCCCCTTGGGCAACGCCAGAAAAATGAAGCGTCCAGCCCCTCTCCAGGAGTTGAGTACTAGAGCCCAAGATGTGCATGGAGGTGAGCCCGACTATCTCTAGTCGGTATCTCTCAACCTCCCGCACAAGCTCAGGCTCCTTCCCCCCAGCGAGGTGACATTCCACGTCCCAACAGCCAGGGTCTGTGAGCATGGACCAGGCCGTCGGGCCACCTGACCTCGACCGCCACCCAATCCTCTCTGCACCCGACCCCCATGGCCCCCTCTGCAGGTGGTGAATCCACAGGAGGGCGGGCCTATGTCGCTCTTTCGGGCTGAGCCTGGCCGGGCCCCACGAGTGTAGACCGACAAATCCAACAAGACCAAGCATTCATGATATGCACACTCTTAAGGCTATGAAATTGGGCTATTAGTAAAAAAGTAGAAAAGGGGGTGTTCACAATAACAGTAGCATGTGCTGTTGATGCTACAAACTCAAAACTATTATGTTCAAACTGCTTTTTTAGCAATCCTGTGAATCACTAAACTAGTATTTAGTTGTATAACCACAGTTTTTCATGATTCCTTCACATCTGCGAGGCATTCATTTTGTTGGTTTGGAACCAAGATTTTGCTCGTTTACTAGTGTGCTTGGGGTCATTGTCTTGTTGAAACACCCATTTCAAGGGCATGTCCTCTTCAGCATAAGGCAACATGACCTCTTCAAGTATTTTGACATATCCAAACTGATCCATGATAGCTGGTATGTGATATATAGGCCCAACACCATAGTAGGAGAAACATGCCCATATCATGATGCTTGCACCACCAGGCTTCACTGTCTTCACTGTGAACTGTGGCTTGGATTCAGAGTTGGGGGTCATCTCACAAACTGTCTGCGGCCATAGACCCAAAAAGAACAATTTCACTCTTATCAGTCCACAAAATATTCCACCATTTCTCTTTAGGCCAGTTGATGTGTTCTTTGGCAAATTATAACCTCTTCTGCACGTCTTTTATTTAACAGAGGGACTTTGTGGGGTATTCTTGCAAATAAATTAGCTTCACACAGGCATCTTCTAACTGTCACAGCACTTACAGGTAACTCCAGACTGTCTTTGATCATCCTGGAGCTGATCAATGGGTGAGCCTTTGTCATTCTGGTTATTCTTCTATCCATTTTGATGGTTGATTTCCATTTTCTTCCACGCGTCTCTGGTTTTTTGTCCATTTTAAAGCATTGTAGATCATTGTAGATGAACAGCCTATAATTTTTTGCACCTGCGTATAAGTTATCCCCTCTCCAATCAACTTTTTAATCAAACTACGCTGTTCTTCTGAACAATGTCTTGAACGTCCCATTTTCCTCAGGCTTTCAAAGAGAAAAGCATGTTCAACAGGTGCTGGCTTCATCCTTAAATATTGGACACCTGATTCACACCTGTTTGTTCCACAAAATTGACGAACTCACTGACTGAATGCCACACTACTATTATTGTGAACACCCACTTTTCTACTTTTTTTTTACTAATAGCCCAACTTCATAGCCTTAAGAGTGTGCATATCATGAATGCTTGGTCTTGTTGGATTTGTGAGAATCTACTGAATCTACTGGTACCTTGTTTCCCATGTAACAATAAGAAATATACTCAAAACCTGGATTAATGTTTTTAGTCACATAGCACTACTATTATTCTGAACACTACTGTATGTTCATGTGCGACTTGATTTTTTTAATTGTGTTTTTAGCTTTCTGGTTTTTAACAAATCTCATACATGATCCAGACCGATTGTCATTGTAACAGTCTGATATGGGAAAATATCAGACCTGCCAATCACAGCACGCATTGCATCGTAGCCATATAATAAAATAATTTCTTTTATTTTAAAATGTTGAGCATGTGTTCACATTTTTTTGACAATTCTGTGGAATGAACACACGTGAGAAATCTCAGTGGTTTGGATCCCTAAAACCTCAGTAAAACAGCCCCAAAACTATTATTCTTACTTCGTATTTTCAGGCGTAGTTGCTTATTCATTTAGCGTCAATATAGAAAATGCTGTGCATTGTAAACTTATTTTGCTTGGCAGTGAAAGTGATTCTGATTGTTCTCGACTAAAAGGTAATTTACTGTGGTTCCTGTCTTACCAGGTCCAAACTATGTGGCTGTGTATCAAGCTCACTTTTCAAAGTCATTCTTATTCATACAATATGAAAGGAAATGAAATCTTCCAGCATTTAGCTTCTCTTTTCTGTTCACATTCCTCTTGGTCCTGTTGTGTGTTGGGGGGGGCGTGGCTGGATGTTTTGGTGTTCTTTTCTTTTCTTTGCTCTCCAGGTGGCATGAGGGCTGATTTGTCTGTGAAGAAGGTGCTGGCTGAAGAGTCTTCACCCTCATCAACATCATGGAAAGCACCTGTGCTTGGTGCTCACGTGCAACCTGGACGACTTGCAGCTGAAGCAGATAATTGGATGGCGTTCTGCATTTAAGTCATGTGTGATTCAAGCAGAACTGCCGGGAACTCGACCTTGTGACGTTTGTTTGTGAGACGCTGAGGACCGCGCCTGGGTTTGACACATCGAGCCCGTGAAGCAGGGAGGGGTGAGGACACATGCTGTCAGCACACACGAAAGGTAATTAAGTGTTTAGGTACTTGTTGATAGTAACTTGGTGTTTTGTTACACAGTATACTGGAATTGTAAAGAGAATTGCGCAGTTTGCTTCTCACTGCTGTGGCGTGAAGGATAAGTGATCCTCCACTTGTTGTGAGAAGCTGCTCATTTGCATAAAGTAAAAAAAAGGACACTGACCTGAGTGTGTTGCTGGCAGCGTGTGTTTATTGGAAGATATAGTTGTATCTGTTGACTTACCTCACCGTCTCTTTGCTTCACAGAGAACCAGTTTGTCGTGTCCACCTGGGGGGTGTTTGGCGGTGGTAGGAAGTCCAGGAGCGCCGGCTTTAATCCTTGCGGGCGCTGGAGAGCGAGCCGCGGATCACTCCACCAGAGGGACGTTGTTTTTTTATGTTTTTACACTTTTAAACACAGGTGTATAATAAATAGTTTTTGTTGGAACCGCTTTCTGGTTATTTTTAGCGCTGGGTCCTGTCTGACGCAGGTTCGCTCCTCAATCCGCGTCGACACATAACAGAAGTTCCCGGCCATTCCCTAATGGACCCAGCGGCAGAGGCGGGTTCCTTTTGCCGAAAAGATTCAAGAACACTTGGAGAAAATATGGGGAGCAATTACAGCACCTCGCAAATCAAATTAAACAAACAGACGCCCGTGTTACGGAGCTTGCAGCTCAAGCCGTTCCGCTTCCTGCAGCGCCAGCTGCGGCATCATCGATACCAAGGCAGATAACTCCGTCACCCAAAGATTCGGTGTTTGAACCGATCATTTGTCATCCGGAGCCTTATGCGGGAGACGTCGAAGCTTGTGCTTCGTTTCTGATGCAATGTTTTCTGGTTTTTGCTCAGCGACCGGCTTCCTTCTCTTCTGATGGAAGTCGTGTTTCATATGTGACAAATTTGCTCCGAGGTGACGCCTTAGCTTGGGTCACAGCGTTGTGGAGTAACAACTCGCCATTGTTAGGGTCCTTTAAGGATTTCTCCCGGGAGTTCCGACTGGTTTTTGACCATTCGGTGAAAACGAATACCGTTGCTCAACGGTTGCTGAATCTCAGGCAGGGGAGGCAGAGTGCGGCGGAGTATTCCGTGGACTTCCGGATTTTTTCTGCTCAATCAGGTTGGAATGCCGCAGCATTATGGGGCGTGTTTGTAGACGGGTTAAATGAGTCATTAAAAGACGAGCTGGCGGTCCGTGATGAGCCAAACGATTTAGACAAGCTAATATTGTTGGTGATTCGTCTAGATGATCGGATGAAGGAGTGTGGACGCGAGAGAGGACGCCCATCAGAGCGTTTTTTTTTGTCTTGGGGCTTTCCCCGACACAAAGCTGGGCCGCCTCTTCTTCGCCCCACTGAGGCTCCTCCGACGGGACCTCCGGCTCCTCCTATTGACGAGCCCATGCAGCTCGGACGAGTCGAGATTCCTGTATTGCCCCGACACGTAAGCGTCAAGAGAAATAACGGTGACGTAACTCCAAGTGTTCTTGGACAGGCAACAGAACCCACATAACAAAAATAAAAAAAAAATTAAAAAAAATTTCTAGCACACGTAAATGTTTGGTTTCTTTAATCAGGGGTTATACTTGTTTGGGGAGGTAGGGGCGTATCTGGTGGAGTGATAGGCGGTCAGAAGCCCGCCTGGGCTCACTTACCTGTCAATTGTGTATGTGTTTTTAGGTATTTTCTGTTTGGGTTGTTGGGTCGTTTTGTTTTGTTGTTTTTATTTCTCTACATTCCTAACCCCAACCTCACTTGCCCTTAGACCGCTTGTCTTGTGGGTTGTGGGGTGGTGCAGGTTGGTCACGCTGAGCATTCTCAGAAGACCTCTGCACCTAGGGGGGGGGGGTGTTAGAGGCGTTCTTTTTGGTTTGGTTAGGGCCCGGTTCCACTCCAGCCTCGGTGAGCCTTTGGACCGATTGTCATGGGTGTTGCCGGGGTGTGGTGCGGCGGAGACATGCCTCAGTCGGAGGGGTGGGCCGATCTGTTGCTGTTTGCCATTTCGGTAGTTCCACCCCTCCCGAGTGGCTGGGGTATGGTCGAGTTGGGGCGCCGGACGTATTTCCGGTTCTCCGCTGCGCTTTGGGGTTGGAGCTGGGTTAGTTTTTACCTGTTCCCTTCTCCGGCTTACTATTTTGAGCCGTTTGCCAAATGGAGCCGCCAAAGGGCTCTGGGAGGGACCTGGGGTCTTTCGGGGTGCCGGGGAGGGCGGCGGGGTTTGTGGTCGTTTTGTATCCCCCCGGGGTTGTTTTTGGTTGTCCTCCGGGGGTTGGTTTTTGGTTTTGTTTTGTTTCCTTCCGGGTTCCGCCTCCAGGGTTGATGGGACGGTCCTCTGGGGGGGGAATTGGCTTGGGACCGGCCGGCCGGGTGTGGCCGGATCTGGGGTTCCGGGGTTGTGGGGAGGGTGCCTCCTGGGGTTGATGATGCGGTCCCCTGGGGGGCACCGTTTCACTCCATGTATACCTGGGGACCTTTGTGGGATCACGGTTTTGGCTGTTCCTCCTGGAACTGGCAATGAAGGCCTTCTGAGGGGGGGTTGGGCTCTGCAGGTCATTCTGGGGGGGTTGTTTGTTATTTTCTTTTATGCATCTACGTTGTACTGTGTGTGGGACTGTGTTGGGTTTTTTGTGTTTTGGAGTTTTCTTTTCCTCCCGGGTTTGATGGGACGGTCCCCTGGGGAGGTTTTGGGTGGGTTTTATGTTTTTTTTGTGTGAGTGGACTTGTTCTGGGGAATGTTTTGGGGCTTTTGTTGATTCCAGCCGGCCTTCCAGCTGCGGTGCCTGTCTTGCCGTCTGCTTCCTGACGTGGACCCCGGAGGGAGGGGCTGTTCTCGGGCCTGGTCTGTTCGGTCGCCGGGAGGCTTCCCGTTGATGGGGGGGTACTGTTGTGTGTTGGGGGGGGCGTGGCTGGATGTTTTGGTGTTCTTTTCTTTTCTTTGCTCTCCAGGTGGCATGAGGGCTGATTTGTCTGTGAAGAAGGTGCTGGCTGAAGAGTCTTCACCCTCATCAACATCATGGAAAGCACCTGTGCTTGGTGCTCACGTGCAACCTGGACGACTTGCAGCTGAAGCAGATAATTGGATGGCGTTCTGCATTTAAGTCATGTGTGATTCAAGCAGAACTGCCGGGAACTCGACCTTGTGACGTTCGTTTGTGAGACGCTGAGGACTGCGCCTGGGTTTGACACATCGAGCCCGTGAAGCAGGGAGGGGTGAGGACACATGCTGTCAGCACACACGAAAGGTAATTAAGTGTTTAGGTACTTGTTGATAGTAACTTGGTGTTTTGTTACACAGTATACTGGAATTGTAAAGAGAATTGCACAGTTTGCTTCTCACCGCTGTGGCGTGAAGGATAAGTGATCCTCCACTTGTTGTGAGAAGCTGCTCATTTGCATAAAGTAAAAAAAAAGGACACTGACCTGAGTGTGTTGCTGGCAGCGTGTGTTTATTGGAAGATATAGTTGTATCTGTTGACTTACCTCACCGTCTCTTTGCTTCACAGAGAATCAGTTTGTCGTGTCCACCTGGGGGGTGTTTGGCGGTGGTAGGAAGTCCAGGAGCGCCGGCTTTAATCCTTGCGGGCGCTGGAGAGCGAGCCGCGGATCACTCCACCAGAGGGACGTTGTTTTTTATGTTTTTACACTTTTAAACACAGGTGTATAATAAATAGTTTTTGTTTGGAACCGCTTTCTGGTTATTTTTAGCGCTGGGTCCTGTCTGACGCAGGTTCGCTCCTCAATCCGCGTCGACACATAACAGGTCCTTGTATTTTAAGACACTGTTTTACACTCAGTGGTAGTGAGGCACACTTCACAAACACTCAGTTTTAAATCAAGTTCCAGTCTGTGTGAGTAGTTAAAACAGTATAAATGAGGAAGAATTCTGTCTACGAAATGCTTAGCTACTTAACTAAAATGGTGGCCTGATATGCAATTCAGCAGCCAGAGACATTTTCTGATGACATTTTGGCATTACAATACATCACACTTAAAGATGACGTTTGAAATAGGAAATTGTTCGACATGGTCCTATACACTCAGCTTTCATAAGCTGATCCATTTTAACAGAACAACTGCAGGAATTTATTCCAGATAATATGTAACTAGCCCTATGATAGACTGGTGTTGTGTCCAGGGTGTACCCCACCTGCTTCTCAATGACCGCTGGGATAGGCTCCAGCTCACCAGTGACCCTTAATTGGAATAAGTGGGTAAAGAAAATTAATGAATGGATGTTCCTCACTGTTCCTATGCATTCTGGCTCCAGTGCTGTTGTTGGGTAGAGTTCTTGAAAACAGCAGCTTGAGGTGCATCTGTTGCTGACGACACGCTTACTTACCTTGACTTTGTGGAAAATGCTGTTAATCAATGTGTACTCAGAATGTAGCACTTGTCATTTTTTTGTGATTGTCCTGGATCAAGACTAAAATCCAGGTGAAAGTGCTGATTCACTTATCTCACCAGTGACATTCATGTGTCTGGGTCCTCAGTCTTTGAGATAGGGACACATCTGGGAGGAGCTTATGGAGTCATAAGGTCACTGGACCAATATCTTTGGAGGACAACAAAGGTTCAAGTCTACAAGATACTATACCTTCCTGTGTTACCGTATGTTTGTGAGACTAAGATGCTAAGGGACCCTTCACACATAGTACAAATGTGGTTGAATTGCGCATGAAGTGTGTGTGAAGCAAGAATTGTATGCAATACATGTAAAATCATAGCTGCCTCCAACGCATCGTACACCTGTTGCTACAAATATTTTTGCACACCAGCGGCTGAAAGACAGACTGTGCGCTGTGAGAGCCATTCAAGCCCTCTTGCGGCAGGTGTCGGCCAAATTGCAGCTGACACAAACCAACATCTGACACCACTTGCTTGGCACTTAGAAAATGTATGGCCATTCACATTATTAGCACGACAACAGTCAACTGACAATCACTGTCGAGCTGGATGTAAAATTTGTCTAAGTGCCCCCATGAGTGTGACTTTACAAATAGACACAGTGACACATTGGTGTGTGCACTGAACTGACAGGGGTTGTGCTCGCTGTGGGATACTTAGACAAACTTTCACTGCCAGCTCGACAATGATTGTCTGCTGACTGTTGTGTTAATAGTGCAAATGGCCACACATTTTCTCATTGCCAAATGAGCCATGTTAGATGTTTATGTGTGTCACCTGGAATTTGGCCAACACCTGCCGTGAGAGGGATCGATAGGCTCACACAGCGTACACTCTGTCTTTCAGCCGCTGGTGTGCGCACATAGATGTAGCAACAAGTGTACGAGGCAGCTACAATTTTACACATTTTTTACACGATTCCTGCTTCATGCGCACTTTATGCGCAAATTGACCAAATTCGCACTGTGTGTAAAGGGGCCCTTATGTTAGTTGAAATCATCAAAGTGACAAAATATTCAAGAGGAAAATGTTCAGGAAAATGTTATGGAATGTGTCACAGTAGAAATTAAATGTGAAAAATCAAAAACATAATTATAAGCTGTTTTTATAGAGCTCATGGATCAAATAAATATTTTTGTGGATACACTGATTGAAATGTATAACACCATTAAAAATAATAAGCTTTTATTTGTTTGTGGAGACTTTAATATAGATTTCCTGAATCCTTGTGGTCAGTTACAAACAAAGGAATTTATAAACTCTGTGTTTTGTATGGGATTGTATCCAGTGATTTCACATCCAACTAGGATAACAACAAATACATCGGCACTTATTGACAATATATTAACAAATATTACTGTAGGGAATTTAACAGGTGGACTACCCATTAGTGATGCTGTTGACCATTTGCCAGTATTTGTTGCCTTGGAAGTTATTAGTTGATAAAAATTATCACAATGAAACTGCAAAATACATAAGGAAAATAACTGATGTTACTATTGAAAATCTTAGCATGAATTTAATGCATCAAAATTGGTGTGATATTTATATTGAGTATATTGACAAATCAATGCAAATTATTTATTTCTCATATTTCCATCTTGTATGATAAACATTGCCCATCTGTGTCAAAAACTGGTAATAATAGAAAAAAAAAACTGATGAACCTAGGGTCACAAAGGGACTCCAGAATGCATGTAAAAAGAAAAAACTTTGGATAAGCATTTTATAAAACTCACAACAGATGAAGATGAAAGAAAATATAAAATATACAAAAACAAATGTACTAACATCATAAGATGTTGTAAGAAGCAGTGCTATAGCGATTTATTGGAAAAAAAAATAAAATCAATATTAAAGGCACTTGGAAGCTTTTAAATGAAAAAGAAAAATGTTGTTAAAGATTATCCACCTTATTTTTACACAAATTCTGACACAATTGTAACAGAAAATAAAGTTATTGCAGATCATTTCAACGGCTATTTTGTTAATGTGGGTAAAAACACAATTCTGGATTCAATATATATTAAAGAAAAAAGATGAAGACAAAATTATTGACATAGTTCATAAACTAAAAGGAAAAAAAATCAGCTGATATTTACAACTTTGATATGTTTTTGATAAAGAATATTATTGACTGGATTGTTAAACCTTTAACTGATATTTGTAATTTGTCACTAATGACTGGGACGTTTCCTTCCAACATGAAAATAGCTAAAGTGATACTACTGTTCAAATCTGACAACATATTTTCAAACTACAGGCCAATCACACATATACACACACACACACACACACACACACACACACACACACACACACACACACACACACACACACACACACACACACACACACACACACACACACACACACACACCTTCAACCACATAGTCCAATTGAGGGGCGTGGGAGGCTGGAGCTTATCCCAGTAGTCAGTGTGCGAAGCTGGGTACACCCAAGACAGGACACCAGTCTGTCACAGGGCCACAAACAGAAAAACACAGTCACACCCACACACACACCTACGAACAATTTAAAGATTCCACTCCACCTAACCCGCATGTCTTTGGATGTGGGAGGAAACCGGAGCACCTGGAGCAATCCCATGCAAGCATGGGTAGAACATGCAAACTCCACACAGAAAGGCCACAGGTGGGAATTGAACCCATGTCCTTCTTGCTGTGAGGCAACAGTGCTAACCACTAAGCCACCGTGCTGTCCACCAATCTCACTGCTTTTCAGAAATTCTGGAAAAGATATTTGAGTTTAAACAATTTCATAACTAAACATCATACGCTCAATGAACAGCAATATGCATTTAACAATAAAATTAGTTGTTATAGTATGAAGAATTAAGCCCCCGTCACACATAGCAAGGATGTGCCGGAAGCATGCCCGACATGACAAATATTGCCATAATCCAACTCATGCGGGAGGAAAAGAGGCATGGCCAGCTCTGTCAGAACACATCCGGAGTACCTCGTCCAGACCTGCACGATGGCATCCAAAGCGTATGTAGACAGCAGGTGGATGATACAGACTGCTGTCAGACTGCCATAAAAGATGCTGCAGACTGCCTGATCTCCAAATGTCTGGATGGCAGACCGGAGCACTGTTTTCCTCACATGCACATGTGTGCATGACACACGTGCGCTCTGTACACACGCATGGGGCTGTAATTATCACTCAGCTGTGTGTGTGTTTGTGTGTGTGTGTGTGTGTGCGCCTAATGCTGTATGGGCCACTAAGCCTGCCACTGCACAGCATCGCTCCAAAGTTTGCTGGCAGTTGGGCCATGCTGTCCCTCAGAGGGAGCCTTTCCATGGAACTTTCTTTTTTCTTTTTGCTGACTTCAGCAGCACAACACAACTCTGGACAGCACGATGGTTGGATTATCACATGGAATTAGTTTTTTTTTCATTTGGGTGAGAGGATTCTAACCACAGGCTGCTGTCCCGGCTTTATGTCCACGTCCTGTGCTGTGAAACACTCCTGGACTGCTGTTAGAGGTAAGTTGCGTGTTTATTAATGGTGTAACAGCCTGGCACAACCTCCATGTTATACTTCCTCCAAAGTTAGAAGTTGAAAATTTATTACATGAGATCATCCAGCTCTGAGCCTGACGCGCGCAATGAAGTGTTGCAGCGCAGCACAGCAAGAGGCAGCTGCCCGTGTTATGATGGATACAATAGTTCACATTACTTATGTCACCAATGGGAAGAAATGGACAAATATCTGTACTGCAAGGTCTACTGACGATATAACAGCCTGTTCAGATTTGCGGCACCATGCGCGCAGCAGCGCACACAGCTTTCAGTTTGATAGCCGCTGTTCACATTCACTGTACATAATAATTCAAAAATATTATCATGATGAAGCGTGCCACATACATTTCAACAGTTCCTTTGCGTGCCCCCCCCCCCCCCCGCAGGTCTTCTGCAGGACCTCCTCCAAGTTGGACCTCCCTGGAAGACCTCCCTCAGGAGACAACAAGGTTGCATCTTCACCACATGTTTGAGCCACTTTAACTGGATCCTTTCAATGCAAAGAAGCAGCGGCTCTACTCTGAAACTCTCCCGGATAGTCAAGCTTCTCACCCTGTCCAGGAAGATAGCCTAGATACCTGATGCTGCTTGTATCCACTTGTATTCTTTCAGTCATTACCCAATGTTCATTATCATAGGTAAGGATAATAATGTAAATCAACTGGTAAATTGAGAGCATCGCCTTCTGACTCATCTCCTTCACCATGATGGTCTGCTACAGCGTCCGTAAAACATCAGACACTGCCACATCCTGTCTATTGAGCCCATGCTCCAGCTTACACCCACTCATGAACAAGACCCAAAGATATCTGAACTCCTCTCCCTGAGGCAATAACTTTACCCTGACTCAGAGGAGACAATCCATCCTTTTCTGACAGAGGAACATAGCCTCAGATTTTGAGGTGCTGATTCTCTTCCTATTTGCTTCGCATTTGGCCTCAAATGTCCTCAGTGCGCATCGAAGGTCACCACCTGATGAAGACAACAGAACCACAACATCCGCGAAAAGCAAAGTTGCAACTCGAATGTTACCAAACTGAACAATCTCTGGTCCCTCAGTGTGCCTTGAAATCCTGTCCATGAACATCACAAACAGGACAAGTGATAAGGGGCCCTGGTGGTGTCCATCACCCACTGTGAACAGGTACAGTATAATACCAAGAATAAATGCATAATAAATACTAATAAATAATCATTAAAAAAAAAAACCTAGCCTGGCTAAATGGAGGAGAAAGAAAAAAGGAAGAAAAGTTTAGACAGTGCACTTTCTGACTTGCACACTGATGTCCAGGAGTGTGACAGCCCACTGCATCTCGTCAATATTATTGTCCACTGCTGGATCCACTGTCCTCTCAGGAATGACCAGTATCTGATCATCCAATCCTCCTTTCCTTCGGCTCCAGGATCCTCTGGAAGAACTCTGGGTTTTGGCATCCTCTGGAACATTCCTTGACATGCTGGAATGACCATGTCTCCATGAATTGGTGAGGATAACACAACATTAAACATACATACTTACACTGTGATCCTCAAAAACAAAACAAAACAAAAAAAAACAATAACAAACAAACAATAAATCTGGATATTGCTCCTCATCCTCTACACAGGAGTCATCCGGCCAACTGCCCCTACATGCACAATGGATTATAGCTGGCCCAGCAGCATTAAACTTATCCTCAGCCTTTTGTGGATACTGATTTGGTACCAAACGATGATGACAATCACCTATTAACATCAGCTATTTAAAATAGCATCATTATTTAATTATTTTAAACTCATTACTAGTTCTATTGCCCCTGTCCCTCTTTTTTTTTTTGGAATGTGTTGCAGGGCTGAATTGCAGGCATAGATGTATATTAACAAATTTAATGTAGTTGAACATTCAAAACATGAAAAATCTTGGGGTTATTCTGTCTGCAATGGAAGAGAAGTCAAAGTAAATGTAAGGATCACTGTGTTGTGTTGTTTCTTTGTTGCATTTTCCATGTCGTCCCAACACTTTCTGGATTGGGTTGCATGGAATTAACTGACTGTGGAAAAATATAAATGCAATGGCACCTGGAATATGATGCTCGATGCATGGTGGCTCTGAGGTCAGTGAGCAAACAGCCATTATTTATGTGGAGCAAGAGGCTTGCTGAGGCTAGCGTGGGTGCATTTAATTTCTCAGCTGATCATGGAGACAGATTCTATTTACAGCCGGCACATGGGTAACTGAGAAAGATGGAGGGGGAGAGACGGAGCATTCTCGGGTGATGGGAGGTTTTAATCGGTCATTCTGACAAACCTCATTACAACCACTACAGTCCTGAGCTGAAAAGAACGCCTTACTTAAATAAATAGCACATTTTCTATTTCACGAATCTAGTTTGTCAGAGAAAAATGGTAACGTGTACATTCGGCCCAGTTGCAACGACAGCAACATTAGGAAGAAATGTGTATAGCTTCTAAGTGTGACACTGAACAGCAACTCGGGTTGAAAAGGAACAACATTCTACATCACCAGAATGGTTCCATAAACCACATACCTGTGTGGCATTGTACAAAAGGGGTCAAATGTTTCTCAGTGAAAGATAAGATCAGATGATTACAGTATATTTGAAAATGGAAGAAGAAACAGTAGTAACTGGAGCTGTTTGTGTGACTGCTTCAGAGCCATCGCTCCCACCACAAGCATGTGCATAGGGCAGCAAGTGCTGGAGGCAACACCAAAATAGCCTAATGAATGATCATCATAATCATAATAATTAGGGCTGCACAATTTATCATGGCAATCAAGCCTTTGCAATTACTCCTGTGTGTGTATGTGTGTGTGTGTGTGTGTGTGTATATATATATATATATATATATATATATATATATATATATATATATATATATATATATATATATATATATATATATATATATATATATATATATATAATAGTCCTCTTACGATCACAGAAAAATATCCAATGCCAAAAATAAAACAGCACGATGCACAGTAAATTCATCCCAATGTGAATAATGAGATAGAATCCAATTTCTAAATGTTTAATGAAAAAAGAAAGTTTACATTTAAACTTTGTCTTGGTGTTGGTGACAGTCTGCAGCTCTCATGCTGCTCACTGATTAAAGCTACTGTATGTAAAAAATGAACTTGTGCCAATCCGTGACGTCCAACCACAAATATTAACCGAACTGTGATTTCTGTGTTCCGTTAGACCCTTACGATATACATATATATTGTGACAGCCCCCTTATCAGTATGTTTTTTTTTTTTTTTGTGACCAGTTCTCCTTTGCCTGCAGAGGATACAGCGGTTTCTTCTAGAAGCAGCTCTCCTCTTTTTGCAGAGGGTAGAACTACACATCTGCTACAAAACATTTAACAGGTAGGTGTTCAACTGATTTAAAATATAGCTGTTCAGCTTTGTTTACCACGTTAACGGTCTAAAAATTATTGGAAGATAATTAGTCCGATAATGGTTTTCAATGTTATCTGAAAAGATAATCCGATAATGAAAACATTATCTTTGATAATTATCGGAACTGTGCCCACCACTGTGTATGTATATACGAGGTCTGTGAGAAAACTATCCGACCTTTTTATTTTTTTCAAAAACTATATGGATTTGAATCATGTGCGCTTGCATCAGACAAGCTTGAACGTTCGTGTGCATGCGTGAGTTTTTTCACGCCTGTCGGTTGCATCATTCGCCTGTGAGCACGCTTTGTGGGAGGAGTGGTCCAGCCCCCTCGGCAGATTTTCATTCTCACCAAACAGCTGAGATACTGCCACTTTGTTCCATGAATTTTTTTTCAGAAACTCTGCCAGACAGCCAGCTGGAAACCATTTGGAAGATTCAGGTGGCTTTCGGTGAAGATTCTATCAGTATCACACGGATTAAGGACCATTAAAACTGTATTAAAAACAGTCCACAGCGCCAGAGGGCGCACTGCGCCCTGAGCGGCCATCAACAGGCTGAAACGAGCAGATCACTAACAAATTTAAGGCTCTGTTGATGCAGGACGTCGTGTGACTAGCAGAGAAGTTTCATAAGAGGTCGGGATCAGCACTTTATGGGCACATTCCACTGTTAAAGGAGATTTTGTAATGAAAGACATGCGGACGGATTCACACGTCGGGACGCGGTCGCTCATGGCGCTGGACAAACAGCACCTCCATGTTGGAAGTCTCACAGGACAAGTTGGAACATGCCCAGCTGTTAAACAATTTCTCGGATACTCACTCGACTGAAAAGCCACCGAAAGCCGTCTGAATCTTATGAATGGTTTCCAACACGGAGGTGTTTTTTGTCCCGCCGCGCCATGAGCGGCTGCATCCCGATGCGCGAATCCGTCCGCACATCTTTCATTACAAAATCTCCTTTAACAGTGGAATGTGCTGATAAAGTGCTGATCCCGACCTTTTATGAAACTTCTCTGCTAGTCACACGACGTCCTGCATCAACAGAGTCTTAAATTTGTTAGTGATCTGCTTGTTTCAGCCTGTTGATGGCCGCTTGGGGCGCAGTGCGCCCTCCGGCGCTGTGGGCCATTTTTAATCCAGTTTTAATGGTCCTTAATCCATGTGATACCGATCGAATCTTCACCAAAAGCCACCTGAATCTTCCAAATTGATTCCAGCTGGCTGTCTGGCAGAGTTTCTGAAAAAATTTTCATGGAACAAAGCGGCAGTCGCTCCACCATTCCTAAACAATAAAAATCCGCCGAGGCGGGTGACATTTCAGAACATGTCCTGTGAGGCTTCATCACGGCGTTGCTTTGCGCCATACAGCTCTGCTGATGTCCACGTCTTCCGCAATTCCTGTGCTACTCAGAGGATGTCCCAGATAAAACACAGCGTCCAGTTTAGAAATGAACGGCACATTCCACTGTTACAGGAGTTTTTGTCATGGAACGAGAAGCGGAGGAATTCTGCGCGTTGCGGCGGTGCCGCATGGCGAAAAGCAATGCCGTGATGAAGCCTCACAGGACATATTCTGGCATGTCCAGGCTCATCCACAATTTCTTGGTTAGTCACACAACTGAAAACCCACCAACAGCCGTCTGAAAGCCATCTCAAAGCCGTCCTGTGAGACCAACATTGAGGTGGTTTTATGCCGCGCCATGAACGGCTCCGTGGCGCATCCGTCCACTTTTCTTTCCATGAAAAAACTCCTGTGTCAGTGGAATGTGCCGAAAAAGTACTGATGTCCACGTCTCCTGACGTCCCGGATCAACAAAGCCTTCACGTTGGAAATGATCTGGTTGTTTCAGCGGGGTTTGAGCCTGTCGATCGGCACTCGGTGCACGGCGTGCTCTCAGCAGCTGTGGGTGGTCTTTAAACTGGCTGGAGCACTCCTTAATCTGTGTAATCCCCATAAAATCGTCCCTGAAATCCATTTGAATTTTCCAAATGGTGTCCACCTGGAGGTCTCTCACAGTTTCTGGAAAAAATTGATACAGCAAAGCTCCAAATCGTTCAGACATTTTATTCGCAATAAAAATCCGACGAGAGGGGTGGACCACTGCTCACACAAAGCCTGCTCACAGGCGAATGACGCAACCGACAGGCGTGAAAAAAACTCACGCATGAGCACGAAGGTTCAAGCTTGGCTGATGCAATCACACGTGATTCAAATCCATATGGTTTTTAAAAAAAAATAAAAAGGTCGGATACTTTTCTAACAGACCTTGTATACTGCTCTGAAAATTTAAAGGAACACTGAAAACACATCAGATCTCAACGTGAAAAATATTTTTCCTGATATGATGTGTTGGGTAATGTGTTAGGAACCAAAAAGATACTGCATTAATTGATGGAAATGAAAATTGACAACATATAGAGGGCTGAATTGAAAGACACCCTGAAAATGAAAGCAAAAAATTGTACAGCAAGCTTGTCCATTTTGCCAAAATTTCATTTCTCAACTCAAAATGATACTCAGTACTTTGTATGGCCCCCATGTACTGGTATGCATGCCTGACAACATTGGGGCATGCTCATAATGACAGGGATGGTGTGCTGGGGGTCTCCTGTCAGACTAATTCAGTATGTTGATAGAAATCCACCTTCAAACTCATCTCACTGCAAAAAAAGAAAAAATGTAATTAATTAATGCCAATCAGTTACAAGAAGAATCATGACCATAAAAAAAAAAGGTAAATGGAGGGTGGAGCAAAGTTACAAGACTGTACACATAACTGCCAGAATCAGAAGAACTTTCATCCAAGTTTTTAATTGGCACTTATTAAAAATAAATTTAATAAACAACAACATTAATAGTCATCACCAACATCATAAATGTGTAACAGAAAAGGAACTTGGGTCTTCACACTTCTCTTTTTCTTGTTATCGCACTACATTAAAAGTGTGAAAACACACCAGTATGTAGATATTTTGAGCACAAATACTTTAAAAATTTCTAACACCAGTGCTTATTATCAAAGAGCATAAGGTGTGTATGCATTATTATTATTTTTGAACACACTGCTCCCAAATATATAACTTCAGAAAAATCAGGATGAGCTAAAGATCAAATATAAAATTGATAGCTGAGTATTAGATATTTTGTCATCTGCATGTTTTGGATTCACACATTAAGTGTATTATTTGCTGGCCACACTAACCCTCAGGAGCACAGAATGTGCCTGTTTTACTATCAGTCCAGTCATGTGTTGTTTTCTTTGTCAGTGCACCTTCAAAATTTTGGATCCACACAATGAACAGAAGATTAATTTTGGATGCAATGTACACAACCTTTGAGTGAAATGCTGACCATTAAAATGATGTAACAGGACATCAAGTCAACTCAAGTCTGGGAGCATGTGATGGTACTGCACTTTCCTGCATCCACAACACCACTGAACCACCTTGGATCCTGGTTGGCAACAATCCAGGCAGACAATGTGGGAGATGTGGGTTCCTTCCCACATCTCTAAAATAACCATCTGTATGCCGCAGCCTGGTGAAATGTGGATGTGTCCCCTTGGTGTTCTCCAGCTCCTGTTGTACTCAATAGTCCGGCAGTAGTAATACTCCTCATGTTAGTTTTGCTCGTGTAATACAAAGCCATTCCAATGTTACCCAAGGATCCTCGAAGAGACCTAGTACCAAACATTCCCTGTCATCGTCTTGGACACTGGTTAGTGTCAAAGTCTCACAATCATACAGCAAGACACGCAGCACCAGGACCCCAAGGTCTTGCACCTTTATTTGCTTGCAAAGATAACAGCATTGCCAAACACCTCTGTCAGGCAACCTCAAGACTACATAAGCTCTTCCCAGGCGTCTCTCAATCTCAAAGGGCGAGGACCCAGAGATGTGTGATACTGGTGATGTCATGTGGGTTGCCATTTCATGTGTGGGTTTTTTTTAATTTTGATTGGATCCACATATGATTTTTTCTTTATGTTCAGGTTATTGTGTCTGCTTTTGTATTTTTTTTTGACTGCACACTCTTGTCTTGTGTTTTGGGTTGGGTCTGAATGTGTCTTGTCCCTTTTGTTGGCCATGCCCTCTTCCTGGTTATCATCCTACACCTGTGTCTCATTTTCCCTAATCACTCCTGTTATTTAAACCCTCTGTGTGTGTCAAGTTAGAACATACCTGTTGCAGCCAGCATACAGCTTCTCTCCCCATGTCTGAGAATGAGAAGCGCTGAGCGTGTCTTATGCAACACTGCTGGTGTGTGATTGGCTGCAACAACCGTGCATACATGGCACGTAATGACGTAGCCCAAAGGGGCATTTGTGGTCACGCGAAAACATAAGATTTTTGTATATTTTTTGTGGGTTACATACAGATAGATACATTTCTGATGGCTGAGTCCAGGATGTCATTAAAAGCCCAAATCTTAGTTTTGAACCAGGACAATCTCAATCCCAGACACTCTGATTCCACACTCAGATTCTAAAGTGGTGCGATCAGGGTATCCATTGATTGTGCAAAGATCACAGCATCGTCTGCAAAGTCAATGTTAGTATACTTTTCCTCACTAACTTTTCCAGAGAATCCTCACACCTGTGATCTTCAGTTTGGGTGAGGTTTGATCATGCTGGATCTTTTCATTAGATTTTAGACTTAAGGCACCTTGACACTTGCACAAATTTGATCTCCAGTGCCATGCAGTTCTTTGTGCCAATGTGTCCCGCTTTGTCCCACTTAAGCTCCATCAGGTTGGATGGGGAGCGTCGGTGCACAGCCATTTTCAGATCTCTCCAGAAATGTTCAATCGGATTCAGGCCTTGGATCTCACTGGGCCACTGAAGGACATTCACAGAGTTGTCCTGAAGCCATTCTTTTGATATTTTGGCTGTGTTCTTAGGATCATTGTCCTGCTAACAGATGAACTGTTGCCCCATTCTGAGGCCAACGTGCCCTGGAGCAGGTTTTCATCCACGATGTATCTGTAAATTGCTGTATTAATCATTTCCTCAAGCCTGACTAGTCTCCCAGTTCTTGCTGCTGAAAAAATATCCACACAGTATGATGCTGCCGCCACCATGCTTCACTGTAGGGATGGTGCCTGGTTTCCTCCAAACATGATGCCTGGCATTCACACCAAAGAGTTCAATCTTTGTCTCATCAGACCAGAGAATTTTGTTTCTCATGGTCTGAGAGTCCTTCAGGTGCCTTTGGCAAACTCCAGGTGGGCTGCCATGTACCTTTAAATAAAGAGTGGGTTCCGTCTGGCCACTCTACCATACAGGCCTGATTGATGGATTGCTGCAGAGATGGTTGTCCTTCAGGAAGGTTCTCCTCTCCACAGAGGAATGCCTGAGCTCTGACAGAGTGACCATCAGGTTCTTGGTCACCTCTCTGACTAAGGCTCTTCTCCCTGATCACTCAGTTTAGACAGGTGACCAGCTCTAGGAAGTGCCCTGGTGGATCCAAACATCTTCCATTTATGGGTGATTGAGGCCACTGTGCTTATTGGGAAAGCAGCAGAAACATTTCTGTACCCTTCCCAAGATTTGTGCCTCGAGAGAATCCACTCTCAGAGGTCTACAGGCAATTCCTTTGACCTCATGCTTGGTTTGTGTTCTAACATGCACTGTCAACTGTGGGACCTTATATGTGAACAGGTGTGTGCCTTTCCAAATCATGTCCAATCAACTGAATTTACCCCAGTTGTACTCCAATTAAGCTGTAGAAATATCTCAAGGAAGTTCAGTGGAAAAAAAGGATGCACCTGAGGTCAATTTTAAGCCTAATCTCAAAGGCCATGAATACTGATGTACATGTAGTTTCTTTGTTGTTGTTTTTTTTAATTTATTTTTTCTAAATATGCAAAAATCTCAGAGTAGCATGGTGGCTTAGTGGTTAAAACTGTTGCCTCACACATCAATTCCTACCTGTGGCCTTTCTGTGTGGAGTTTGCATGTTTTCCATGTGTTTTCATAGGTTCTGTCTGGGTGCCCTGGCTTCCTCCCACATCCAAAGTCATGCAGGTTAAGTGAATTGAACACTTTGTCTGTAGGCAGTGGTGGGCACAGTTAACCAAAAAGTTAGCTTTGATAACCATTAATCAGATAACTGAAAAGTTATCTTTTATGACAATAAACTGCTAAAAAAATTATCTTATTACAGATAACCGATAACTATTAGTATTGATTCGGACACGAAACATCCCAGTCTGTACACATCTCCTCTGTCCCACCGAGTCTTGGCAATACTGTCAGCCACAAAGAAATAAAGTAAAATAATGTTAAAATTAGTCACTTTTGTTTGTGGCGAGCGGACCTCTTCTTCTTCTTTCGGATCCAGTGGCGGATGGCACCAGTTTAAGGTGCATTTACTGCCACCCACCGGGCTGGTGACTGATCCCTGAGATTTTACAAAACTTCAACTCCTGACAGCCATAGTCATTTGTTTAGATGCAATGAAGTAATCCAGTGTCCTTTAGATATTTAATTAAATAATTCTTTTTGCACAGTGTGTGATGGGTTTTGTAGCAGATTTCCAAGGGTCAACGGACAGAAACACTGTAACAAAGTGAACCTGAACTACACTACCCATAATGCTCCCTGCATCGACTGGCCAATCACGTTTTGCGCTTAATGATGACATCATCAGCAAGCGACAGCCAGTCTGCCATAAATAAACACACAACAGATGGACTAAAATGTTTGATTTAGGATTTACAAACATTTTTGACTGTGAAACCTTGCTCACTTTAGCAGCAAAAAAAAAAAAATGTTCTGGACTGAAAGGTATCGGAAATAAATTTATCGGAAGATAAATGGTCTGATTATGGTTTAAAAACTCATCTGAAAAGCTTATCCACTAGCAAAAACATTAGCTTTGATAACTATCTGCTATCAGATTAGCTGAACTGTGCCCACCACTGTGTGCGCAGGTGCAAATGTGTTTGTTTGTCTATATGCGGTCCTATGACAAACTGGCATCCTGTCCAGGACCCATGTTATCCCATGTTAAGCTCTATGACTGCTGGGATAAGCTACAGCCCCCCCGTGCCCCTTAAATGGAGTAAGCAGTTGAAGGTGTGTGTGTGTGTGTGTGTGTGTGTGTGTGTGTGTGTGTGTGTGTGTGTGTGTGTGTGTGTGTGTGTGTGTGTGTGTGTGTGTGTAAAAATCTAAAAAAAATAATAAAAAAAAATCACATTTTCATTGTGCCATATTGTGTGTAGACTTTTGATGGGTAAAAAAAAAAAAGAATTTCATCCATTTTGGAATAAAGCTGTAACAATGTGTAAAAAGTGAAGCACTGTGAATACTTTCTGGATGCACTATATAGAGTGCATGATTTCAGCATTGTGCAGAGTGCAAAGGGGTTGTTGTATTTTGATCAATTACTCACTGCCTTGTTGTTGGTATGACATGAACAAAACAATCACACTGCTGTCTGTCATCCCCTTTATGGGACGGGACACATTAGAAGCTGGCTGTTTTGGCCAAGGAATCGAGTACCTGCATTTCTGGTAAGTTAACAGATCCCTCTGCACCCACCAAGCCTCCCTGAGATGAAGCAGTGAAGCAATAAGGTGAAGTTTTGCATATTTTCTTGAATGTTTACTTGTTTAACTGTTGTTAATTTACCACAATTGCAGAGTGTAAGTGCACTGTGAACCCACCTATCTAAAGTGAAACCAAATCTTGCAGAGCATAAATAGTAATAAGCGTTTGACAAGTTTTTTGTGATCTATGGTGCAGTTGGTTTCTGCTGCCTCATCATAAAAATGCACCAACATTGCACTTGACCACAAGACTAACACTCCTAGGGGTGCACAAATGAGAGCAAGTGCCCTTATGTTTTAAGTAACATGGGTGCTGAGTGTAAAAATAACAATAACATTGGTTGCAAATTGGAAATGACACTTTGTGCCAGTGCAGACATAGGGCCCAATGTGTTGTTTAATTTCTTGAATTTGACACCCCAACTGTATGTTTTGTTGGATTGATTTGTAAAGGCACTACATTTTGGAAATGCTGAGCTTTTTCAGTGTTTTTTTTTTTTATTATTATTTGTTAACAAGTCTGCTTTCAGACAGTGCCAAGTGAAGCAAGGCTTATATTAAGCAATGCGTGAAGGTTTCCAAATCAGTCACATCAGCTTACCGTTTGTACTCAACCTTAATGACATACTTATTTGGTGAAAGTGTTTGTAGGATGTTGAAAATGAAGACATTAAGTTGAGTGACTGTGTTAAGTTGAAAGTAGATCATTTGTGTTTTGGGGAAGTTAGTATAGTGAAGCAGACATCCAGCTCAAGTGAGACATTATTGAATGCCTTAGAACAAGAAAAAACTAAGCCTCCGGGGGGAAAACTAATTGCCTGACCTTTATCGACTCCTCTGGAGGAGACACAGACCAATGTGCACCATCCCTCGTTACATCCGCATAATTAATGTCAATCGATCTGGCTCCCCTTTTTCTCTCCCTTGATGGGGACAAATGTGCCAAGTCGAAGAGTGACAGCTGCCACGTAAAGACAAACACAGTCGAGCCAACGGCACTGCAGAGGGAGCACAACAAGGAAAGTCCTCCGCAACTCAAAAACTGGACTGGAATATCAATCAAAACAGAATGACCAGGATCTTTGTCTTTATCTTTATCTTTGCTTGGTGTTGGCGCTGAATGTGTTCTTATCTCTTATGTTCAGAGGCTTCAACATGTTGCAACAATGGCAACAGAGGATTTCTCCAGAAGCACATTCATGCACAACAGCAGTCCACAAGAGATGAAAAGCTGGGGAGTATATCAGTTCATGTCAAGACCGGAAGTATGTATTGGTGTTGCAGGTCCCAGCATCCACCACTCCCATGATTCTTGATGGCAACCACTGAGGCAGACAACACCACCATCCCTCCCTCTCAAAAATTAGCCACCCATTTTCTGCAGCCAGTTGAAATGTGGACATCCCCTTGGTCTTCTCCAGCCATTGGGTGCATGATCCATGTTCATGCTGGATCATGCATGCAGGAATGTGCTACATGGCCAAACTGTTGATGTACTCTCACAATGTGATTGTATCACTCATTTCAATTTTCCAAAGTAACCATTCCATCCATTTACTTCCATAATGTGCTAATTCCAGTTAAGGATCACATAGGACTGGAGCCAATCCCAGTGTTCACTTAGGTGAGAGGCAGGAAACAGCCTAGACAAGCCGCCAGTCTATCTCAAGACCAATACACATGGGCAGACAAAATCATTCACACTTTCACTTACACCTACAGTCAATAAAGTGTATCGTATCGTATTGTATCGTATCGTATCGTAATTCACCAAACCTGCATGTCTTTCTAAGTGGGAGGAAGGGGGAGCACCTGGAAGGAATCCACGCAAACACAAGGACAACATTCAAGCTCCACACAGAAAGGACCGGGTAAGAAATGAACCTGGCATTTTTTCGCTGTGATGCAACAGTGCTAATCACAAAGCCCCAAGTCACTATTCGACACAACTCATTCCAGCAGTACCCAAGGATCCCCTAATAAAACCTAGTACCAAAGGCATAGAGTCATCGCCTAAGATGAATCATTTGTGTCCAAGTCACAACTACACAGTAACATGCACTCATCATCTTAGATCACTGGTTAGCATCCGAGTCCCATAACCACATAGTAAGACAGGAAGCACAAGGACCCTCAAGACCTGGACCTTAATTTTCCTGCAAAGCTATCAACATTGCCAATCATCTTTGTTCAGTTACCTTATGAGCATCTTATGAGCATCTTTCAATCTCAGCGAGACATGACACGAGCATGTATGTGACTAATGTATATTCAAACTTATAAAGTACATTTGTCCAAATGGTTTGCAGTAATTTACATATAATTATGGCAAAGAAAGTGAACTGCCACATCATTAATGTAATCGCTCAGGTCATCTCTGCAAACTGCAGTGCTGATATTTAGTAATAAAGGATGTCATTGTGATAACGCAATGGAACAGTCTGAGTCAGAAATGAATAACTTAAGTGCTTTACATTCACTGTCAATATGCTAATTACATGGAAAATGCGCCCAAAAGCATAGCCTCCTAACCTTGAACCAGCTGACGGGAATAACAGCTTTTTTAATCCTCCCAGCAACTCAATTTCTTCTTCACTGTTAACTCACAGGTGATTTGCATAAATGATCAAGAGGTCACAGGCACAGAACCTGACATTTTAATTTTGCACAGACAGGCAAACTGTGCCCTAGTCATTTCCTAACCCATCTATACCATCTTGTCCGGGAGACTAAGTCATGCCAACCTTGGTTGCAATTAATTGGTGATGCCAGCCACAGACTGACATGAGCTTGGGGACAAAAATGCAGGACACAGTTACAAGACTCACTCATGAAAGTGATGTGAGAAAAAGGCTTTAATCCAAAACCAGTCGGAGGTTGTTACACAGAAAGGCAGATGAAAAACAGCGACAGTTTCCAAAACGTGACAAAAAGTGAGGTCTAATAACAGGCAAGAGGTTCAAAACAAGTCATAGCAAAAAGACAAACAAGGACTGTGGAATGGCTGATAGCAAAGAAAAAAAGTACAATCAATCAATCAATCAATCAATCAATCAATTTTATTTATATAGCGCCAAATCACAACAAACAGTTGCCCGAAGGCACTTTATATTGTAAGGCAAGGCCATACAATAATTACGTAAAAACCCCAACGGTCAAAACGACCCCTGTGAGCAAGCACTTGGCGACAGTGGGAAGGAAAAACTCCCTTTTAACAGGAAGAAACCTCCAGCAGAACCAGGCTCAGGGAGGGGCAAGTCTTCTGCTGGGACTGGTTGGGGCTGAGGGAGAGAACCAGGAAAAAGACTGCTGTGGAGGGAGCAGAGATCAATCACTCATGGAAACCCCCCAACAGTCTAAGTCTATAGCAGCATAACTAAGGGATGGTTCAGGGTCACCTGATCCAGCCCTAACTATAAGCTTTAGCAAAAAGGAAAGTTTAAGCCTAATCTTAAAAGTAGAGAGGGTATCTGTCTCCCTGATCTGAATTGGAAGCTGGTTCCACAGGAGAGGAGCCTGAAAGCTGAAGGCTCTGCCTCCCATTCTACTCTTACCAAACCCTAGGAACTACAAGTAAGCCTGCAGTCTGAGAGCGAAGCACTCTATTGGGGTGATATGGTACTATGAGGTCCCTAAGATAAGATGGGACCTGATTATTCAAAACCTTATAAGTAAGAAGAAGAATTTTAAATTCTATTCTAGAATTAACAGGAAGCCAATGAAGAGAGGCCAATATGGGTGAGATATGCTCTCTCCTTCTAGTCCCCATTAGTACTCTAGCTGCAGCATTTTGAATTAACTGAAGGCTTTTCAGGGAACTTTAGGACAACCTGATAATAATGAATTACAATAGTCCAGCCTAGAGGAAATAAATGCATGAATTAGTTTTTCAGCATCACTCTGAGACAAGACCTTTCTAATTTTAGAGATATTGCATAAATGCAAAAAAAGCAGTCCTACATATTTGTTTAATATGCACTTTGAATGACATATCCTGATCAAAAATGACTCCATGATTTCTCACAGTATTACTAGAGGTCAGGGTAATGCCATCCAGAGTAAGGATCTGGTTAGACACCATGTTTCTAAGATTTGTGGGGCCAAGTACAATAACTTCAGTTTTATCTGAGTTTAAAAGCAGGAAATTAGAGGTCATCCATGTCTTTATGTCTGTAAGACAATCCTGCAGTTTAGCTAATTGGTGTGTGTCCTCTGGCTTCATGGATAGATAAAGCTGGGTATCATCTGCCTAACAATGAAAATTTAAGCAATGCCGTCTAATAATACTGCCTAAGCGAAGCATGTATAAAGTGAATAAAATTGGTCCTTGCACAGAACCTTGTGGAACTCCATAATTAACCTTAGTCTGTGAAGAAGATTCCCCATTTACATGAACAAATTGTAATCTATTAGATAAATATGATTCAAACCACCGCAGCGCAGTGCCTTTAATACCTATGGCATGCTCTAATCTCTGTAATAAAATTTTATGGTCAACAGTATCAAAAGCAGCACTGAGGTCTAACAGAACAAGCACAGAGATGAGTCCACTGTCTAAGGCCATAAGAAGATCATTTGTAACCTTCACTAATGCTGTTTCTGTACTATGATGAATTCTAAACCCTGACTGAAACTCTTCAAATAGACCATTCCTCTGCAGATGATCAGTTAGCTGTTTTACAACTACCCTTTCAAGAATTTCTGAGAGAAAAGGAAGGTTGGAGATTGGCCTATAATTAGCTAAGATAGCTGGGTCAAGTGATGGCTTTTTAAGTAATGGTTTAATTACTGCCACCTTAAAAGCCTGTGGTACATAGCCAACTAATAAAGATAGATTGATCACATTTAAGATCGAAGCATTAAATAATGGTAGGGCTTCCTTGAGCAGCCTGGTAGCAATGGGGTCTAATAGACATGTTGATGGTTTGGATGAAGTAACTAATGAAAATAACTCAGACAGAACAATCTGAGAGAAAGAGTCTAACCAAATACCGGCATCACTGAAAGCAGCCAAAGATAACGATACGTCTTTGGGATGGTTATGAGTAATTTTTTTCTCTAATAGTTAAAATTTTATTAGCAAAGAAAGTCATGAAGTCATTACTAGTTAAAGTTAAAGGAATACTCGGCTCAATAGAGCTCTGAATCTTTGTCAGCCTGGCTACAGTGCTGAAAAGAAACCTGGGTTTGTTCTTATTTTCTTCAATTAGTGATGAGTACTAAGATGTCCTAGCTTTACGGAGGGCTTTTTTATAGAGCAACAGACTCTTTTTTCCAGGCTAAGTGAAGATCTTCTAAATTAGTGAGACGCCATTTCCTCTCCAACTTATGGGTTATCTGCTTTAAGCTGCGAGTTTGTGAGTTATACCACGGAGTCAGGCACTTCTGATTTAAAGCTCTCTTTTTCAGAGGAGCTATAGCATCCAAAGTTGTCTTCAATGAGGATGTAAAACTATTGACGAGATACTCTATCTCACTTACAGAGTTTAGGTAGCTACTCTGCACTGTGTTGGTATATGGCATTAGAGAACATAAAGAAGGAATCATATCCTTAAACCTAGTTACAGCGCTTTCTGAAAGACTTCTAGTGTAATGAAACTTATTCCCCACTGCTGGGTAGTCCATCAGAGTAAATGTAAATGTTATTAAGAATGATCAGACAGAAGGGAGTTTTCAGGGAATACTGTTAAGTCTTCAATTTCCATACCATAAGTCAGAACAAGATCTAAGATATGATTAAAGTGGTGGGTGGACTCATTTACATTTTGAGCAAAGCCAATTGAGTCTAATAATAGATTAAATGCAGTGTTGAGGCTGTCATTCTCAGCATCTGTGTGGATGTTAAAATCGCCCACTATAATTATCTTATCTGAGCTAAGCACTAAGTCAGACAAAAGGTCTGAAAATTCACAGAGAAACTCACAGTAACGACCAGGTGGATGATAGATAATAACAAATAAAACTGTTTTTGGGGACTTCCAATTTGGATGGACAAGACTAAGAGTCAAGCTTTCAAATGAATTAAAGCTCTGTCTGGGTTTTTGATTAATTAATAAGCTGGAATGGAAGATTGCTGCTAATCCTCCGCCTTGGCCCGTGCTACGAGCATTCTGGCAGTTAGTGTGACTCGGGGGAGTTGACTCATTTAAACTAACATATTCATCCTGCTGTAACCAGGTTTCTGTAAGGCAGAATAAATCAATATGTTGATCAATTATTATATCATTTACTAACAGGGACTTAGAAGAGAGAGACCTAATGTTTAATAGACCACATTTAACTGTTTTAGTCTGTGGTGCAGTTGAAGGTGTATTTTTTCTTTTTGAATTTTTATGCTTAAATAGATTTTTGCTGGTTATTGGTGGTCTGGGAGCAGGCACCGTCTCTACGGGGATGGGGTAATGAGGGGATGGCAGGGGGAGAGAAGCTGCAGAGAGGTGTGTAAGACTACAACTCTGCTTCCTGGTCCCAACCCTGGATAGTCACGGTTTGGAGGATTTAAGAAAATTGGCCAGATTTCTAGAAATGAGAGCTGCTCCATCCAAAGTGGGATGGATGCCGTCTCTCCTAACAAGACCAGGTTTTCCCCAGAAGCTTTGCCAATTATCTATGAAGCCCACCTCATTTTTTGGACACCACTCAGACAGCCAGCAATTCAAGGAGAACATGCGGCTAAACATGTCACTCCCGGTCCGACTGGGGAGGGGCCCAGAGAAAACTACAGAGTCCGACATTGTTTTTGCAAAGTTACACACCGATTCAATGTTAATTTTAGTGACCTCCGATTGACGTAACCGGGTGTCATTACTGCTGACGTGAATTACAATCTTACCAAATTTACGCTTAGCCTTAGCCAGCAGTTTCAAATTTCCTTCAATGTCGCCTGCTCTGGCCCCCGGAAGACATTTGACTATGGTTGCTGGTGTCGCTAACTTCACATTTCTCAAAACAGAGTCGCCAATAACCAGAGTTTGATCCTCGGCGGGTGTGTCGTCGAGTGGGGAAAAACGGTTAGAAATGTGAATGGGTTGGCGGTGTACACGGGGCTTCTGTTTAGGGCTACACTTCCTCCTCACAGTCACCCAGTCGGCCTGCTTTCCCGGCTGCTCGGGATCTGCCAGAGGGAAACTAACGGCGGCTAAGCTACCTTGGTCCGCACCGACTACAGGGGCCTGGCTAGCTATAGGATTTTCCATGGTGCGGAGCCGAGTCTCCAATTCGCCCAGCCTGGCCTCCAAAGCTACGAATAAGCTACACTTATTACAAGTACCATTACTGCTAAAGGAGGCCGAGGAATAACTAACATTTCACACCCAGAGCAGAAAAGTGCGGGAGAGACAGGAGAAGCCGCCATGCTAAACCAGCTAAGAGCTAGTAGCTGTGCTAAGCTAGCGAATTCCTAAAAACACACAAAGTGAATAATGTGTAAATAATTTAGAGGTGATTCAGCAGAGGGAGTGGTTTAGTTAAGGCACGTGAAGATTACACTGTGAAACAAATCGTTATCTAGGTAACTAGATCAATCTAACTGCGCAGATTAAACAGCTAACAGATACAGCAAAACACCGCTGTGCTCCGGAACAGGAAGTGATACAATACCGCAGTGAGAGCCAACCACCAGTAGAGGCAAGCAAGAGCTGTCAAAAGCTTGAACTGGCAAAGACACAAAGGAAACAGGAGGCTTGCATACAGCAGGTGGTGAAGAGGGAAAATGAGGAACAGGTGTACAGGAACATTCAGGAAACGAGGTGTGGGAAACAGAAGGGAAACACACCGAGAACCAAACCCCTGACCAGTGTTGTATAGTTACAAAGTAAAAATACTTCACTATTGTACTTAAGTAAATTTTGGGAGACTTTGTACTTCACTTGAGTTTTTTTAAATTCAGCTTACTTTCACTTTTACTTCACTACATTTCCAACCTTAATTGCAAACTTCTACTCCGATACATTACTTGTTGGGCACACTTCCGATAACAGATCATTATCGAAGATAATGTTTTCATTATTGGATTATCTTTTTAGATAAATTTAAAAACCATCATCGGACTAATTATCTTGCGATGAATTACCGTCCGATAACTTTTAGACCGATAACGTACTAAACTAAGCTGAACAGTGAAAAACATTTTTAAAACTCTTAAGACCTACCTGTTAAAAGTTTCCTAATAGGCATGTTGTTCTACCCTCCGCAAACAGAAGCCACTCTATCGTTTATAAGCAAAGACGAGCTGGTGACCAAAAAAAAAAATCATTTCCTTTAATACCATACTAATATAATCGCAATGTCACCAAGTCATCCAGAGGCATACATGTTTAACTTATGGTTCAAATTTTAACCACTTATTTTAGACAAGTTATTTAAAATTATTGTCGTCTGAAGTTTATAAAGTGAAAATATTAGATATATGTTTTCGTTTTAAAGTAATGTGCTAATTTTTAAGGTTTTGTGAGCACATGCTGTGCCAGGCAGCAATGCATTATGGGTAGCATAAGGTAATCTCAGATGTTCACGACAGGACAAATGCATTTCAGACACTCTGTTTAGGGTCCACAGATAACAGCATTAAACTCTAGTGCCTAAAACTCTTGTGAATATATTCTCTGGGTTTATAGACGTTAAATTAAATGTTAAATTCCACGCATCTTAAATGTAGCAGACACGGATTATCTGGAATTTTGACATTTTTTCAAGGCCGCTACTGCCATCTACTGGCCAGGAGTGTTCATGGCAGTATTAAACGTCTGGGTACATGGCTGCTCTCAAAGTGTTGGTATTGTCCATTGTCCAGGCGCTTTTTGTGTGCATATATGTTAACTTTGTATTCTAAAACTATGGTTAGAAGTAATTCCGACTCCTTATCAGTCCACACAAACGAGGTTGGCACCATGTTTTTAGTTTTTGTGGAAGTGACGACAAGAGTATAAGGCTCCTGATTGGATAGAATTTTCATCAATACCGCCACCCAAAGGTTTGGCAGACTAATTACAACACATTTATATGGTTCGATGTGGATGGATTTTTTTTTTAAACGACGTAGTGTGGATGAAGTTTTTTCCCCAAACTGATAAGATATTCGGTTTTACAAATACCCGACAACGTGTGTACATGGCTTTATGTCTGTGAAAGGCACTATATAAATAAATTTACTTACTTACTTACTAATATTGAGTGCACGTTTTACAACATCATAAAAGTTTTAAAACATGCAATTGCGATGACACTTCCAGGGCTCCGTAAAAATGCCTGTTTTTACAAATAAAAATGGAATATTTTACAAAAGCACATTTATCTTTAAACCAACACACGACACACGTCACATTAACGTGTTGGTTTACATAATGGATTACTGAACCAATTACTGTTTAGCACTTTTACCCAGAATGCTTTGCGGTCTGTGTTTGTTACAAAACCTCAGAATTCGTGCCTTATTCAAAATTAAAAGATATATGTTATATTTTAACTTTGTACAAATGACAGAATTGACATTAATGGAGTTATTCTATCAGTATTTTCAAAAAACCATAAGTTAGTATGACTTTATTTTTCAAGACCTCTGCCTGACCGGAGTGTTGAAACTGATAGGGAGCTGGTCTTATGGCTGTTCTTGGTGTGTCTCTGTGGTGGGAGCGCTGTTCTAAACAAGAGCTTCCAGCAGGGGCAGAATGTTGAAAGAAAAATTATGATGATTAGTAAAGAATTGATTTTATGGGTGTTCCCAGGAATTGTGTGTGCTGCTTCCTGCAGGGAGCAGCATGGTCAAACATTCTTGCTTATTCTTTAGATCTTTTACCGCTTTTGATGTTTTCAAAAGCGATCGTGTTAAAAATCAATTTCAGCTCTTTAGTAACTGCAAATGTCCCATAGACAACACCGAAATTTATCGGTTATTGATTATCTGTAACTTCCGATACATTTTTGGGTGGTTTATCTTTATCAAAGATAACTTTTCAGTTATCTTATCTGTTATCAAAGTTAATTTTTTTGGTTATCTGTGCCCACCATTGCTCGTTACAAAAACACACACACACACACGAAAAAAGTTGTGTTTTCACCCAGAAATTACTGATTACTAGTGACTGCAACAAAGTCAGGCCGATTTGTCATGAGGCATGTCCAGTAGGCTTTTTTGCAGTTGCGCACTTGGGGGGTGTTTGTCCGGAAAATGCTAATTTCTCTACACTGATTACAGACCTGCGACCAGCGCAGCTTTGCTTTGAACCTTGACCCAATCAAAGCAGTGATTCGCAGGTCGAAGCAGTGCTTCGATCTACAATTAGTGGACTGATTGCTATATTTCACTTTATCCTAATTTTTCCCCGCTAAAACCCTGAAGAGCACATGTCTGTGAGTAATATTTAATATTTTTATGTTAAACCGACCTGTTATGGTCTTCTGAAACAGTTGAAAGATGTATTTTATAACTTAAAAAACAAGACCAATGCTAATGCGTTAGCATGTTTATGGCATTTTCAATGTTAAAGTTAGCATTAAGCTGTTCGCATCAGCATGTTTGTGTTGATTTGTTTTCTGTATAATTAATGGCTCAGCGTTCGTTGTCGTAAAAGGGTCAAATTGTAATTTTTTTAATTCATTTTTATTCATATTTTATAGCAACAAAAATAATAGTCTACATAACAATAATAGTCAATAACAATAGACTAATAATGTTACAATACAATTTTAGAGAAAGAGACAAAAAGAACCTGATGAAACGAAACACAACAGAAACTACAGAGGATCTTCAGACAGCAAGTTCCCCCCAAGCTGGCAGCGGTGCAACTACAGATTGCTGCAGCTACCACGCACTCACATTGCCTCAATTCGGAAAACGGACTGTTTCAAGTTTAGTACACATAAATAATGTCAAATGTATATGTGTTGTCTTAATTCTGATGTGTGCCATTATTACAGTAAACAAGTAATAATTGTGGATTAATTGCTGTATCTTGTCTGTGGCAATGTGAGTGTGGACGTAATCTCGTTGTTGCACTTGTAATGATAATGACAATAAATCTCATCCATCCATAAAGCTCACGTTTTGCAATTGTTATTGTTATTATTATTATTATTATTATTACAATTACTACTACTTCTACTAATGTCTCGTGTGGTTGCCATTTGTAATTGGTATCATAGATGGCAGTATTGCACTTCTATGGATATTTCCACTGTCATTCAGTAGAAAAGAAGACTAAACTTTTTGTTTTTGTATTTGTTTGCTCTTAACAACACTAAATGTGGGGGTAAAAAAATAACATAAAAATAACATAGCTTGACACCAGATGCCCCGTGGCAAGCTAACGAACAAGTCCAGGACCAACGGTAGACAACTGTGCAACTACTGGGGAAGCTCTCCCTCTGATGTCTGGTCAAACTCTTCTGCATGCATCAGCTGACAAGGAACCTATTCAATGAATGAGAATAGGAGTTATACAGGACAAAAACAGGCATGAACAGATATTACAATTTTGCATCCGTTACTTATACGAGGTCTGTCCATAAAGTAACGGTCCTTTTTATTTTTTCAAAAACTATATGGATTTGATTCATATGTTTTTACGTCAGCCAAGCTTGAACCTTCGTGCGCATGCGTGAGTTTTTTCACGCCTGTCGGTTGCGTCATTCGCCTGTGAGCAGGCTTTGAGTGCGCAATGGTCCTCCCCTCTCATCGGATTTTCATTGTGAGGAAAATGTCTGAACGGCCGGAGCAGCACTGCATCAGATTTTTCCAGAAACTGAGAGACAGCCAGGTGGACACCATTCGGAAAATTCAGATGGCTTTCACGGACGATTTTATGGACATCACAGAGATTAAGGAGTGGTATAGCCAGTTTAAAGACAGCGCACAATGGCAGAGGGCATGCCGCACTCTCAGGCTGAAACGACCAGATCATTTCCAAACTGAATGCTGTGTTGATCCGGGACATTGTCTGACTACCAGAGAAATGGCAGAAAAGGCGAACATAGCACTTTTCTGGCACATTCCACTGTTAAAGGAGATTTTGTCATGAAAACAGGAGCAGAGGAATTCGCCACAGAGCCGCTAATGGCGCGGAATGAAAGCACCTCCGTGTTGGTCTCACAGGACATGTGACATACCCAGATCTTTGACAATTTCTTGGATACTCATTCAACTGAAAAGCCACCCAAAGCCGTCTGAATCTTTCGAATGGTGGAAGAGCTGGGCATGTCCGTGACACTTCCAACACGGAGGTGCTTTTTGTTCTGCGCCATTACACGGCTCCGTCCTGACGCACGAATTCCGCCGCACGTCTTTCATTACAAAATCTCCTGTAACAGTGTAATGTGCTGAAAAAGTGCTATGTCCACCTGTCTTGCCATTTCTCTGGCAGTCAGACGACGTCCCGGATCAACACAGCCTTCACTTTGGAAATGATCTGGTCGTTTCAGCCTGTCGATGGCCGCTTGAAGCGCAGCGCGCCCTCAGCCGCTGTGGGCCGTCTTTAATCCGGTTGTAATGCTCCTTAATCTTTGCCATACCCATAAGATCACCGAAAGCCATCTGAATTTTCCGAATGGTTTGCACCTGGCTGTCTCTCACAGTTTCTGAAAAAATTTTGATGCAGCAAAGCGGCAGTCGCTCGGCAATTTTCCTGACAATGAAAATCCGCCGAGGGGGCTGGACCACTCCTCCCACAAAGCGTGCTCACAGGCAAATGACACAACCAACAGGCGTGAAAAAACTCACGCATGCACACAAAGGTTCAAGCTTGGCTGATGTAAGCACACGTGATTCAAATCCATATGGTTTTTGAATGAAAATGAAAAGGTCGGATACTTTTCTAACAGACCTCATATATATGCATTATCAATCTTATAAAGGAGATGTGCAGTACCTTTGTCCAAATGGTTTGCAGTAATTTACATAATTGTTTAGCAAATAAAGTGAACTTCCACATCATTAAAGCAATCACACAGGTCATCGCTACAAATCGCCATACTGATGTTTAGTAATAAGACATGTCATTGTGATAAGGCAATAGAATGTTCTGAGTCAGAAATGAAGAACACTGAAAATTAAGTGCTTTATATTCAGTGTCAAAAGTGCTAATCGCATTGGGGAAAAAAAGAAAACAAGCAGAGCCTAACCTTCAACCAGCTGGAGGGAATAACAGCTTTTTAAAAATTCTCCCTGCAACTCTACTTGATCAAGAGGACAGAGACTCACAGTCTGACATTTTACTTTTGTGCAGACACACGAACTCTGCCCCAGTCCTTTCTGAAACTAGCTTTACTATCTTGTCCATGAGAATAAGTCATGCCAAGCATGGATGCAATTAATTAGTGGTATCACAGACATACTAAATACTTCTACAAGTGATTTTAAATGAAATGCATTATAAGTGTCTCCATATTGCATTTAGGCTGAATTTCAATTTTATCTTCTAAAGAACTGCATTTTATATATATATATATATATATATATATATATATATACGTATTTATATATATTTTGTGCCGCTGCATTGCACTATGCTAAGCTAAACTTCTATGGCTGGTACTGGAGTGTCGCTGAAGAAGCCACATCTGTGATCATGGAGTTGAACAGAATGTGACAACGAGTAACTGCTGTTAACAGGAGAGCCGCAACATGGAACAGCTAGGCACTTCTGTTATTGGCTAAAGTGAGCTGAACCAAGCTAAGACAAGCTACTGGGAATTGGTGAGTCTGTTGGAGGAAGGCAATTTACTAGAGGTGGGCGATACTGGGAATTTTGGTATTGATCCGATACCAAGTAAATACAGGCCCAGTATCACCGATATCGATACCAATACTTTTTCATATTTAAGCATCATAGAGCCAAAGGATCCAAAATACCTAGAATAGATACATGACAACAAAATATTATCACAATCAACATTTTTGTTTAAAAAAATATCACTCAACACACCATAAAACAAAATCTCCTGAGTTAGAGGGCTGACAAACCACAATACAAGGGTGTGCTGCTCCATGTTGTGTGACACAGTGCAGAGAATCAATCTTTTTACACGAGGATCATTCAATACCAATACCAGCGTTGGTATTGATATCATCGATATTAGGATCGATCCTCCCACCTCTACAATTTACTTTAATGACATCTGCTTGTGGAAAGCTGAACAATAACTCTACAAGGCTCCATGTGCAACACAACAGGAGTGAAATCAGTGACCCTGCTTTCACTGTATGTAATCATTATCATTCAATCTTATTGAGGCATATGTGATGCTTTTATGTTTTGTTTTCCTCAGGAAGGCATTTAAATCCTGGATCCGAATCTTGATCTAGGACCATCCCAAATCCAAACACCCTGATTCCTCATTCAGCATCAATTGATATTGCAGCATTCATCAATGTCAAGCTCAGTAAACCTTTTGTGATTGACAAAGGCACATAAACCTATCAACCAACAACCATCTGCACCCAATCCTGCTTCGTCCAGCATTCAGTAACCATCCACTTGGTGGCCAAAACACATGTAGGATATTGTAAAGGCAAAAAGAAAGTTGCTTTGTTAATAAGGGGAAAAAAAAAAGATTTTCAAAACTTAATATAACAAAATAAATTATTCAAAATAAATCCCTTGTGATAGAGTCTGCATCTCAGGGGACAACACCAGTGAGATATTCATCTGTTTTCCTTCAGAGGACATCAGACACACAAAGGCACACCTGCACGCACAAACAGACACACACAATCCAACTGGCTGCCAATATTCAAGTTGGCAGCTAAAAATATACTAAATGCACCATTCAAATTTTTTCCAAGAAGATGTTTTTTTCATGTCTTAAATACCATGTATGCTGAGTGCTTGTCATTTTTGCTTCATCAGAACACAAAAAAAACCCCAGACAATTTAGGATATGATAAATCCATTTATTTTGAGCTTTTGAACATTTGAGAAAATAATTTCTATTCTGAAAATGTTAGAAATAAAATAATATAGAATAGCACAACCAATAATATGCACTTTTTTCTTTCTTTTTTTTCTTTCTTTTTTTTACCAAAATTGGAGCAACTTTAACTTTTGACCCCTGTACAAACTGAGATTGACCTTTGTCACCATTCTTACTGTTTTTACCCCATAACTCCATAATATTCAGTCACAGCTAGACCAAACTATACCTTTTTGGAATCTTTGTGATCAGATAAATAATGTGGTACAGTTTTCAATATGATTGAAGCATTTTAAAGTTAAAGTTTTTAAAGTTCTCGATGTATATCAGCTGACAAGGAATGTATTTAACGATTAAGAAAAGAAGTTGTACTCAACAAAAAAATAGACACAAATGGATATCAAAATTTCATATGCATTCATCATACATTTCCTCAATTAGTTATAGTGTGACAGACACTTCAGCAACAACATTTTGCCACATCAACATTAAAGTTGATGATAAATTACTACTTTGGGAACTGGAGGTGGGCTGGTTGTCTCCATGAGTAGTTGCTATCTAGAACCAAGGGTGTGGTTTATGCTGTAACCGTGGCAATGGTGCATGCTAAAGTGCTTAAACTGATGCCTTACATTCACCATTTCATACACACACAAACACACTGATGTCAGCATGCTGTTGATGTCAGGGTGTCAAAGTGCCACTCAAACTCATTAGATTAGATGTCCATCTAATAAATATATGTAGTCCCAACTAAATTAAATTAAATTATCTTGCATGTACTTTATTTGAATTGGAGCTACATATATTTATTAGATGGAAATCCTGCTCATAAATGAACTGAGGTCATCCAATGAGTAAATTTTTTTGAGTGTGCAAAGTGCTCAATTTACACTGGGAGCAACTTGAGGATTAAGGCCCCAAGGGCCATTAGTAATTTTCTGGTGTGATGGGGATTTGAACTAAGGATCACAAGCCCACTGTTTCAACTACCTGACCATCACCCCCAAAGACCTGACTTGACCTGACCCTGCGGTTGCCAGTGAGAGAGATTGTCTCGGCACAGCAATGTTCCAAATCATAGACGTCTACTGTTGCTTTCTGATTGCTTCACAGCAGTTGTGTTCTGAACCTCACATAACACAGTCACAAGCTCACCCAGCCCTGCAAAAAGGATTCTTCCCTCTGTCTCTCTCTCACTGCCGCTTTCAACATGTGTGCATTTGAAGTGTCATGTAGCTGGAAATGAGACTAGTAGTTTCATTTATTTCTAAATCCCATGCCTGGTGCTTCCCAAGGTCATGGCTGGTTGTTAAATTTTGTAGATACGGTTCAAATTTGTTAATTCATTTCACAAAGCCATGATTAATATTAGATTTAAGTGCAGTATAAAATGTGTGACATCAAGTGTTTTATAAAAGGTGTGACATCAAGGCTCTGGCCTTGTCATTCTGAGCATCATGCTGCACAGAAAGAGGTCAAGAAGTGCCAATACAATTATTTCTCCTGAATGATCCAGACACTCAGAGCTGTCAGGTTTTAACAAAGTTAATGCTGCACACGTTGGCAGTTCTGATGAAAAATCCTTCATCACACAACCACATTTCACAGAACTTCCTCTTTCACAAATTATACATATACACAAGTCTGGAAGACATTATTCAGTTGACCAAGCAAACCACTCAACCATTTCAGAAAAACCTGATTATGGATCCATTGAAACAAGACATGACAGCACCACCAGACAAAACAACAAATAGTTTATTAAAAAAAACTTTACAGAATAGACTCTGAAGGCTTCTGAAACATCAGAAAAGCATCATAAATAAGTTTCTGTGTAGGCTCTCAGTTGTCCAGGTGGTTTCCATAGTAGAGAAGCTTGAATCTTCGACTGGACTGGGTTGCTTGACGTGAGGACGTTTCACTTCAAATCGCAGAAGCTTCCTCAGCTAAAATTCTTGCTCTGGTAGTCTGACTTCTGTCTTGACTCTTGTAGAGAAGAATAAACAGAAGCCACAAAAGCTGGAGTTTTAAACCTAACCAGACCCCTCCTACCGAGAGGCAGACTGCTATAGGCTAGTGACTAAACAATAGCTCTAATTAACACTTATTGTGCTCTAGTTAGCACCCTCCTAATGACAGGGCAGCTGTCCCTCCTAATGATGGGACGGACGCTTCTCCTGATGGCTCCCTTGACGACTCTCCTGATGACGAGAATGACTCATTACCATGAACAAAAAACTGAAACTGCTTTGACCTGAGTACCCCATTGTAAACAGGGGACAAAGCGTGTCTCAGACCCCCTCCCCGGTTAAGGCTGGGTTTCAACTGCTTCACATACAATGCCTCCTTGACCCCTCTCTCAAACCATTTCTTCTCTCTGGCTAAGATTTTAATGTCCTTGTCCTCAAACGTGTGCTTAGTGTCTTTACGGTGGAGATGAACTGCAGACTGAGGTCCACTGGCACCCTCTCTGCGGTGCTGGTATAGCCTTTTGTGTAAAGGTTTCTTAGTCTCACCTATGTAGTGTTCGTTACAGTTTTCCTGACATCTGATAGAATACACTGCTCTGTTTGTAACTAGGGATCCTGTCCTTAGGGTGAACTAATTTCTGTCTCAAGGTGTTAACCGGTTTAAAGTAAACTAGGATTTCGTGCTGTCTGAAGATCCTCTGAAGTTTTTCCCCTACTCCTGCTAAATAAGGGAGAGACACTCTTCTTCTTGTCTCGTCTCCTGTCTTTCTGGTCTCTTTGTTCTGTGGGACTTCTGCACTTTGTCCAGGGACCACAGTATGTGGGTATCCACGATGGTACCTGGACAAAGTGCAGAAGTGCAAAGTGCGATTTGAAGCGAAATGTCCTCGCGTCAAGCAACCCAGTCCAGTCGAAGATTCAAGCTTCTCTACCATCATAAATGAGAAAAAAGCAGAATACAAGTACATATGTATAAAAAAATGCATATTAAGAAATGTTTATTCAAACACCCCTATAAAATAAGAAAGACTGCAACATCTGAAAATAGAAAATAGAGTTAAGACAGTTAAGAGATTTTTTTATTTGTCATGTGCACAGTAAAAACAGGCAGCTATGTATTACCACATAATGAAATTCTTACTCTGTTAATTCTCCGTAGAAATTTGCATGTAGAAAGTTCACATCGGATGATTAAAAAAGGAAACACATTAGAAGATAACCATTATTAGACTGAAGAATGTATTATATACACTATTTAAAGGATGTGCAGTGGTGCCCAAACTATTCCAGAAAGGTCAGAGAGGGTGTGGGTTTTCTTTGCAGCCACTGACTCCAGCAGGTGATATTTATATTTGAACCGGTTGATATCTGGACATCGCTTAAGTTTCTCCGGTAAATTGTTCCATGTTTTGGGGCCACAAATGGAGACACAAAAGCACCTCCTAGTCGTCCTAGTGCCAGCAATTTTAAAATAATACGAACCCCTTATATTATACATTCCTTCTCTCTGAGTAAAATATTCTTGAATTCTGAAAGGTAATTGTTTATTTTTCACTTTATGCATCAACTGAACAGTCTTAAATGAAATCATATCATAAAGGTTTAAAATCTTTAATTTAATAAACAATGGATTGGTATGATCCCGAAACTCTGAATTGTGAATTATTCTTAACGCTCTTTTTTGAAGGATGAATAATGATTGTAATGTAGTTTTATAGTTATTACCCCAAACCTCAGCACAGTAAGTCAAATAAGGTGCAATCAATGCACAATACAGAGTGTGTAATGATTTACCATATAGAATGTACTTTGCATTATTTAATACTGCAATACTTTTAGAAAGTTTATTTTGGATATGTTGAATATGCGCTTTCCAGTTAATTCTATCATCAATAATCACACATAATAACTTATTCTCCTTGACACAATCTATATTTACCCCAAGTATATTTAACTGTATTTGTACATCCGGTTTATAATTTCCATATAACATAATTTTAATTTTAGACCAATTTAATGACAATGTGTTCATGTCAAACCAACTCTTCAACTTTATCATTTCAGTTCTCAAATCAAACAATAATTGCTGAAAATTCTCTCCAGAACATAACAGGTTTGTGTCATCAGCAAAGAGAACTGCTTTAAACACACAGGAAACTTTACATAAATCATTAATATATAAAATAAATAATTTTGGTGCCAGCAAAGAGCCCTGGGGAACCCTGCAAATGATGTCCAGATATGCAGAACAGCAGTCCTTGATTTTAACAAATTGCTTCCGGTTTTGCAAATAACTTTTAATCCAATTCAAAGCCACTCCTCTAATCCCATAAAGTTCCAACTTTTGAAATGATATGTTATGATTGCGGGCAGCAAGGTGGCTTAGTGGTGAGCACTGTTGCCTCACAGCGAGAAGGTCATGGGTTCAATTCCCGTGGCCTTTCTGTGTGGAGTTTGCATGTTCTCCCCGTGTTTGCGTGGGTTTCCTCCGGGTGCTCCGGTTTCCTCCCACATCCAAAGACATGGTGGATTGGAATCTAAATTGTCCGTAGTTGTGTGTGTGTGGGTGTGTCTGTGTTTGTCTGTTTGTGGCCGTGCGACAGACTGGTGTCCTGTCCTGGGTGTACACCGCCTCACGCTCTATGGCTGCTGGGATAAGCTCCAGCCCCCCGCGACCCTTAAATGGACTTAGCGGGAGAAGATGAATGAATGAATGTTATGATTGCTTGTGCTGAAAGCCTTTCTTAAGTCAATGAATACCCTATTACAAATTCCTTTGGCCCCACATGTTTGTTGATCTCTGCGACTGCATGCACAAAGCCAAAGCAGTGGACCTTTTGGAGCTGAACCCATATTGACTGTCATTAAGCAGGTTGTGGAGTTCAATAAATTTATCCAGTCTGTTATTGTAGTTTTTTCCACTATCTTAGAAAATTGTGACAATAAAGACACAGGCCTGTAGTTAATAAAAAGACGTTTGTCACCAGATTTAAATAAAGGTATCACCTTTGCCACTTTCATAACATTTAGAACAATTCCCATTTGAAAGGATTTATTAATATATATGCTAATGGTTAGCAATTTCTGTAATTACTGTATCTGCTTTACTAAGGTCATACGTACATCATTATGATCAGTTGACTTTTTGCTTTTACATGTGCTGACTGACATAATTATTTCCGTCTCATCAACCGGGCCAAGAAACATTGTATATGGATTTCTCTCAATTAATTGCTGGTTTACCCATATAGTGTGTGGAATGTCAGCTGATAAATCTGGCCCAACATTAGTAAAAAATGTATTAAAACTGTTCACGACCTGGTTCATGTCATATTCATCATTATTATTATGAGTAAAGTAAGTTGGGTAATTATTTGATTTGGGTTCAGTATTTTCCATGTTTCCTTTATGTTATTTTTATTATCGTTTAGAATTTTTCCAAATTATGATTTTTTTTTTACAATTCTGCATAAAGGTTGTTAATTTATTTTTATAGTAATTAACTCTTGATTTACTTCTAACAAACTCTCTATATAACATATTTTTCTTCTTACATGCCTTTTGCAGTCCCAGTGTTCTCCATGGATAGGCCTTATACTTGTTATTTACACTGTAATATAGAATTGGACAATTTTTGTTTTATATATATATATATATATATCAATAAATATATTTTTGAATTCGACATATGCTAAATTGGCATCATTCTGTGTATAAATGGAATTCCAATCCTGCAGACATAGATCATTTTTTGGGGGTGGTAATAGCTTCTTCAGATTGCAACCATTTTCGGTATTGTATTTCTCTTTCCATTAGTATTTAAATTCAGCTCCGTTACTATAAAAATTGGTAAGTGGTCACTGATATCACTGATCAGTAAACCACTTATTGTTTTGGTATCGGTATAATTTGTAAGTATATTATCAATAAGGGTAGCTGACGGAGAAGTTTTTCTTGAAGACCGAGTAATTTTTGGATGCAAATTTAAGCTGTACAAGGTATTAATGAAATCATCTGTCACTTTATGTTGATGTGGATTTAAAAGATCAATATTATATCTCCACAGACAAATACTCACTTATTACCCATCTGTAAAAAATATTTCTCAATCCAATTTTGAAATTATTCAATTTTTAAGCCAGGAGCTCTATAAATACAACTAAAATTATATTTTTACCAATTCCCAAACATATTTCAATTGTGATACATTCCAAACATTTTCTACAGCCATTGCCGATCATTGATTTTGTATTTAAGCCTTTTATCAACATTCAGTGCAACTCCAACTGCTCTGTTATATCTATTCAGATGATTAAATTCATAACCCTCCAATTCAGTTAAGTTTCCATTATAGCAATTATACTGAAGGTTGTAATTCTTGTACAGACGTAAATTCAAAAGGATCAACTGCCATCAATCAATCAACTTTTTTCTTATATAGCGCCAAATCACAACAAACAGTTGCCCCAAGGCGCTCCATATTGTAAGGCAAGGCCATACAATAATTATGAAAAACCCCAACGGTCAAAACGACCCCCTATGAGCAAGCACTTGGCAACAGTGGGAAGGAAAACTCCCTTTTAACAGGAAGAAACCTCCAGCAGAACCAGGCTCAGGGAGGGGCAGTCTTCTGCTGAGACTGGTTGGGGCTGAGGGAAAAAACCAGGAAAAAGACATGCCGTTGAAGGGGGGCAGAGATCGATCACTAATGATTAAATGCAGAGTGATGCATACGGAGCAAAAAGAGAAAGAAACAGTGCATCATGGGAACCCCCCCACAATCTACGTCTAAAGCAGCATAACCAAGGGATGGTCCAGGGTCACCCGATCCAGCCCTAACTATAAGCCTTAGCGAAAAGGAAAGTTTTAAGCCTAATCTTAAAAGTAGAGAGGGTATCTGTCTCCCTGATCTGAATTGGGAGCTGGTTCCACAGGAGAGGAGCCTGAAAGCTGAAGGCTCTGCCTCCCATTCTACTCTTACAAACCCTAGGAACTACAAGTAAGCCCGCAGTCTGAGAAAGAAGCGCTCTAATGGGGTAATATGGTACTACGAGGTCCCTAAGATAAAATGGGACCTGATTATTCAAAACCTTATAAGTAAGAAGAAGAATTTTAAATTCTATTCTAGAATTAACAGGAAGCCAATGAAGAGAGGCCAACACGGGTGAGATATGCTCTCTCCTGCTAGTCCCCGTCAATACTCTAGCTGCAGCATTCTGAACCAACTGAAGGCTTTTTAGGGAACTTTTAGGACAACCTGATAATAATGAATTACAATAGTCCAGCCTAGAGGAAATAAATGCATGAATTAGTTTTTCAGCATCACTCTGAGACAAGACCTTTCTGATTTTAGAGATATTGCGTAAATGCAAAAAGGCAGTCCTACATATTTGTTTGATATGCGCTTTGAATGACATATCCTGATCAAAAATGACTCCAAGATTTCTCACAGTATTACTAGAGATCAGGGAAATGCCATCCAGAGTAACGATCTGGTTAGACACCATGCTTCTAAGATTTGTGGGGCCAAGTACAATAACTTCAGTTTTATCTGAGTTTAAAAGCAGGAAATTAGAGGTCATCCATGTCTTTATGTCTGTAAGACAATCCTGCAGTTTAGCTAATTGGTGTGTATCCTCTGGCTTCATGGATAGATAAAGCTGGGTATCATCTGCGTAACAATGAAAATTTAAGCAATACCGTCTAATAATACTGCCTAAAGGAAGCATGTATAAAGTGAATAAAATTGGTCCTAGCACAGAACCTTGTGGAACTCCATCATCATCATAAAATAAAAACACAATTGACATCAGACTCCATCATAATGTTAACATAAGCATATCATGGAAATCATTGCCCCCAATTAATCATACCCATGTTCTTTTAACAACACAGACATAATCATAAGTAAACCAAACAAATACCCATCAATTAAATCTTTCCAAATCCGAAAGTTCAATTATCACTATAACTTTAGCTTCTTCCGGTGCTCCATTTGTCTTAATTATCACTTTACAATTTCTTGTAAAACTTGCCTGAATTTTCTGTTGTTTCAGGAGGATTCTAGCTTCTCTTGCTATATCAGCATTTTTCTTTGTCAAGTGTTCCTTAACATACACATTTGTTCCTCTCAATTTCCTGGCCTGCCTCAACAAATCATTCTTAATTTTCTTGTTCGCAAACTTGATGATAATGGTTGGCTTGGCCTTGTTATCCTTCTTGGGTAATGAATGACAATCTGCAATGTCACTGTTATTAATGTGGATGTCCTTTGATGAAAAAAGATGATGATCTGCTGCTCCAGGGAATGTGTTTCTTCCTGCATTTCTTCCATAGTTCCAGCACTGTTAGCTACTACCCTGGCATATATTTGATGTCTAGTGTTCAATCCTGTTACAATACCATCATCCATTCTGGAATACTGTTTTTCCAAAAATCTAGTTTTGTTGTCTTTTTCTTGCATCAGATTTCTCAGCTCACATACCTCCTTCAACAAACCCAGTAATTCATTCTATTTTTTAACCACACCACTCAGTTCTTCTGGCGTAAAGTTCAGAGACTGTTTTATTTCTTTTAGTTCTTCTCCACTTATTACTTTTTTAGGTGGCATGATAAACAAACTTATGCACCCATGGTAGGCTATACGACTTAGCTGTTGCTGAGGCCTGGTGGTAACCAACTGGTAGGCTAGGCCAAGCTATCTTAGCTTAGCCTCCGACGGTCCCAGCCAGAGCCCCGGCCTGCCGATAGATGACTGCAGCCAAGCCCAGGCCAGACCGTGCCGCTGCCTTCACTCTTCGGCACCTCCGATGATCGCCAGCCCGCCGTCAAGGCCCGTCCGCTCCGCCGCCGCCACTGGAGACCCTGCCATCGGCACTCATCAACATGCCATCTAGGCCTGTTTGCTCCACAACTGCTGCTGGAAATTCCGCGGGTCGACGCACGTCAGCCCATTGTCGAGGGCCATCCGCTTCGCTGCCGCTGCTGGAAAACCCCACCATCAGTGCTTATCAGCCCGCCGTCTAGGCCCGTTTGCTTGCAGAAAAATCAAAAACAAAACTTCAGCTAGGGTATTTTTCATAGATCTTGGAGAAACTTGTTTATAAAAGATTAAATCATCATTTGCTTAAGAATTCAATTTTATACAACTATAAATATGGATTTCGGAAAAATCATTCAACATATATGGCCCTGATTGAACTGATGGATAGAATTCATTCAGCTTTAGATGACAATGAATTTGGAATTGGTGTGTTTTTAGACCTTTCTAAAGTATTTGATACAGTAACTTCAACTTATTTTCATTTATATAGCACCAAATCACAACAGAGTTGCCTCATAGCGCTTCACACAGGTAAGGTCTAACCTTACCAACCCCCAGAGCAACCGTGGTAAGGAAAAACTCCCTCTGAGGAAGAAACCTCAAGCAGACCAGACTCAAAGGAGTGACCCTCTGCTTGGGCCATGCTACAAAACATAAATTACAGAACAATACACGGACGAATATAGAAGAAATGCAATTGGGGCACAGGACAGGAGGATCGCCAACACGAACACAACTCCCATCTCTGGATGGAGCTGCACCTTAAACAGAGAGAAAAAACAGAATCAGGCATCAGAAAGACAAGAAATACTGTGTAATTTGTCAGCATTAAACAACAAGAAAAACAGAGAAATACTAAGGTGATCGCCAGCCACTAGCCCTGAACTTTACTAAAAGACCCAGAATTTAGGTAAAGTTGAGGCCGCGGCCCACTCGAATTACTAATAAAATGAATTAAAAGAGTAAAAAGCGTAAAATAAAACTGTACCACTATGCTAGCCATATGAAAGGGAAAATAAGTGTCTTAAGTCTAGACTTGAAAGTCTCCACAGAATCTGACTGTTTTATTGACGCAGGGAGATCATTCCACAGAACAGGGGCACGATAAGAGAAAGCTCTGTGACCCGAAGACGTCTTATTCACCTTAGGGTGAATAAGAAGTCATGAAACTTTGTAAATCATGAAACTTTGCTTTTAAAGTTAAATAAATATGGATTTAATGCAGCTGTTCATAAATAGCTTAGTAATTATTTATTAGAGAGAAAACAGTTTTTTTTGTTTTTGTTTTTTTTGGAATCAGAAATGAATTCTATAGAGTATGGAGTTCCTCAAGGTTTGATTTTGGGACAGCTATTATTCATAATATATATCAATGATTTTGCATCCGTTTCTACTACAACACTCCCATTGTTGTTTGCTGATGACAATAACCTTTTTATTTACAGCGAAGATATAGATGGTTTGGTTAAAAGTTTAAATAATGATCTCTTGAATTATTCAATGTGGTTCAAAGTTAATAAATTATCATTCAATATAAAAAAGTCAAATTTTATGTTATTTGCTGGCAATAAAAAATGCAATCATTATCAATTTAAAATTTATATAGACAACAAAGAAATATCAAGGGTCTCTTCTACATGTTCTTGGGTGGGTGGATGGATGACAAATTGTGTTGAACATACTGAACATGTTTAATAAATAAGTCAATAGGAGTCATAAGCAAAATAGGAAATTTATTGCATTACAAGTGTCTTAACATTAAATTACAGTTTAGTTTACCTTACTTAAATTGCTGCAATATTATATGGGGAAGTACAACCCCAATTCCAATGAAGTTGGGACAGTGTCCATCCATCCATCCATCCATTTTCTTCCGCTTCATCCGGGGTCGGGTCACGGGGGCAGCAGCTCAAGCAAAGCCGCCTAGACCTCCTGATCCACACACACCTCCCCCAGCTCCTACGGGGGAACCCCGAGGCATTCCCAATTCAGCTGAGAGACATAGTTCCTCCAGCGTGTCCTGGGTCTTCCCCGGGGCCTCCTCCCGATGGGACATCCCTGGAACACCTCTCCAGCGAGGCGTCCAGGGGGCATCCGGAAAAGATGCCCGAGCCACCTCAGCTGGCTTCGTTCAATGTGGAGGAGCAGCGGCTCGACTCCGAGCTCCTCCCGAGTGACCGAGCTCCTCACCCTACATCTAAGGGAGCGCCCCGCCACCCTGCAGAGGAAACTCATCTCGGCCGCTTGTACTCGCGATCTTGTTCTTTCGGTCATGAGCCAAATCTCATGACTATAGGTGAGGGTCGGAACGTAGCTCGATCGGTAAATCAAGAGCTTTGGCCCCCTGCTCACCTCTCTCTTCACCACGATGGTTCGATAAAGTAACCACATCACTGCAGATGCTGCACCGATTCGTCTGTCGATCTCACGCTCCATCCATCCCTCACTTGTGAATAAGACCCTGAGATGCTTAAACTCCTCCACCTGAGGCAAGGACACTTCACTAACCTGAAGAGGGCAAGGCACCTTTTTCCGGTCAAGATCCATGGCCTCGGATTTGGAGGTGCTGATTTTCATCCCGGACGCTACACGCTCGGCTGCAAACCGCCCCAGTGCACGCTGAAAGTCCTGATTTGATGAATCCAACAGAGCCACATTGTCCGCAAACAGCAGAGATGAGATTCTGTGGTTCCCAAACTTGACCCCCAAAACATCCTGGCTGCGCCTAGAAATTCTTTCCATAAAGGCAATGAACAGAACCAGTGACAAAGGGCAGCCCTGGCGAAGCCCAATGTGCACTAGAAACAGGTTTGACTTACTACCGGCAATGCGAACCAAGCTCCTGCTGTGGTCGTACAGGGACTGGATAGCCCTTAGCAAAGGACCCAAGACCCTGTACTCCCAGAGCACCCCCCCACAGGGTGCCTCGAGGGACACAGTCGAACATCTTCATCAAATCCACAAAGCACATGTGGACTGGTTGGGCAAACTCCCTCGAACCCTCAATCACCCGATGGAGGGTATAGAGCTGGTCCAGTGTGCTGTGACCAGGACAAAAACCACACGGCTCCTTCTGAATCCAAAGTTCGACTATCGGTCGAATTCTCCTCTCCAGTACTCTGGAATAGTACTTACCAGGGAGGCTGAGGAGTGTAATCCCCCTGTAGTTGGAACAGGAGGTGGAGTTTAAGAAGTTGGGATATTGTGTGAAATGTAAATAAAAACAGAATACAATGACTTCCAAATCATCTTCAACCTATATTCAATGGAATACATCACAAAGACAAAATATTTAATCTTCAAACTGATAAACTTTATTGTTTTTGTGCAAATATTTGCTCATTTTGAAATGGATGCCTGCAACACGTTTCAAAAAAGCTGGGCCAGTGGTATGTTTACCACTGTGTTATATCACCTTTCCTTCTAACAACACTCAATAAGTGTTTGGGAACTGAGGACACTAATTGTTGAAGCTTTGTAGGTGGAATTCTTTCCCATTCTTGCTTGATGTACAACTTCAGTTGTTCAACAGTCCGGCGTCTCCACTGTTGTATTTTGCGCTTCATAATACACCACGTTTTCAATGGGTGACAGGTCTGGACGGCAAGGAAGCCATTCGAGTACCCAAACTCTTTTACTATGAAGCCACACCATTGTAACACTTGCAGAATGTGGCTTGGCATTGTCTTGGTGAAATAAGTAGGGACGTCCCTGAAAAAGACGTTGCTTGTATGACAGCATGTGTTGCTCCAAATCCTGGATGTATGTTTCAGCATTGATGGTGCCATCACAGATGTGTAAGTTGGCCATGCCATGGGCACTAATACACCTGCATACCATCACAGATGCTAGCTTTTGAACTTTGCGCTAGTAACAATCTGGATGGTCTTTTTCCTCTTTTGTCCAGAAGACACAAAATCCATGATTTCCAAAAACAATTTGAAATGTGGGCTCATCAGACCACAGCACACTTTTCCACTTTGCATCTGTCTATTTCAAATGAGCTCAGGCCCAGAGAAGGCGGAGGCGTTTCTGGATTATGTTGATGTATGGCTTTCACTTTGCATGGCAGAATGTTAACTTGCACTTGTAGATGTAGGGACGAACTGTGTTAACTGACAATGGTTTTCTGAAGTGTTCCTGAGCCCATGTGGTAAGATCGTTTACACAATAATGTCTTTTTTAACTCAGTGCTGCCTGAGGGATCGAAGGTCACAGGCATTCAATGTTGGTTTTCGGCCTTGCAGCTTATGTGTAGAAAGTTCTCAAGATTCTTTGAATCTCCTGATTATATTATGGACTGTAGATGATGGAATCCCTAAATTCCTTGCAGTTGAACATTGAGAAACATTGTTCTTAAACTGTTGGACTGTTTTTTCCACACATTTGTTCACAAAGTGGTGATCATCGCCCCATCTTTGCTTGTGAACAGCTGAGACTTTTGGGGATGGTCCTTTTATACCCAATCATGACACTCACCTGTTTCTAAACAGTTGTTCTTTGAGCATTCATCAACTTTCCCAGTCTTTTGTTGCCCCATCCCAACGTTATTGAAATGTGTTGCAGGCATCCATTTCAAAATGAGCAAGTATTTGCACAAAAACAATAAAGTTTATCACTTTGAACATTAAATGTCTTGTCTTTGTGGTGTATTCAATTGAATTTTGGTTGAAGAGGATTTGCAAATCATTGTATTCTGTTTTTATTTACATTTTACACAACAGCCCAACTTCACTGGAATTGGGGTTGTACCTTTGCAACTTATATGAACAAAATTTTGTTCGAATAGCTACTCTTTTGAAACCTTGTGCTCCAAGTGCACCTTTGTTTTTCAAATTGCAGCTCTTAAATATCTTTCATATAAATATCTTCCCGACCTGAACATTTGTTTCAGAGCTCTTTATGATACTAATTGGCCTTCTTTTATCAAATATTATTTTTTGCATAACCATCAAATTCATAATTATCCAACAAGGCAGACCTCACATTTGCATTTATCTTTGCATAGAACTACTCGTTATCAGTGTCACATCAGATATAGTGTTAAATCTTGGAATTATATGGTAAATCTTGTCTATCCGCACATCACTTTATGAAGTTATAAAAGTGGATTAAAAGTAAAGCTCCTGCATGAGTATTTATAATAACAATTCAATGTTACCTGGTTTAATTGATCTATTTTTTTAAACTTTGTGAATGTTATAATACTGTTGTATACTCTTGTGATATTTTTGTTTTTTGTTCAGGAGTGGGTCTTTGATAAGCCTCTTTGGCTTCTACCTCTCCCTTGCACAGTATGCTCATATTGTATCTTTTTTATTGTTTTATGTATATATGTTATTTTTATAAATTGTAATATTTTGTTGTGAATTTCTGTTCTGCTAATAAAAAAAAGAAAAGAAAAGAACTCAATGTAATACTTAATCCATTGCAACAAGTACCAAATTTGAAATGCTATAATGCACAAGAATGCCTTATTGTGTTCTATGGTAAAATCAAACCTAATGTATTAGAATTATTTGAACCCATTTAGAGTGAAGGGTGTTGAGATGCAGAGATCTCTGCAACCGGATTTTTTTTCCAGGTCAAAATTTGTCAACATGGTTATTTCGGTAACACAAGTCAACTGTTCAGTGGATTAACGTTTATGTAGCCAAATATGTAAACTCATTATTGTACAAACTTTGTACAAAAAATTGGCACCACTATTGCTTTGGTTTTGTGCCATGGTTTCTGTTTCATGTTCACATATTTTCCCATAAAATTTAAAAAAAACTGTGTAAAACTAGAGTGAAAAGCATGGAAGCTTTAAATTCATAACAGATTACAGCCAGAAAAATACACAAAACGATGCCAAAAACCAGTCATTCTTCAAGCATTTCAACCATTTTTTTTTCAAACACTATTTGTAACTATTTATATGTTTCTGTGCAAGCGGTGCCAGTTTCTTCCACAACACAGGATCTGATATGCAGTGAACGGGAGGGAGTCTTGGAGATTTTATGATAATATAATAATAATAATAATAATAATAATAATAATAATAATAATAATAATAATAATAATAAATGACAGACTCACAGTAACTCCACCAAACAATTGCAGTTAAAGAGTAAATTCAGCGAACTGATAAACTATTTTTAAAAACACAGTAACTATCAAATGAGCTCTATGTTTACAGTGACCAGAAATAAAATAAATAAATAAAATAGAATAAATGGAATCTCTTATTTCAGAAGGAAAATAAATAAATAAATAATAAATAAATAAATAAATAAATAACTAGAAAACCTCTGGTGCTGAAAACTCAAGCCAATGCAGAATTGTCAAACTCTTCATTTGCTAGAAAAGCCACTTGAGGTTGGCTCCAAAAAGTGAGTAAATCATAGAGGTGGGTGGATTGATCCTAATATCGATAATATCAATACCAATGCTGATATTGATATTGAACGATCCTCGTGTAAAAAGATTGATACTCAAGCTTTTTTTGTCTCCCGCAAGCACTGACTGCTGCGCACGCAGATTCAACAAAGTCTACTCTCTGTAAGAGCAGCGCTGCGCTGTGTCACACAACATGGAGCAGCACACCCTTGTATTGTGGTTTGTCAGCCTCAGTCTCAGGAGATTTTGTTTTAAGTTGTGTTGAGTGATTTTTTTTTAAACAAAAATGTTGATTATGATAATACAGTATTTTGTTGTCACGTATACAATGTTTGGTGAATTCTATCCTCAGTCTTTTGGATCCTTTGGATCTATGAAGCTTAAATATGAAAAAGTATCGGTATCAATATCGGCGATACTGGGCCTGTATTTACTTGGTATCGGATCAATACCAAAATTCCCGGTATCGCCTACCTCTAGTAAATCACCCTAGAAACCCAAATTTAAAATACCAAGCTTTACAGGAGAGATAAACAAAATTATACTGTGGTGTAACAGTTTTGGTCTCTACAAGTAGTTTTCTCATTAATAACAACTATATCAGTTAATGCTATTGTAAACCACAAAATTATGAACAACAAGGGACATGGCCACTTTGAATGATGGCTGGTAGAGATTGCTAACTGTGTCCGTTAACTGCTGTGGTCTTAACTGTGGTTGTCCTTTATGAGAATTATATTGCTAATTTCTGAGGCAGTATGATTTGTTATGCATTTAGTTGTACTTACTAACAGACCACTTAAGAGGTTTGTGCTCCAGTATTTGCTTTGAGTGAAATTTAATTTCTGTGTTAGCAGCATTACCACTAATTAACAGGTACTGATAGCTTGGTGATATTACCTGCATTGATGGTTATTGAGGCTATATGCCAGCCATAGTTTTTAATGCCCACACACAAAACACCAGTTATAAGAACTAAAACACACACACACACACACACACAAATGTTAATCAAACTCACAAAGTGAGGTTATGTAGCTTGCTTGTTTTTGCTAATTTGGTAACTTCTGGACAGGTGAGTGTGTTCATTTGTCACCATTAGGTCACACCATCTTGTCAAAGCTCCGCACCTTTACACAATTATAGGTTGGCCGGGAGTTAGGCGGAAGCAGGCACTGCTAATATGCCAATATCCACAACCAACCCACTTGAGCTTCAGATCCACTCTTCAGAGAACCTATTGATGATTTCTTGGAGGCTGAAATAACAAAAAAAAGATGACAAAACAATAGGACGCTATAAAACATTATCAACGATTCCATTTATATAGAAAACAAACAGTAAAATCCTAAAGCAAGCACCATGCTTTCAGTAGTATCAACCAGTTTTGCATACAGTACTCTGAGTGGCTCATCATGATCAGATTCAATGAGGCCATCAGTTGGTTCATGAATTTGATCTGGTGTCACTGATGCATAAACACCAATACTTATGTAAGAAGTAAAGGAGTCAAATAGACAAATGGGCAAATTTTTTTTTTGGTGTTCTGTCTGCATTGGTTCCAGCTGACTATTGTTGTCGCACATTTTTTTCATAAAGGCCTCCTTCAAAAGCAACACTTTGTTCAGTTCAAAAAGCAGCTGGGCCTGACGCAGTGCATGATGGGTTGCAAGGCCCTCTGGCAAGTCTTTGCCAGCAAAGCATGTGACATGTCTACGTTTACTGTCAAATAAATATAGTGGAATGGGGCTGTGCAGATATGCAAGTACACACAGTACCTTTCAGTCTGTACTATGTGGTAGTGGGGGAGCAGGGTAAGTGGGGGTTTCTGGCATTGTTTGTAAGTCTTGCTGGAGATGGAAATAAGCTGTTTTTGTGTTTTGCAGTTTTAGTCCTGAGCCATCTGCCAGAGGGGAGGGTAACAAAAGGTTTGTGTCCTGGGTGCCCTTAGCAAAAAGTAGTATACTTAAAGTTCATTTTATTAAGTATGCTTCAGTATAAGTATAGCAAGTATACTACAGACCGTGTACTGTTAGTATACTAGAAAGTACACAAATTTAATACTTTTTTGGACTAAATTGGAATATTTCAAGTTTATAAAAGTGTATTTTAAAGTTTGTTTTAAATTTGCAAAAGTACACTTTAAAGTATACAACAAGTACACTCATCTATATACTATCAATGTACTTGGTATATCCCTCTTGTATGCTTAAAGTATACCACAAGTGCACTTATCGATATACTGCCACTGTACTAGTTGTATACTTTGAGTCCCTATTTTTAGTTTATTATCATATACTTAAAGTATACTGTTATACACTTTGGTTATTTCACCATTTTACTTTTTATACTTTAATTTTGCTTGGCATATTACTTGTAGCTTACTATTTATATACTGAAAATATACTCCTTAAAGTATTCTTAAAGTTTACTCATACTATATGTACACAAGAGTGTGATGCATTTAAAAAAAATCACAAGACAGAAGGTTGAAAACAAGTTGATATATTTTCAACATTGCAAAAAACAAGACCTGAAATTGAGTCCTTCCTTTGTGGAGAAATTAAAGGAAAAAGTGCATGTAAAAACATAATGGTCTCCCAGATCAAGTCCTTATTTGTAAAAATGTAAACATAGCATCTTCAACTGAGAACTAAAGTCCACTTTCTTGTCAAAAAGGTAAAAGAAAAGTGCGAACCTTTGGAACCAAAATAAATATCTACCATAGAAAAAATAATGTGCTTTTATGACTTCTTTTCAGTTACTTGAGGCAATGGCTTTTGACTTAGTATATCTTGCTCCAAGTGCATAAGTGTTAGTACTTTGTGGGCAGAAAGACAAAAAAAGATATACTGAAGTATAAATTAAGTTGTAGTATTAAAGTATAAGTGTAAGTCTTAGTATTAATGTATGAGGTCTGTCCATAAAAGTATAGGTCCTTTTATTTTTTTCAAAAACTATATGGATTTCATTCATATGTTTTTTACGTCAGACATGCTTGAACCTTGTGCGCATGCGTGAGTTTTTCCACGCCTGTCGGTGACGTCATTCGCCTGTGAGCACTCCTTGTGGGAGGAGTCGTCCAGCCCCTCGTCGGAATTCCTTTGTCTGAGAAGTTGCTGAGAGACTGGCGTTTTGTTTGATCAAAATTTTTTCTAAACCTGTGAGACACATCGAAGTGGACACGGTTCGAAAAATTAAGCTGGTTTTCAGTGAAAATTTTAACGGCTGATGAGAGATTTTGAGGTGATACTGTCGCTTTAAGGACTTCTCACGGTGCGAGACGTCGCGCAGCGCTCTCAGGCGCCATCATCAGCCTGTTTCAAGCTGAAAACCTCCACATTTCAGGCTCTATTGATCCAGGACGTCGTGAGAGAACAGAGACGTTTCAGAAGAAGTCGGTTTCAGCATTTTATCCGGATATTCCACTGTTAAAGGAGATTTTTTTAATGAAAGACGTGCGGACGGGTCCGCGCGTCGGGACTCAGCCGGCGCGGTGCGGCGGCACAGGAAAAACACCTCCGTGTTGATAACCATTTGTAAAATCCAAGCGGCTTTTGATGGCTTTCAGTGGAGTGAATATATGAGAAATTGTTTAACAGCTGGACATGTTCCAACTTGTCCTTAAGGCTTCCAACAGAGGTGTTTTTCCTGTGGCAGAGCGTCGCGGCGGCTGCGAGCCGACGCTGCAATTTATGGACAGACCTTGTACTTAGACTTAGACTTTTGTTTATACTTTTCAGTATAAGCCAAGTATACTTCACTATACTATTCTTAAGTATATAAAATCTAGTTTATAAAAAGTCACCTTCAAGTATACTTCCTCAATTTTAGTAAACAAATAAAATTATTTTTTGCTAAGGGTGAGAGGGATCGGCCACTATCTTCCTTGTTTGCTGCAGGGCCCTGGTTTCAAGATAGAAGTGTTTCTTCCATAGACACCTTTCTGGTATTCCAAAACCAAGACAACTGTTTAATTTCAACAATCTAGCAGGACACACTGAAGTTAAAAGCGCAAACTGCCAGGCAAGTGCTCCAAAATTTTTGCTCACAGCAAATTTGATGGTCTGGAACAACTCACCTTGTCGTAGGGAAAAAAGCTGACATTCTATCCCATTTTGTTGCTGTCATCCTCCCATCTGAGATCCAGATGTCATCAGCGTGCAAAGAAATATTTTGGCCTTGCTGTTCCAATACTTTTGGATAAGATTATGAGCTCTTTATAGATGGTTCAGCTGTGGATGATCCAGTTAATTTGCAGAAAGAAGACAGATTAGTATGACTGCTTGCAAACTGAGTGTGTCCGAATGAAAATCAGGACAGTGATTTAAATACTATCTTCACTAACTTTCTAAGGAAAATTGCCTTCTGCTATGTTAGGTAATGTTTACGAGCCACAAGTTGGCATTAAAAAAAAGTTGTTGTGGAAAGTACTTCCTGAAGAGAAATTTAACAGTCACCATTGGAAGCTTCCGAGAAAATGCACTGCCGCTCTGTCTCATCCGAAACAACCCAGCCATAAAATGACACCATTCAATCCGCCATTATAGTGTAATCAGCACAGAGGAGTGGAGAGTCTTTTACTTAGTGTGTTTAACTCACCTTGGGGAAAAAAAAAAAACACACCACAAAATGAAGAGAAAATTGCTGGTTGCTGTCGATGTGTGCAACATTCATTTTCGCAGTAATGTGAACAAAAGTCAAACATTTCCTATTAGCTATAGGCATGCAGTGTGGGGTGTGAAGTCAGATGCTGTTCTCAATATTTCTGTCTGCATCTGCACTGTGTGTGTGTGTGTGTTGTGACAGGCAGACACTGCACGTCATCGTGACTCTCTGGGCGATTGTGTGAGCATCTTTTCCTTCTATTCTCAGCCTTGTATAGAGATGAAAGAGATTCATGGCTCATCGCTGGGCACCGTGGTTTGGAGTTCGACAGATTCCTGCCGAGGGCCTCAGTAGGAGGCCTTCAGGGCGTGAGGGGAGAGAAAAAAATAAAATACACTTCCTCTGTCTTCTTCATATCTCCCCCTCTTTCTCACAGTTGCTGTTACTTTTTATTATCCATACTGTGCTGCACGCTGAAAATCAATCAACTTTCAATCAACTTTTTTTTTTATATAGCACCAAATCACAACAAACAGTTGCCCCAAGGCGCTTTATATTGTAAGGCAAGGCCATACAGTAATTATGAAAAACCCCAACGGTCAAAACGACCCCCTGTGAGCAAGCACTTGGCTACAGTGGGAAGGAAAAACTCCCTTTTAACAGGAAGAAACCTCCAGCAGAACCAGGCTCAGGGAGGGGCAGTCTTCTGCTGAGACTGGTTGGGGCTGAGGGAAAGAACCAGGAAAAAGACATGCTGTGGAGGGGGGCAGAGATCGATCACTAATGATTAAATGCGGAGTGATGCATACAGAGCAAAAAGAGAAAGAAACAGTGCACCATGGGAACCCCCCCACAGTCTACGTCTAAAGCAGCATAACCAAGGGATAGTCCAGGGTCACCCTGATCCAGCCCTAACTATAAGCCTTAGCGAAAAGGAAAGTTTAAGCCTAATCTTAAAAGTAGAGAGGGTATCTGTCTCCCTGATCTGAATTGGGAGCTGGTTCCACAGGAGAGGAGCCTGAAAAGCTGAAGGCTCTGCCTCCCATTCTACTCTTACAAACCCTAGGAACTACAAGTAAGCCTGCAGTCTGAGAGCGAAGCGCTCTAATGGGGTAATATGGTACTACGAGGTCCCTAAGATAAGATGGGACCTGATTATTCAAAACCTTATAAGTAAGAAGAAGAATTTTAAATTCTATTCTAGAATTAACAGGAAGCCAATGAAGAGAGGCCAACACGGGTGAGATATGCTCTCTCCTGCTAGTCCCCGTCAGTACTCTAGCTGCAGCATTTTGAATTAACTGAAGGCTTTTAGGGAACTTTTAGGACAACCTGATAATAATGAATTACAATAGTCCAGCCTAGAGGAAATAAATGCATGAATTAGTTTTTCAGCATCACTCTGAGACAAGACCTTTCTGATTTTAGAGATATTGCGTAAATGCAAAAAGGCAGTCCTACATATTTGTTTAATATGCGCTTTGAATGACATATCCTGATCAAAAATGACTCCAAGATTTCTCACAGTATCACTAGAGGTCAGGGAAATGCCATCCAGAGTAAAGATCTGGTTAGACACCGTGCTTCTAAGATTTGTGGGGCCAAGTACAATAACTTCAGTTTTATCTGAGTTTAAAAGCAGGAAATTAGAGGTCATCCATGTCTTTATGTCTGTAAGACAATCCTGCAGTTTAGCTAATTGGTGTGTGTCCTCTGGCTTCATGGATAGATAAAGCTGGGTATCATCTGCGTAACAATGAAAATTTAAGCAATACCGTCTAATAATACTGCCTAAGGGAAGCATGTATAAAGTGAATAAAATTGGTCCTAGCACAGAACCTTGTGGAACTCCATAATTAACTTTAGTCTGTGAAGAAGATTCCCCATTTACATGAACAAACTGTAATCTATTAGACAAATATGATTCAAACCACCGCAGCGCAGTGCCTTTAATACCTATGACATGCTCTAATCTCTGTATAAATTTTATGGTCAACAGTATCAAAAGCAGCACTGAGGTCCAACAGAACAAGCACAGAGATAAGTCCACTGTCCGAAGCCATAAGAAGATCATTTGTAACCTTCACTAATGCTGTTTCTGTACTATGATGAATTCTAAAACCTGACTGAACCTCTTCAAATAGACCATTCCTCTGCAGGTGATCAGTTAGCTGTTTTACAACTACCCTCTCAAGAATCTTTGAGAGAAAAGGAAGGTTGGAGATTGGCCTATAATTAGCTAAGATAGCTGGGTCAAGTGATGGCTTTTTAAGTAATGGTTTAATTACTGCCACCTTAAAAGCCTGTGGTACATAGCCAACTAACAAAGATAAGTTGATCATATTTAAGATTGACGCATTAAATAATGGTAGGACTTCCTTGAACAGCCTGGCAGGAATGGGGTCTAATAAACATGTTGATGGTTTGGATGAAGTAACTAATGAAAATAACTCAGACAGAACAATCGGAGAGAAAGAGTCTAACCAAATACCGGCATCACTGAAAGCAGCCAAAGATAACGATACATCTTTGGGATGGTTAAGAGTAATTTTTTCTCTAATAGTCAAAATTTTGTTAGCAAAGAAAGTCATGAAGTCATTACTAGTTAAAGTTAATGGAATACTCAGCTCAATAGAGCTCTGACTCTTTGTCAGCCTGGCTACAGTGCTGAAAAGAAACCTGGGGTTGTTCTTATTTTCTTCAATTAGTGATGAGTAGAAAGATGTCCTAGCTTTACGGAGGGCTTTTTTATACAGCAACAAACTCTTTTTCCAGGCTAAGGGAAGATCTTCTAAATTAGTGAGACGCCATTTCCTCTCCAACTTACGGGTTATCTGCTTTAAGCTACGAGTTTGTGAGTTATACCACGGAGTCAGACACTTCTGATTTAAAGCTCTCTTTTTCAGAGGAGCTACAGCATCCAACGTTGTCTTCAATGAGGATGTAAAACTATTGACGAGATACTCTAACTCCCTTACAGAGTTTAGGTAGCTACTCTGCTCTGTGTTGGTATATGACATTAGAGAACATAAAGAAGGAATCATATCCTTAAACCTAGTTACAGCGCTTTCTGAAGACTTCTAGTGTAATGAAACTTATTCCCCACTGCAGGGTAGTCCATCAGGGTAAATGTAAATGTTATTAAAAAATGATCAGACATCATATAACATCAAAATGTCTAAATACACACGGCTCCAATACCACATTGGTGAGGGGGCAACATTTGTGGAATAGCAACTTTATAGATTTACAAGCTGACTCCAGAAAGCCCAAAAGTCAGCGGCATGTTTGGGGTTTGAGAGCGGCAAAACACATTTTGCAAAATCAAATGCAAATTCATTCCAGACAGATTTTCATGGGTCATTTTGATGTGAAATTGAGATTCATTTCAGTCTAAATGCATCAATCATTGTGGCTATTTGCTTGTGGAACTCAATCTTTGATGTAAGTCAGACTTAGTAAATGTCAGACAAAACAATTATTGTTTTTTCACCTAACAGTGCAGTGCTCTAAGAATTGAGAAAACTTAAAAAAGTTAAAGTCTTCTTCTTTCCTGCTCAATCAAACTACCCTGTATGCAGGAACAGCTTGTCAATCACAAGCAACAAACTGTCATTGCATGAAATGAAGTCGATGTGGACGTGCAGTACCTTGATTTGCCACTGGAGGCTGGTTCAAAAACAAAGCACTTTCCCTCAGAACTCCATGTTAATATGTCCAGCTTTAAAGTGAACACGTTTACAGCCTGGTACAAACAACGGTTTTGGTGTCTATAGATAGTTTCCTCCATGACAAATTTGCAGGGAATGTCTTTTTTTTCAAACTATTTAGTTTACAACATTTTAAGGCATAAATTTTTGTAAATTTAGGGGCCGTTATTGCTTTGAGTGACAGCGGCTTAAACTTGCAACTCTGCCCCTCATCTTAGCTCAGAGTCCGCTTGATACGGCTGGTTGTGGAGACTGTGTATTTTATTTAAAACACCTGGAATTATACCGCTTGTTATGTGGTTAAATGCCCTAATGGATCATCTAAGACATGTCTGGTGCAGTTTTTATGCTGAATGACTCTCATCAGATTTAATGTTGTATGCTAACGGTGTTAGCACTTTTAGTAGCTGTTTGTAGCTTCACCCATACGTAATGCACAATTACTGAAAAAATACCCATCTTATAACTTTTAATGTCCACAACCAATGTTGCCACAGTTAGTTTGATAAGTGGGTTCAATTCCCACCTGTGGCCTTATGTGTGGAGTTTGCATGTTCTCCCCGTGTTTGTGTGGTTTCTTCCGGGTGCTCTGGTTTCCTCCCACATCCAAATACATGCAGGTTAGGTGGAATCTTTAAATTGTCCATAGGTATGCGAGTGGGTGTGAATGTGTTTGTCTGTTTGTGGTCCTGCAATGGCGTCCTGTTGTGGGTGTACCAAATGACAGGACTGGTGATGGCTTGACACATGAAACAGGAGGAGACCAATGCAGACTCACAGGCATGGTTGGCTTAGATTGGTAAACAGCTTTATCCGAAGACCAGGCATAGGATTCGGTACACAGGTAGTCAAACTTACTGGCACAGATATCAGACATGATGCAGGCTGGGTCAAGGTCCAGGAACGAGCAAAGTTCATACAACTGGCGTCAAGGAGTAATATGGGCAAAACAGTGGCAGAGTCAAAAAACAGGCTGAGTCCAGGGCAACGGCGAGGCGGAGGTCGGAGGATACAAGCAAGGTCAAAAACACAGAAGAGCAAAAACGAGACAAGAGCAAAAGTAGCAGAGTCAACAATCGGGCAGCGTGAGCTGTGGAACTGTGAGGGTTTTAAAGAGGAGCAAAGTAATCTGGATGATGTGAAGTAGGTGTGTGGAGAGAGGTGTGGTGAAGTGAACAAAGAGGATAGAAGAAAGGCAAGAGTGTGCGAGAGGGCAAAACAAAGCGGTGCAAAACAAGAGAAGTGAGTGACAGAAAAACTGAGAAACATGACGTGTTCAAAAATGAATGTGAACAAAACAAAAGGGGCAAACATAAGAACTACCATAACAAATCAAAAAGGGGAAAACCAGAAAACTAAAACTTGAATGGACTAACTGAACTGTACAGAAAAGTGAATACAATAAAATGGCAAAACAATCTATCGGTTAATCCACAAATAAACAAAACCCAGTGAACACAGCATCATGCAAAGAATAAAACAAGATAACTGATAAACAGAAAATGCAATGAATAACAAATGGACCATAATCTGATGAGCAACACCAAAGATAAAACCTGTGACTAAACATTATACAACAAATGTGATAACCAGAACTAAATTAAGACTAAAGTAACATAAAAGACCCAGAGTAACAAATACAAACTGCACAATAAATGATAAGCAAAGAATGAACCAGTGAAGTAAAACCAGAAAATCACAAAAGAAATATGCCAAGGGCTAAGACCTAAAACCTGAGCCGGGGCCAAGCATGACACCACGCCTCGTGCTCTATGACTGCTGGGATAGGCTCCAGCTCCCCGCAACCCTTGATTTGACTAAGCGGTTGAAGATGAGTGTGTGAGTATGTGAATTTTAAGCACCCAATCGTTTCTAGAAATATAAACCTATTGTTTTTTTTGTTTTTTTTTTCAAGCCAAATAAGATGTGATTTTACTTACCTCACCGATTGCAAAACCAAGTGCATATGATACTACATCACAGACAGATGGTAGCGGCTCACAAAATTGTTCAACAAATTAAAATGGCGAAGAAGATGTCCTACGACACTTCCTGTTTTTATTCTCACTGACGACGAGCATCTGAGGAGAAAGATTAAAATGAAAAACTGGTTTTAACCATTTTTCAAACCGTATGGTAATGTTGCTTAATCACTGGCGTTCTCACACACACTTCCAGCGGACACCTCAACAAAAACGATGGTTAATTGACTATGCACGCAAGTGTTAGTGAAGGTAGGCTAAAGCTGCATTGGCTAACCATTGTTGTACCAAATCTAACCTCTTAACATATTCTAAGATTGAAAATCATCAAGTGGACACTTTGTTTCCATCTGAGAGGCTACCCGCTTGATCGATATGAATTTATATCATCGGCAGTAAAACCTTATTAGTTTTTTAATACCAGTTAGCCGATTATCCGCTATTGCTTAGCGGCTAATAGCGACTTGTTCTAAACCCAGGTTTAGCTATTGGTTAGTAACTATTGGCGGTGCAATTACTTGCAACTTGACATCACCTCCTAACCGAACACTTTAATATTTCACGACAAATGAACCCGCACCCCTCATCTAATACCACTGTACCAACTCCTCAAAACAAAATATGTGTTGATAAGTATTTATGAATGGATATATAAAAGTGAAGCGGTCAACTGTTGGTGACTCTGCATAACACATATAAATCCATCCATCCATTTTCTTCCGATTATCCGGGGTCGGGTCGCGGGTGCAGCAGCTCAAGCAAAGCCGCCCAGTCCTCCCGATCCACACACACCTCCCCCAGCTCCTCTGGGGGAACCCCGAGGTGTTCCCAAGCCAGCTGAGAGACGTAGTCCCTCCAGCGTGATCTGGGTCTTCCCCGGGACCTCCTCCCGATGGGATGTGCCAGGAACACCTGTCCAGCAGGCGTCCAGGGGGCATCCGGAAAAGATGCCGGAGCCACCACAGGTGGCTCCTTTCGATGTGGAGGAGCAGCAGCTCAACTCCGAGCTCCTCCCGACTGACAGAGCTCCTCAACCTATCTCTAAGGGAGCACCCAGCCACCCTGCGGAGGAAACTCAACTCGGCCGCTTGTACTCGCGATCTTGTTCTTTCGGTCATGAGCCAAATGTCATGACCATAGGAGAGGGTTGGAACATAGATCGATCGGTAAATCGAGAGCTTTGCCCCCCTGCTCAGTTCTCTCTTCACCACGACGGTCCGATACAGCAACCACATCACTGCAGACGCTGCACTGATCCGTCTATCGATCTCAACGCTCCATCCGTCCCTCACTCGTGAACAAGACCCTGAGATACTTAAACTCCTCCACCTGAGGCAAGGACACCCCACCGACCTGAAGAGGGCAAGGCAACCTTTTTTCCGGTCGAGAACCATGGCCTCGGATTTGGGAGGTGCTGATCCTCATCCCGGACACGTCACACTCGGATGCAAACCGCCCCAGTGCACGCTGAAGGTCCTGGTTTGACGAAGGCCAACAGGACCACATCATCATCAACAGCAGAGATGAGATTCTGTGGTTCCCACACCGGACCCCCTCTACACCCTGGCTGCGCCTAGAAATTCTGTCCATAAAGGTAACGAACAGACTGGTGACAAAGGGCAGCCCTGCGTCACTGGAAACAAGTTTGACTTACTCACTTACACATATAAATACCAGTCTATAAATCAATTATAATGCAAATTTATCCATCACTTTAGATAGCTCACACCAAATACTTTACTAACAGCTTGTAAAGGCTTTATAATAGTATTTTTAAGTTTACTAACATGTTGATAAGCATTTATAAGTGGACATATAAAAGTGAATTGGTCAACTGTTTGAAATAGTGATTAAAATATATATTAAGCATATATAAATGAGTTATAAAACAAATTTAATCACCACAAGGATATTACAAATGCTTAACTATTGCTCAGTTAAGGCTTGTTCGTACACTGAAAGAAGAATTTGTACATAGATAAAGTCTTTAAAAACTGCATATGTATAGTGATGCAGAAATAGATGAGCTTGAACATTATTAACAAATGATACATAAAGTATTGAGGAATAAGGAAAAGTAGTTAATGCAATCTTTACAAATGTTATAACTGATACAATGAGCATCAACTAATGGTTTATTAATGCTTAATGGTGGTTTATTAATGCTTAATAAAGGCTTAATAATTTGTGAGGAAATAATTTTTGAGCGGGGGTTTGAGTCTGTCGATCGGCGCTCGGACCGCGTCGCATTCTCAGATGCTGTGACAGTCTTTAAACCAGCTGGAGCACTCCTTAATCTGTGTAATCCCCATAAAATCGTCGCTGAAAGCCATCTAAATTTCCGAATGGTGTCCACCCTGGAGGTCTCTCCACAGTTTCTGGAAAAAATTGATGCAGCAAAGCTCCAAATCGTTCAGACATTTTTCGCAATAAAAATCCGACGAAAGGGGTGGGCCACTGCTCACACAAAGCCTGCTCACAGGCTAATGACGCAACCGACAGGCGTGAAAAAAATCACGCATGCGCACGAAGGTTCAAGCTTGGCTGATGCAATCACATGTGATTCAAATCCATATGGTTTTGCAAAAAATAAAAAGGTACGATACTTTTTGGACAGACCTCATACGTTCCATCTTTCACCGAATTAAATATTTGTTCCATTGAAAGAATGAAAAAACATTACATTTTTGGAGCGGTGGGTACAAGTTGTACCATGTTGAGGACAGGAAGAGAAATGGTGTTGGGGTCATTTTAAAGGAAGAGTATGTTAAAAGTGTGTTGGAGGTTAAGCGAGTGTCTGACAGGGTGATGGGTGTGAAGTTGGAAATTGAAGGGGTGATGATGAATATCATCAGTGCATATGCCCACAGGTAGGTTGTGAGATGAAGGAGAAAGAAGATTTCTGGAGTGTGTTAGATGAGGTGGTGGAGAGGTGTGCCCAAGCATGAAAGAGTGGTGATAGGAGCAGACTTCAATGGGCATGTTGGTGAAGGGAACAGAGGTGATGAGGAAGTAATGGGTAGATATGGTATCAAGGATAGGAATGGGGAAGGACAGATGGTAGTTGATTTTGCAAAAAGGATGGACATGGCTGTGGTGATACCTACTTTAAGAAAAGGGAGGAGCACAGGGTAACATATAAGAGTGGAGGAAGGTGCACACAGGGTGGACTACATTCTTTATAGGAGATGCAAGCTAAAAGAAATCACAGACTGTAAGGTGGTAGCAGGGAGAGTGTCACTAGACCAGCATAGGATGGTTGTTTGTAGGATCACTTTAGAGGTAAAGAAGAAGAAGAGATGAGAGCTCACAAAAGATCAGATGGGGAAGCTGAAGGAGGAAGACGGTGGTGTGAAATTAGCGAGGCAGGTGAGAGAGCACTAGTTGGAGGGGGAAGCAATTTTGGACAACTGGAAAAGTACTGCAGATGTGGTGAGGGAGACAGCTAGGGCAGTACTGGGTATGACATCTGGACAGTGGAAGGCAAGACAAGGAGACCTGGTGGTGGAATGAAGAGGTCCAGGAAAGCATAAGGAGAAAGAGGTTGGCGAAAAGGTTTTGGGATAGTCAGAGAGATGAAGAAAGTAGAGCAGGAGTACAAGGAGATGCGGTGTAAGGCGAGAAGAGAAGTGGCAAAGCAAAGGAAGGCATATTGCGAGCTGTACAAGAAGTTGATAGTAAGGAAGAGAAAAGGACTTGTACCGATTGGCCAGACAAAGGGACAGAGCTGGAAAGGATGTGCAGCAGGTTAGGGTGGTAAAAGATGCACATGGTAATGTGCTGACAAGTGAGGAGAGTGTGCTGAGAAGGTGGAGGGAATATTTGAAGAGTTGATGATAAAGAAAATGATCGAGAGAAAAGGCTGGATGATGTGGTGAGAGTAAATCAGGAAGTAAAAGAGATTAGCAAGGAAGAAGTGAGGGCTGCTATGAAGAGGATGAAGAGTGGAAAGGCAGTTGGTCCAGATGACATTCCAATGGAGGCATGGAAATGTCTAGGAGAGATGGCAGTAGAGTTTCTAACCAGATTGTTTAATACAATCTTGGAAAGTGAGAGGATGCCTGAGGAGTGGAGACGAAGTGTGCTGGTTCCTATTTTCAAGAACAAGGGTGATGTGCAGCACTGCAGTAACTACAGAGGCATAAAGCTGATCATGTTGTGTGGGCCGCCAGAAGAGGAGGTACTGCTGGCCTACCACCAGAGGGTGCCCTGCCTGAAGTGCGGGCTTCAGGCACGAGAGGGCGCTGCCAGCCACGGACACAGCCGGGAGTGACAGCTGTTACTCATTACTTCCTGACAGCTGTCACTCATTCTTCATCACCTCACTCCATAAAACCCAGACGTCATCTCCACCTCATCGCCGAGATATCGTACTTCATTGTAGGTAATTCCTCAGCCAGTTGTGTTTACTTATAAGCTGTATATTGTGATTGTTTGCAGGAGTACCGGTTCCTCTTTCTGTGGAAGCTGAGTGAGTGCAGGACGGCACTCTTTTCCCCTGAGGAATCACTGCGGTACTCATCACATATTGAGTGAGAGGTGGAGGTGCATTCCCACCGTTGTTGTTACTGGGTGTACACACACCCACACTTGACTGTCTTTGTTCTCAGCCAGCAGTACCAGATCCGACAGTCGAGACGGTGATCACCTGGGAATTCGGGACTTGGCGGCTCCAGTATTCACCAGGTTCGGTGGTGGCAGAAATCGTGTGGTTCCGGCCCTTCTCAGGACAGACGTCTTCTATCCTCGAGCCTGCCCACACGTCACCATTTGTAAGTTGACTGTAATCATATTCTGGGATTGTCTGTATATTCGTTGTGCACATTTCACAACATTAAATTGTTTACTTTTTGGCTCATCTATTGACCGGTTCATGTTGCGCCCCCTGTTGTGGGTCCGTGTCACTACACTTTCACAACAGGATATCTCGGCCAGTGTCATGGACTCCGAGGGGGGTCACCCGGCTGTTGAACGACCAATGGGAGAGCAGGGAGCGCAGGCGTCTGCAGGAGGCGTGATTGGTGAGCTGCAGCACATTCTCACCGCCTTTACGGCTCGGTTGGATCAAATGACTGAGCAAACATCCTCCTGAACCGCAGGGGTGAGGCTCTCTCCACGCAGATTGCGGCGAGCGCTCAGGGGCGCTGCTGCAGCTCGTCCTCCAGTCGACCCTGTGCAGGATATGAACGTTCCAGTGGTGTTCAACAACCCCTCCCACCATCCCCTGAAGCATACATAAGTCCTCCTGAGCTGTACGGAGGTTGTGTGGAGACGTGCGCGGACTTTCTTATGCAGTGTTCGCTCGTCTTCGCACAACGTCCCGTCATGTACGCGTCAGATGCTAGTAAAATAGCTTATGTGATTGCTCTGCTTCGGGGTAAAGCACGCGCCTGGGCTACGGCGCTCTGGGAACAGAACTCACGGTTGTTATCAGCATACACTGGCTTTGTGGGGGAGTTCAGAACAGTGTTTGATCACCCTAACAGAGGAGAGACCGCTTCAACTGTGCTGCTGTCAATGAGACAGGGACGCGACAGCGCAGCCGCTTATGCAGTCAACTTCCGCATCGCGGCTGCGAGCTCTGGCTGGAATAACGTTGCGCTCCGCACCGCCTTCATAAACGGACTGTCGTTGGTTCTGAAGGAGCAGCTGGTGGCTAAGGATGAATCCGCAGGATTTAGATGGGCTTATCGATCTCGTTATACGGTTAGACAATCGGTTGGAGGAACGCCGTCGGGAGCGAGGCGAAGGACGTGACCGGATACGCGCCTACCCTCTCCCTTCGGGGTTCGAAAAGGGGCCGCCCTCCCCACGCTCCACAGCCGCAACGCTTGTGGGGCAACAGCTCCCCCTGCTGACGTTGTTAGGGAAACGCACAGGGCCAAAATGAGGAGGTTGATCCGTGGAGAGTGTTTTCTCCTGCAGCTCAACTGAGCACACACAGAGAAACTGCCCCAAACGGCCAAAACGACAACACTCGCCCTTAGAGACTGGGCTAAGGGGGAGACACACACAGATTGCCACACGACTCCTAGTCACAATCCTGAGCGGGGATTTAACCCTTCAAGCCCCAGCACTGGTGGACACGGGGTCAGAAGGGAATCTGCTAGACAGCAGATGGGCAAGGGAGGTAGGGCTCCCTCTGGTGGCGCTTCCTTCGCCATTGCAGGTGCGGGCACTAGATGGCACCCACCTCCCTTTACTCACACACAAGACACAACCAGTAACTCTGGTGGTGTCTGGAAACCATCGGGAGGAGATTGAGTTTTTTGTAACTCCTTCTACCTCCCGCGTGATTTTGGGCATCCCATGGATGTTGAAGCACAGTCCCCGGATTGATTGGCCGTCTGGAGTGGTGGTTCAGTGGAGCGAAACCTGCCATCGGGTGTGTTTAGGATCCTCGGTTCCTCCCGGTTTACAGGCTAAGGAGGAGGTCAAAGTCCCTCCCAATCTGACGGCAGTGCCGGTTGAGTACCACGATCTTGCTGACATCTTCAGCAAGGATCTGGCACTCACCCTTCCCCCGCACCGTCCGTACGATTGTGCCATTGATTTGGTTCCAGGCGCTGAGTTCCCGTCCAGTAGGCTGTACAACCTCTCACGACCTGAGCGCGAATCAATGGAGACCTACATCCGGGACTCATTAGCTGCCGGGCTGATCCGGAACTCCACCTCCCCGATGGGGGCAGGTTTCTTCTTTGTGGGCAAGAAAGATGGCGGACTCCGTCCATGCATTGATTACAGGGGGCTGAATGAGATTACGGTTCGCAATCGATACCCGTTGCCATTGCTGGATTCCGTGTTCACCCCCCTGCATGGAGCCAAAATCTTTACTAAGCTGGATCTTAGAAATGCGTATCACCTGGTTCGGATCCGGAAGGGAGACGAATGGAAGACGGCATTTAACACCCCGTTAGGTCACTTTGAGTACCTGGTCATGCCGTTCGGCCTCACCAACGCCCCCGCGACGTTCCAAGCCTTGGTTAACGACGTCTTGCGGGACTTCCTGCACCGATTCGTCTTCGTATATCTGGACGATATTCTCATCTTTTCTCCGGATCCTGAGACCCATGTCCAGCATGTACGTCAGGTCCTGCAGCAGTTGTTAGAGAACCGACTGTTTGTGAAGGGTGAGAAGTGCGAGTTTCACCGCACATCTTTGTCCTTCCTGGGTTTTATCATCTCCTCTAACTCCGTCGCCCCTGATCCGGCCAAGGTTGCGGCGGTGAGAGATTGGCCCCAACCAACAAGCCGTAGGAAGCTGCAACAGTTCCTCGGCTTCGCTAATTTCTATAGGAGGTTCATTAAGGGCTACAGTCAGGTAGTTAGCCCCCTGACAGCCCTGACCTCTCCAAAAGTCCCCTTCACCTGGTCGGATCGGTGCAAAGCCGCGTTCAAGGAGTTGAAACGACGGTTCTCTACTGCGCCGGTTTTGGTGCAGCCCGACCCTAGCCGCCAGTTCATGGTTGAAGTGGACGCCTCTGACTCAGGGATAGGAGCCGTGCTGTCCCAGAGCGGAGAGACCGATAAGGTTCTTCACCCGTGTGCCTACTTTTCACGCAGGTTGACCCCGGCTGAACGGAACTATGACGTCGGCAATCGAGAACTCCTTGCGGTGAAAGAGGCTCTTGAGGAGTGGAGACACCTGTTGGAGGGAGCGTCTGTGCCGTTCACGGTTTTCACTGACCATCAGAACCTGGAGTATATCAGGACCGCCAAGCGGCTGAACCCCAGGCAAGCCCGCTGGTCACTGTTCTTCGGGCGTTTTGACTTCCGGATCACCTATCGCCCCGGGACCAAGAACCAGAGGTCGGATGCCTTGTCCCGGGTACACGAAGAGGAGGTCAAAACTGCACTGTCGGATCCACCGGAGCCCATCCTGCCTGAGTCCACTATCGTGGCCACCCTCACCTGGGACGTGGAGAAGACCGTCCGGCAGGCCCTGGCACGGAGCCCGGACCCAGGAACAGGTCCAAAGAACCGTTTATACGTCCCACCAGAGGCCAGAGCTGCAGTCTTGGACTTCTGTCACGGTTCCAAGCTCTCCTGTCATCCAGGGGTGCGAAGGACCGTGGAAGTTGTCCGGCAGCGCTTCTGGTGGGCGTCTATGGAGGCCGACGTCCGGGAGTATATCCAGGCCTGCACCACCTGTGCCAGGGGCAAGGCAGACGATAAAAGGTCCCAAGGACTTCTCCAGCCATTACTGGTGCCTCATCGCCCCTGGTCCCACATCGGCCTGGATTTCGTCACGGGCCTCCCGCCGTCCCAGGGCAACACCACCATCTTCACGATAGTGGACCGATTCTCCAAGGCAGCCCACTTCGTGGCCCTCCCAAAGCTCCCAACAGCCCAGGAGACAGCAGACCTCCTGGTCCACCACGTCGTCCGTCCGCATGGGATACCCACCGACATCGTCTCTGACCGTGGTCCCCAGTTCTCATCACACGTCTGGAGGAGCTTCTGCAGGGAACTGGGGGCCACCGTGAGCCTCTCGTCCGGGTACCATCCACAGAAGAACGGACAGGCAGAGCTGGCCAACCAGGAACTGGAACAGACCCTCCGCTGCGTAACATCCGTGCACCCGACGGCCTGGAGTAACCATCTGGCCTGGATCGAGTATGCGCATAACAGCCAGGTGTCTTCTGCCACCGGCCTCTCCCCATTTGAGGTGTGTTTGGGGTACCAGCCCCCATTATTTCCCGTGGTGGAGGGAGAGGTCGGTGTGCCCTCGGTCCGGGCCCATCTTCGGAGGTGCCATCGGGTGTGGCGCACCGCCCGTTCTGCCTTGTTGAAAGCCCGGATGAGGGCCAAGACCCATGCAGACCGCCGGCGATCCCCGGCCCCTGCATACCAGCCCGGGCAGGAGGTGTGGTTGTCAACGAAGGACATCCCCCTGCAAGTACAGTCTCCAAAATTGATGGACAGGTTCATCGGCCCCTTCCGTATCCTCAAAGTCCTCAGCCCTGCCGCGGTGAAGCTCCAACTCCCAGCTTCACTGCGGATCCACCCGGTCTTCCATGTTTCCAGGATCAAACCTCACCACACCTCACCCCTCTGTGCTCCCGGTCCGGCGCCGCCTCCTGCCCGGATCATTGACGGGGAGCCGGCTTGGACAGTGCGCCGGCTCCTGGATGTCCGTCGAATGGGCCGGGGGTTCCAATATCTGGTGGACTGGGAAGGGTATGGACCCGAAGAACGCTCCTGGGTGAAGAGGAGCTTCATCCTGGATCCGGCCCTCCTGGCCGACTTCTACCGCCGACACCCCGACAAACCTGATCGGGCGCCAGGAGGCGCCCGTTGAGGGGGGGTCCTGTTGTGTGGGCCGCCAGAAGAGGAGGTACTGCTGGCCCACCACCAGAGGGCACCCTGCCTGAAGTGCGGGCTTCAGGCACGAGAGGGCGCTGCCACCACGGACACAGCCGGGAGTGACAGCTGTTACTCATTACTTCCTGACAGCTGTCACTCATTCTTCATCACCTCACTCCATAAAACCCAGACGTCATCTCCACCTCATCGCCGAGATATCGTACTTCATTGTAGGTAATATCCTCAGCCATTTGTGTTTACTTATAAGCTGTATATTGTGAGTGTTTGCAGGAGTACCGGTTCCTCTTTCTGTGGAAGCTGAGTGAGTGCAGGACGGCACTCTTTTCCCCTGAGGAATCACTGCGGTACTCATCACATATTGAGTGAGAGGTGGAGGTGGCATTCCCACCATTGTTGTTACTGGGTGTACACACACCCACACTTGACTGTCTTTGTTCTCACCAGCAGTACCAGATCCGACAGTCGGAGACGGTGATCACCTGGGAATCCGGGACTTGGCGGCTCCAGTATTCACCAGGTTCGGTGGTGGCAGAAATCGTGTGGTTCCGGCCCTTCTCAGGACAGACGTCTTCTATCCTCGAGCCTGCCCACACGTCACCTTTGTAATTTGACTGTAATCATATTCTGAGATTGTCTGTATATTCGTTGTGCACATTTCACAACATTAAATTGTTACTTTTTGGCTCATCTATTGACCGTTCATTTGCGCCCCCTGTTGTGGGTCCGTGTCACTACACTTTCACAACAAATCAGCCACAGCATGAAGTTATGGGAAAGAGTAGTAGAAGCTAGGCTTAGAAAACAGGTGAAGATCTGTGAGCAGCAATATGGTTTCATGCTGAGAAAGAGCACTACAGATGCAATGTTTGCTCTGAGAATACTGTTGGAAAAGTACAGAGAAGGACAGAAAGAGTTACATTGTGTGTTTGTGGACTTAGAAAAAGCTTATGATAGGGTGCCAAGAGAAGAGTTGTGGCATTGTATGAGGAAGTCTGGAGTGGCAGAGAAGTATGTTAGGGTAGTGCAGGACATGTACAAGAATAGTGTGACAGCGGTGAGATGCGCAGTCGGAATGACAGACTCATTCAAGATGGAGGTGGGATTACACCAAGGATCAGCTCTGAGTCCTTTCTTGTTTGCAGTGGTGATGGACAGGTTGACAGATGAGATCAGACAGGAGTCCCCATGGACTATGATGTTTGCAGATGACATTGTGATCTGTAGTGAGAGTAGAGAGCAAGTTGAGTCTAGTCTGGAGAAGTGGAGATATGCTTTGGAGAGAAGGGGAATGAAAGTCAGTAGAAGCAAGACTGAGTACATGTGTGTGAATGAGAGGGAGCCCAGTGGAATAGTGCAGTTACAAGGAGTAGAAGTGGTGAAAGTAGATGAGTTTAAATATTTGGGGTCAACTGTTCAAAGTAATGGAGAGTGTGGTAGAGAGGTGAAGAAGAGAGTGCAGGCAGGGTGGAGTGGGTGGAGAAAGGTGGCAGGAGTGATTTGTGACCGAAGAATATCAGCAAGAGTGAAGGGGAAAGTTTACAAAACAGTAGTGAGACCAGCTATGTTGTATGGTTTAGAAACAGTGGCACTAACAAAAAGACAGGAGGCAGAGCTGGAGGTGGCAGAGCTGAAGATGTTGAGATTCTCTTTGGGAGTGGCAAGAATGGACAAGATTAGGAATGAACATATCAGAGGGACAGCTCAGGTGGGACAGTTTGGAGACAAAGTCAGAGAGGCGAGATTGAGATGGTTTGGACATGTGCAGAGGAGGGGCCCAGGGTATATAGGGAGAAGGATGCTGAGGATGGAGCCACCAGGCAGGAGGAGAAGAGGGAGACCAAAGAGGAGGTTCATGGATGTGCTGAGAGATGACATGCAGGTGGTTGGTGTGACAGAGGAAGATACAGAGGACAGGGTGAGATGGAAACAATTGATCTGCTGTGGCGACCCCTAACGGGAACAGCTGAAAGACAAAGAAGAAGAATTAGCTTCTTCAAATAATTGTCCACCGGCAAAACAAACTCTGCCATGTTTAGCTAAACGCCACCCTCGGTAGTTTGAGCATGAGAGTTGGTAGGGGAGTGCAATAGCACATTTCATATAGTATCAAAATTGCACTCTAAAAAGAACCTTTGCACATCAAATGAAACATAATGTCAAATGTTACAAATAATCCATTTCACGTGACATGCAACCAACGAATCAAATGACAAGGATCCACTCAGCCATTATATAAAATAGTATAGAATAGACATTGTTGTCATTGTATGGGGGGGGGGGGGGGGGGGAATAGTGCAATATAATGGAGGTATATATATATATATATATATATATATATAACAGATGTAGTAAATGACGCTGGAATTTTTTTTGTTTGTTTTATTTTATTATTGTTGTTATTATTTTTCATTTTTATTCTGTGGCTAAAGGATATAAATTTCACCAAAATCCTTTTTATTATTATTATTTTATTCCAACCTGCAGCCGCCCAGACAGCCTACTCCCAGTCCAGACTTGACTTCCCCAGACATAGGTAACCTAATAACACAGTTAGCAAACCAAATTGGACAGAGTATTGCCTGTCAGATACTGAGACCAGGAAGTGACCAAGATGACCAGACCCCTCACATCCCTAGTTTGAACATGGGTCAAAGTCATCCTGAAATCAACATGACAGGGATGAAATTAGTGATGCAGTCAGATGTCAAGGAGCCACCACACTTCAGAGGTGATGGAACTGATCGACACACTATACACGAATGGGAAGAAATAATGGGTATTTACTTGAAGAAAAGAGGTATCCCACCACATGAGCACTCCTAAGAAATAATGTCAAGATTGATGGGAAAGGCTAGAGATGTTGTCAAAGTCACTCTGCGCAGCATCCCGTCTTTAAAGCCCACTGAAGACACCAAGCTTGTATTTGACATCCTAAAGCAACATTTCGGTGAAGTAACATATTCCACTATGCCTCTAGCGGATTTTTACAACACACTCCCTTTGGCGGGGGAAAGCCCAATGGATTATTGGATTCGCTTGAACAAAGCTGTGGACGTGGCAGATGAGTGCTTAAGGAGACAAGGGCGGAATGTTGAAGACCCTTCTCATGAAGTAACAATGATGTTTGTGAAACATTGCCCCAACCCTGCACTATCAAGTGTTCTGAAATTCAAATGGCTGAGAAGTGGACAGCAAATGAGATCCAGGAACACATTGTTGAACATCTGAGAGAGGCCAGGACAAAGGCCCAAAGTAAAACATGCCGGCCAATACCAACAAAGCAGGTTGGTGTACACGCCCAAACCTCAGTCACAGATGTTGATAATCGGGCCGAAAGTGTCAAGGAACCAACTTGTGACCAGAATGCAATGGGCCCATCATCCATCTCTCAGACAGAGAATGTTTGCATACAGTCTCTTATTGGCTTGCTGGATCGCATGTTGGAGCAGAGAAATCAGTCAGCATCATTTACACCTCCAGGGAGGGGACAAGCAAATTCCTCTCAAAGAAGATGTAAGGTCTACCAGTCTATCGACCATTCAACAACCATGCACTGCAGGCAGGAGAACCTTTGTATGAGCTGTTTCATGCCTGGCCATTGGAGGAGAGAATGCCAACAGGCCAAGCCGAGAAATAATCTATTGCCACAGCCCAGGGATGGGCAAACTGGAATGGATTTAAACTAGGCCGCTCACATTTGGAGAGGGGACGTGTGGGCATTAAAGGACCAACCCTCGACGGAGATGAAGACTTGAAGGAGGTGTATGCCAAGGTCTGCAAAGCAATGCCAGACAATAGCACCATAGTCATTCAAAATATCCACAGAGTTGAGCCCTATGGTGAACTATTCCATGCCCCAGTGATAAGTGGTTCTACCCAGCTGCAAGGGCTGCTTGACACAGGATCCATGGCTTGTACAATGAGTGAAAAAGCAGAACAGAGACTTTTATCAGAGAACATTTTGACACAACAAGAGTTGACAGAGCGTATCATACTAGTTGGCTGTGGAGGACAACAAGTGAGTCCTAAGTGCATGTATGATTTGGAATTGAGCTTGTATGGGGTGAAATGCATGGTGCCAGTCTTGGTGGTAGCTGGGCAAAAGGATGACATCATCATTGGCACCAACATTTTAAAGTATGTTTTTCATGAACTAAAGAATGATGACAATTACTGGAAACGTATCTCATGCAATGTGCAGGAGTCCTCTGAGGGCGAGCAGCTTTTAGAGATGATGACCAGTCTCACGAGGTGGAGAGGAACAGAAGCACCTGACAAGGTTGGTACAGCCAAGCTAACTCGAGCAGTGACTCTGCTTCCCAAACAAGAGTACTTGCTATGGGGCAAGCTGCCAAAAAATGCTCCTATGTCACCGGGGAGCACAGTAGTGGTTGAGCCTACATCAGTCAAGTGTGTCCCTTGTGGTATAATGGTGGGCAGAGTTGTCACACCTTTATGGGGAGATGGTTGGGTTCCCATGAAAGTTACCGATTTTACAGAAAAGCCACTCACTCTCAGAAGAAACTGTAAGCTGGCAGATGTTTCGCCCTGTGTTGCAGTGGAAGATTTTACGCTGCTCCAAGGCTCTTGTCAAAAAGAGGATGTCATAGAGAAAGCAGTCATTGACAAACACAATGACCATGCAGACTTGAAGCAGAGACTGCAGAATGTGGGCCTCAGAGAACTTGACATTGACAATTGCCAAGTGAGCCCCTCTACCAAAACCCAGCTGGTAGAACTGCTTGAACAATACCACAACATTTTCTCAATACACCATCTAGACTGTGGAGAAGCCAAGGATTTTGTGCACAGAATCCGGCTTACAGATGACCGCCCATTCCGCCTTCCATATCGGAGGGTGCCTCCAGTTCACTACCAAAAGTTACGCCAAGTACTCACTGAGATGGAAGAGGAGGGAATTATTCGAAAGTCAGTGAGCGAATATGCTTCTCCACTCGTGATGGTGTGGAAGAAAAATGGAGATCTCAGGATATGCACAGATTTTCGCTGGCTGAATGCCAGGACCATCAAAGACGCTCATCCCCTGCCCCATCAGTCGGACTGTTTGGCAGCCCTTGGTGGAAACAGTCTTCAGCACCATGGACCTAACATTGGGTTTCTACAACCTACCCATGCATGAAGAGGATAAGAAGTATACTGCCTTCACAACACCACTGGGCATACATGAATATAACAGAAAGCCCCAAAGCCTTTGTAACAGCCCGGCATCTTTCATGAGGATGATGCTAAGCATTTTTGGTGACCTAAATTTCAGTAGCTTGCTGTGTTACCTTGATGACCTCTTGGTCTTTGCCCCCTCTGAACAGGAAGCCCTCAGCAGGCTGGAAGTTGTCTTTAAGAGGCTGAAAGAGCACAATCTGAAGTTGAGTCCAAAAAAATGCCACCTCTTGCGGCGGTCTGTGAAATTCCTTGGCCACATTATTGTTGGTGATGGGGTAGCTGTCGACCCGGAGAAAGTTGAGATCATTGTCAAAATGTCAAAGAGGGACCTAATGGAGGAAGATGGCTGCACACCTTCAGTTCGAAGAGTGAAATCATTCTTGGGAATGGTATTTTACTATCAACATTTCATACCCAACTGCTCTTCTATAGCCAAGCCCCTTTTTGGTCTCACAGCTGGACAGAAACGAAGAGGAAAGGTTGGGAATTTAAAGCAGAATCCCAGTGTCTTCAGGAAACTCAAGCCCACAGACTGGACTAATGACTGTGATGCTGCCTTCTTCTGCCTCAAGGAGAAACTTCTGAACTGTGCAATTCTCACGCACCCAGACTTCTCTAAACCCTTTATCCTCTCCATCGATGCCTCACTCGATGGTCTTGAAGCAGTTTTGTCCCAAATTCCAGAAGGTGAAATTAGAGCACGCCCGATTGCTTTTGCAAGCAAGACCCTCACTGGATCACAAAAGAGGTATCCACTCAAGTGGAGTGTATGTGAAAAGTCACTGGTTGAAGGGTCACTCCTTCACAGTGTGGACTGATAACAACCCCCTGACCTATATAATGACAAAGCCCAAGCTTGATGCTTGTGAACAGCGGTGGGTTGCCAAACTGTCCCCTTACACTTTCAATCTCAAACACATCCCTGGGGCAAAGAACATAGTGGCGGATGCCTTAAGCAGGGACCCGTTCACTAGTACTGTGGGCCAACGGTTGATCAGTGAGCCATATGAGAATCTTCTGGTGGAGGCTGATGGAACAAAGGACGAAAGAGTCCAGGATATCTTCCGGTGCAAAGTTCAGTGTCTCCAGGTGAATGATGCAAGTTCTATGACCACAAGTACCTCTCAGAACAATTTGGTTGGGAACCAGAATTGCTCTGATGTCAAGTCCATTTGTGAAGTTCATACAGAGTGGGAACAAGCTGCAGAGACAAGGGCAATGCAGTTCATTGAGGCACTCCCTCAGGTGACACCATCAGAACAAGATACACTCTTGGCACTCTCTGTCGATGAGTTATAACACAGTCAGGAACTGGATCCAGTTATTGGGGAGATCCTGCCTTTCATAGAACAATGTCAGTTGCCATCTAGGCGAGAGAAAAGTATGCTAACTCCCAGAGCACGGACCCTATTCAAGCGGTGGCACAAGTTGAAAGTCCAGGATGGAGTCCTTTACAGAATCACCAAAGACCCTTCAACCAAACAAAAACATTATCAGTTTGTTTTACCTGCCAGCTTGAAGGTCAAGGCCCTTTCTGGTGTGCACGATCTTGCAGGGCATCAGGGGCAAGCCAGAACATTACACCTCGCCAGACAACGATTTTTCTGGCCTCGGATGGAAAGAGACATCAAGGAGTATGTGAAATGCTGCCAAAGATGTATCCTTGCGAAGACCCCACAACCAGCTGCCCAAGCTCCTTTGGAGAGCATACACACCTCTGCCCTAATGGAGTTGGTATGCATAGATTTTTGGACAGCGGAGGACAGCAAACAAAGAGCAGTGGATGTCTTGGTTGTAACTGACCACTTCACCAAGTTGGCCCATGCATTCCCCTGTGCTAACCAGACTGCAAAGCAGGTTGCAAAGAAATTGTGGGACAACGTGTTTTGCATATATGGCTTCCCACAGCGAATTCATTCAGATCAAGGTGCCAATTTCAAAAGTAAGCTCTTAAAAGAACTTCTCAGTCTTACAGGAATTACCAAGTCCCACACCACTGCCTACCATCCCATGGGAAATGGACAAACTGAGAGGTTTAATAGGACACTTGGTAACATGTTACGTGCCTTGCCCCTGAAAGAAAAGCAATACTGGCCACAACAGATACATACCTTGACCTTTGCTTACAATGCGACCATTCATGAAACGACTGGATATGCCCCATTCTATTTGATGTATGGTCGAGTCCCTAGACTTCCAGTGGACGTAGTTTTCAAACAGGTTCTGAAGGATCCAGTTGTGGTTGACTACAAGACCTATGCAGGGAAACTGATCACCAACCTCCAAGAGGCTGCCAACATTGCACAGCAACATGCAAGGAAAGAGCAGCAACACTAAGCTCATGGCTATAACAAGAGAGCTTGTGGCAATTGCTTGAGTGTGGGTGACCGTGTTTTACTTGCAAACAAAGCTGAAAAGGGGAAGAGGAAATTGGCAGATAAATGGGAGTACACCATCTACACTGTCATAGACCTGAATCCCCAAACTCACACCTATAAAGTCACAGATGAGAGGGGGAAAACCAAAGTTGTGCACAGGAACTTGATGTTGGATGTGAGCTTCCTGCCAATGTCAGGACAAGCTAGTGAGGAGATGGATTCAGGTGCCTCAGAAGAAGTCAGCGAGTTTCAGTCTCCATCCATCGATGCTGTAGAGGGCTTGGCAGTAGAAGCTTCAGAGGATCGCATGCGCTCATGGATATGTACTTCGCCAGATGCTGATGGTGAGTCAGCGATGGAGGATATGTTGTGTTCCTCATCCAGAGACTTGGATCAGCCAACGTCAGAAGGACCCCAGTCAGACCTTGTTGGTGATTGTGGAAACACTGAAGAGGAGCAAGTAACATCCATGGGAGACAGTCCAGGTCCCAGTGTCCCCCCAGAAATATGCAGGACTGACAAAGACCATGACTTTCCAGTCAACAATTCCAACCAAGACAAGATAGGGCTTTGTAACACTGACTCATTTGTATCAGTGACTGACAATCAGATACCAAGCCAAGATGGAGTGCCTGAGAGACCTGTGGTCAGAACACGCACAGGGAAGGTTGTCAAAACAGTCAATCGATTGATAGAAAACATGGCACAAAAACCTTTCACAAGGGGTATCGTAGATGGGTTCAATAGAAGGTCACAGTCTTTACTTACCTTGTTTTAGATTGAAAAGTAGAATGGACTTGGATTTTGCGTTATGTTTACATCTGGTACGCATATTATTTTGGTTGGCTGGTAGGATGTTCACACTATTGGGATTGAAATCCAGAATCTTAAGTGATGTAAAAGGCATCATATTAACTAGGAAAAGCAGCAGCCTGATCAACTACTGTCATTTTCCGAACTTATGAAATAAGTAGCTTAATACGCTGTGTGGACAGTTAGATTCCCAAAGGTTATCTTGGATTAGGTGATGGTGAATATTATGCTGGCGTGGGTTGTTTTATGTGCGGCCTTTTGTACGTACAGGATTTTGGCGAAATTGAGGGGTGAATGTAACAGATGTAGTAAATGACGCTGGAATTTTTTTTGTTTGATTATTTTTATTATTGTTGTTATTATTTTTCATTTTTATTCTGTGGCTAAAGGATATAAATTTCACCAAAATCCTTTTTATTATTATTATTTTTGTTTCCAAGTTTCTTCCAATTGTGTTGAAAGCAACATATTAGGTTGCGTTTTACTACCCTTACTGGCTGTTGACGGACATGATGCGTCATTTCCTGTCCCTTGTCAGTCTGCACTGAGCTCGACTGGGGGAGGTCTGTTGATGTGGGGATCGAGCACCTTTGACCACAAATTTATTTTGCTCTCAACATTGTTACAGACTCGACTGCAGTCTGGGGGAGAATAAACCTGAGCTCTTCAAGTCGTGCCAGTGTTCCCTGTTTGAGTCAGCACCTGAACACAACGCAGTGTAGCTGGACGTGAGGGACGTACCGGCTACAGAAAAAAAAAAAAATATATATATATATATATATATGAATAAAGTAGAGTTGTAGAGATGTGACTGTAAACATTTAGGGCAGTGTTTCTGAACAATGAGGGCACAGAATCCAGTGCTGTTAAGGTGCTAAAGTTGGGAGGAGGTATGTTGGCTTGTTTGTTCCCGGGGGGGAGTGTTTATGGGAGTAGATCTGTGGGTGAGAGAGTGTGTGTGTGTGTGTGTGTGTGTATTTGTGTGTGTTTGCAGTATGTATGGCCCAGGGAAAGATGATGTTTTTCAGCCTGCTGGTGTGGTCCTTGGTTGATCTGAAGCATCTCCTGGAGGGCAACAGGTCAAACAGGGGGTAGGCAGGGTGTGAGGGGTCTCCTGTGATGGCCTTGGTTCTCCTAAGGCAGCAGGATGTGGCAACGTTTTCCAGGCTGTGCAGAGGGCAGCCGATGATCTTTTGGGCAGTGTTTATGACCCTCTCCAGTGGCTTTCTGTCTTCAGCTCTGGAGCCTGAGTGCCACACACCAAGACAGTATGTCAGTACGCTCTCCACTGATGAGTATTAGAAGGCCAGCAATAGCTTTGTCTCCAAGTTGTTCTTCTGGAGGACACACAGGAAGTGTAGCCACTGCAGAGCCTTCTTAACCAGAGCCCCGATGTTGGAGTCAGTGCCCAGAAACCTGAAGTTGGTGACAGTTTCCACCTGTTCCCATTCATGAGGAGGAGGAGGTGATCTTGTCTGTTTTTCCTGATGCCCATGATAAGTTATTTTGTCTTTTGAACATTCGGGGTCAGGTCGTTCTCTGAGCACCACAGTGACGGTTCCTCCACCTTGGCCCTCCTCGTCACACATTAGTCCAACCACTGTGGTATCATCGACATATTTTATGTTGTGGTTGGTGGGGTGGGTTGGAGAGCAGTCGTACAGGGTGTACAGAGCAGGTGTACAGGGTGTATAGTAAAGGGTTCAGAACGCAACCTTGAGGGGAACCAGTGCTGAATGTGAGTGTAGAGGAGTGGTGGGGGCTGAGTCTCACAGACTGTGGGTGGCTCATCAGGAAGTTTTTAATCCAGTTACAGGTGGAGAGGGGATTTGTAATTTCAATCGGTTGGTGATGAGAATGTCTGGTATCATGTTGTTAAAGGCTGAGCTGTAGTCCACGAAGAGCATGCTCACATAGCTCTTCTTGTTCTCCAGGTGGCTCAGTGCTGTGTGGAGAGCGAAGGCGATGGCGTCATCTGTTGACCAGTTTGCCCTGCAAACTGGTGGGGGTCGAGGTACTTCATGATTAAGGATGTCAAGGTGATGGGTCTGTAATCATTCAGGCTGTCTATGGCCTGTTTGTTGGGGATGGGGACAGTGGCGGAGGCCTTCACACATGTGGCAGTGGTGGCATGTGTCAGGGAGAGGTTGTAGAGTTTTGGTGAGGATCCCTGCCATTTGGTCTGCACATGCTGCACATGCACACCACCCCCAGGATACCTTCAGGGATAGCAGCTTTCCTGGAGTTCACTGTTTTTAGGTTTTTCCTCACGTCATGCTCATGGAGAGAGAAATGAGAAGCTGGATTGCTGAAACCATGGGGAGTTAGTGTCTGCAGGCGTGTGGTGGTGGTCAAGAACTGGGCAAAGAAGCTGTTTAGCTCCTCTGCCAATGTGCTGGCCTCAGGTGCAGGGGCATACCCACATGCATGCCGTGTAGGAAAAGGCCCTCCAAAACCCCTCAAAAGTTCACTTTTGAACACATTTTAATGACTTTTTTGTACATAATAATTAACCAGATTTGAATACTTTGAAAAAAGTATATATTTATTATTATTAACTTAGAATTTGTAATATTTATTGACTTTGAAACCAAGACTGGTTTTGACTGTTTTTGTCTGAGCCAACTGAATCAAGCATGCGCAGCCAAGGTGTCTGAAATTCCACAGCGCTGGAAAATAATAATTATTCCTGACTTTTTTGAAAGAATCTGTTCAGCAGGATCACTGTTCTGTATGAATTTGTATCTGTGGGTTAACATTTATTGTTTTTATTCTGAAAGGATTATAAAATTAATTATTGTTGTTAGCCTCTCACACCAGAGAATGTAGACATCCTCATCATTCCATGCATCTTAGAGGAATTTGAAGTTATAAGCTTTGCTGCATTTCTTATTTTTTTCCACTCATTCCTTCATTTTCTTCCACTTATCTAGGTCCGGGTCATGGTGGCAGTTGACCAAGCAGCTCATTCCACTCTTCCCTATCCTATTCCCTATTTTCTAACTCTTTCCAAGGCATTCTTAAGCCACAGATTTTGAGAATGCGTATTTGTTTTTATTTGCTGATGCAATTCATATTGTAATTTAATACAACAATTAAGTATTTTATTTTAAAATATTATGTAAAACATTGGACATTTTGTTTTCATTTTTCATTCAAAATCTTCTTGTTTTGTTTGCTAATTTTTTTGTATGGAAAATGAAATAATATTTATCTTTTTTCCTGGTCCGGAATATGATACAGTACCTGGCTTAAAATCTCTATCCAATCAAAACCATAGGTCTTGTGATGCATGACATCCCTAGTTTCATCCATGTGATTAATATAGGTTTGAGAGAAAAAACAAAACAAAAACAAAAACAAAAAAACTAATAATTAGTAACAAATGACAGCAATAGTTTTAAAGTTAATTCAAATTTGACTTTATTTCAGTGCTGGTTGCCTTACGTTGTTGCCTTTTCTTTTGTACAGTGTGGTTTGCATTAGTTTTGGTCTCAACGTTTTTTTTTATCTCATGTGCAACTCAAAGATTTATAATTGACATTTTCTTTTAATCAAGCCTAAAATGAATAAACATGAACCCATTGCAATATGACTTGAGGAAAGGCAAGTTCAAGAACAATTTTGTTTAGACCTTGCAGATAAAGTCAGACCACGTAGTCCGGCATGTATTACTCAGGAGAAAATGGGCTTGATTGTGCAGGTCAAAGGTGACGAGGTTCAATTATAAAGCAGTGGAACAGGGCTGCAGTCTGAGCCGCCTACATCATTTAAATTTAGGATGTGTCTGATGAGCCCTGACAGACTGCACTCATTCCTGTGGGGGAAGATGCTGTTGTTGCCAGATGTGGAGAGAGTTATGCATGAACATATGCTCCAGGAAACTATATATATGCATGTGACATATGTACCGACACGTTTATTCTCCCTGGACACACACACACACTGGTGTTTTCTCAGGGAGTGAGAAAAGTCCATCCTGCTGGGCTGCATTCACTCCCACCTGCTCCAGCAGGAACAGAAAACAGAGGGGTCGGGAACGGTCCGTTCTTCCTCTCAGTTAATCACGGAGACTGACAGTGTTTTGGAAAAAAATCACCAAAGAAGTTGACCCAGGCAGAGGAGGAGCGTCTGATTAGAGAAGATGAGGAACTTGATACAATCCTAAACTAGACTGCACAAGGAATATGTAAACTAGGGTGCAGAGTAGGCGGCTGCGGTGTCAAAATGGATAAAAGTAGAACTGGTGATAAGCAGGATTCTGTGCTGGCTTGGGATGTTAATGAAGCAAGTTCAGCTGTACACGCCACTTGAATTTGTCAGATGTGAGAGCTTGTGTTTGCATTGCCTAAAAATCTCCAAATTGTAAAAAAAAAAAAAAAAAATCATTTTTAATGCTAGAATAATAGTTGTAAATCAATTATTTTAACATTGCAGCATCCAGTATCACCGGAGCTGGACAATGATTTGAAAAGGCTTAAGATCTGGTGCATCACCATCACAGAATGAAAAAAAAAAAAAGAACAAACTCTGAAATCAAAATGAGATTTAGTTCCACATGTGCATGTGACCTGTAGCTGATCTTAAAATATCAGACTCTGAGTATCTCTGCTTCCTTGTTCATACCGCGTGTCTGATCTGTGCTATGGGGCGAGGGGGGAGCAAGAAGCCAGAATTGGGCTACATATTTATGTAAACATAGCCTAAAAGAACCCTGAAAGATTGAGACTCCGGATGAATATTTTTCTTTTCCAAAACTTGTGGCCCACTGAGGACTACAAATAAGGGTTTGTTTGTGCAAGTTCTCATCCAGCACACAGTGGATTAAGTTTGAGGTGCCGGGCGGGTTTGGGGATACTCACAAACCCCCAGCTGAGCACCGCTGAGTTGGAGTTCACCGCAGTAGACGAGAGGGTCACCTCCTTCTGCCTTCGGGTTGTTAGGGGTGGCGGTGGGGCTCTGACTGTTGTTTGTGCATATGCACCGAAGAGCAGTTCAGAGTATTCAACCTTCTTGGAGTCATTGGCTTGAGTCCTGCATGGGGCTCCAGTGGGGGGAATTCGTTGTTCTGCTTGGGGACTTCAATGCACATGTGGGCAAAGACAGAGACACCTGGAGAGGTGTGATTGGGAGGAATGGCCTCTCTGATCCAAACCTGAGTGGTTGTTTGTTATTGGACTTCTGTGCTAGTCATGGAGTGTCCATAACAAACACCATGTCGAACATAAGGATGCTCATAAGTGTACATGGTAACACATGTGGATGCTTGTTGGAGAACTGACGTTCCTAATTTACCTCTTGATTTTAACTGGGAAGCAGTTTGGAACTCTGTGCTTTGTTCATCCAAGATCCTTGATCATCAGCAAATTCACCTGAACTTTATTCACAGGACATACATGATGCCTCTATACAAAAGGAAGCTCAAAGCTGACCTGAACTGTACCTTGTGTCACACAAACTCTGTGACGACATTTTTTCATTTGGTTTAGTGGTGTCCAGGTGTGTTTTATTTTTTAGAAGTAGTAAGGAAAGGTTTGTCCAGGCTTTTACATGTTAATATTCCTTTATCACCGGTGGTTTTGATGCTGATTGATATGACTCAACTTAAGTTGCGCATGATGGTGGCAATAAGGTGGAAACCCCCACATTCTTTGTCTTACTGTCAGTGAGTGATGTCTTTCATAGATGTAGCATATTTAGAGTTGTCCACTACATGTGTACATAATGCTAAGGAGGAAAGTATCATTCTCTGGAATTGAGTAGTGGTTGACCTTAAAGCCTTTTTGATGTGAGGCTACCTTTGGTGTGGTGTTGGTAGATAGGAGCCATATTTCGAGAGTGTGCGTATGTGGCAGTTTCCGTGAGGTTGTCCTGGGTCTGTGCATGTTTATTTTATTTTTGTTTAATGATGTAAGTTCTTGGTATGTGTTTTGTTTGTTATAAAACATAAATAAATAAAAAAAATTTGGTCACAAAGTTTACATGTTAACAGAGCACCTTAGGCCGAAGGTCGAAAATCGATTTTGTCATTGTATCATCTAATCTGAGGCAGCATGTTCTGGACACTTGGATGAAGAGGGGGCAGAGCTGTCAACTGATCACCACCTGGTGGTGAGTTGGATCAGAGAATGGGGGAGGGGGTTTGGACAGACCTGGTAAGCCCAAATGTCTATTGCGGGTGAATTGGCAACATCTGGAGGAGCCCACTGTCTAAGTGATCTTTAACTCACACCTCCAACAGAGCTTTTTCTGGCATTCCTGTGAAGGTTGGGGCATGAACCAGAATGGGCAATGTTCAAAGCTTTCATTTCATCATCCTCACAGAGACGTGGCTTAATCACACCGTTCCAGACAATAACATCCAGGTGCATGGACTACAACATGCCAGATGGTCAGGAGCCATGCTCTCAGTGGTAAATCTCGAGGAGGTAGCGTATGTATTTTCATCAATAACAACTGGTGTACAAATGCCAAAATTGTCTCAAGTCGCTTTTCTGGGGATATAGAATTTCTAACACTTACACGCTGACCATTCTACATGCCAAGTGAATTCACAGCCATCAACATCACAGCTGTGTACATTCCACCCAGTTTGAACACAGAGGAGACACTGTCTACATGGTATCAGTCTGTGAGCTCAATGCAGAACTTTTTTAAAGTTTTTTTTTTTTCGCTTTTATTTATTTTTAAACAATAATAAGACAACATTAAGGATCACATACAACAATAAGAACACAAAAAAACATAAAATAAATAAATAACACCAACAGGGGAAAATACTTGAAATCCCATGTATACAGAAAAGTCTTCTTTTCAGTGTTGCAATGAACTTATCTTCTTATCGTCAGTGTCGCTGATCTTGTTCCTATATATCATCCATTTCTCCCATTTCTCTTCAAATTGGGCTTTCCACAGTATCAACATATATGTAAATTTTTCAATCAAATAGATCTCAATAATTAGTGTCCATTGTTCCATGGTTGGAGGGGGTCAGGTTGATGCCACTTCCTTGATATAGATTTTTTTACAAGCTACTGTCAATATTTTTTAACAAATATTGATCTTTTCCTTGTACATATTCTACTGAAAGGTTTCCTAAGTACAGTGTAATTGCATTCAACGGTAGGTTGTATCCCATAATTTTTATAATTTCTCTGTTTATGTTTTCCCAATAGTTATTTATTTTTGAACATTTCCAAAATAGATGGCTATGATTTACATTTACTGATCCACAGTTTCTACAGCATGGTATAGATTGGTTCAGATATTTTACTTTTTATCTTAGGTGATGAAATAATGGATCAGGTTTTTCCATGGAAATTCCCTCCATTTCTGAGAACAAGTGGTTGTTTGGTGGTTTTCCACATGTTTAGCCAGTCCTTGCTTGTTATTTCAGGAGTTAATTCCTTTTTTTTCATTGTATCTTAATATATTCCATTGAGCATTTAGTAGTATTCATTATAAGTACAACCCCAATTCCAGTGAAGTTGGGACATTGTGTAAAATGTAAATAAAAAGAATACAATGCTTTGCAAATCCTCTTCAACCTATATTGAATTGAATACACCACAAAGACAAGATATTTTATGTTCAAATTGATAAGCTTTATTGTTTTTGTGCAAATATTTGCTCATTTTGAAATGGATGCTTGCAACATGTTTCAAAAAAGCTGGGTCAGTGGTATGTTTACCACTGTGTTACATCACCTTTCCTTCTAACAGCACTCAATAAATGTTTGGGAACCAAGGACACTGATGATTGGGTATAAAAGAAACATCCCCAAAAGTCTCAGCCATTCACAAGCAAAGATGGGGCAAGGATCACCACTTTGTGAACAACTACATAAAAAAAATAGTCCAACAGTTTAAGAATAATGCTTCTCAAGTTGCAATTGCAAGGAATTTAGGGATTCCATCATCTACAGTCCATAATATAATCAGAAAATTCAGAAAATCTGGAAAACTTTCTACATGTAAATGGCAAGGCCGAAAACCAACATTGAATGCCCGTGACCTTCGATCCCTCAGGCGGCACTGCATTAAAAACAGACATCACTGTGTAACGGATCTTACTGCGTAGGCTCAGGAACATTTCAGAAAACCATTGTCAGTTAACACAGTTCATTGCTACATCTACAAGTGCAAGTTAAAACTGTACCATGCAAAGCGAAAGTTATACATCAACAACATCCACAAATGCCGCTGGCTTCTCTGGGCCCAAGCTCATTTGAAATGGACAGACGCAAAGTGGAAAAGTGTGCTGTGGTCTGATGAGTCCACATTTCAAACTGTTTTTGGAAATCATGGACATCATGTTCTCTGGACAAAAGAGGAAAAAGTCCATCCAGATCGTTACTAGCCTTAAGTTCAAAAGCCAGCATCTGTGATGGTATTGGGGTGTGTTAGTGCCCATGACATGGGCAACTTACACATCTGTGATGGCACCATCAATGCTGAAAGGTAAATCCAGGTTTTGGAGCAACACATGCTGCCATACAAACAATGTCTTTTTCAGGGACGTCCCTGCTTATTTCAGCAAGAAAATGGCAAGCAACATTCTGCAAGTGTTACAACAGCGTGGCTTCATCATAAAAGAGTGTGGGTACTAGACTGGCCTCCCTGCAGTCCGGACCTGTCGGCCATTGAAAACGTGTGGTGCATTATGAAGCACAAAATACGACAGTGGAGACCCCGGACTATTGAACAACTGAAGTCGTACATCAAGCAAGAATTGGCAGAATTTCACCTACAAAGCTTCAACAATTAGTGTCCTCAGTTCCCAAACACTTGAGTGTTGTTAGAAGGAAAGATGATGTAACACAGTGGTAAACATACCACTGTCCCAGCTCTTTTGAAACGTGTTGCGGGCATCCTGGATGTTATATGGGCCTTGACCAACTTTTCAATGCACTTCATCAAGATGGGTGTGAGTGCTATGAGCCGGTAGTCATTCAAAGTTGTGGCTGGGATTTTTTGGGTAGTGGTATGATGGTGGTGGCTTTGGAGCATGCTGGTATGATGGCATGGCTAAGAGAGGTGTTGAAGGTATCTGTAAGAACATGTGTAATGAGTCAGCACAGTCTCTAACCACATGCCCAAGTATGTTGTCAGGACCTGCAACTTTCCGGGGTTCACCTTGAGTAGGGTCCTCTGCACGTCAGCTGGGTCCTGATGAAGTGTTTCATTGTCCGAGCAGGGAGGGATTTTTGTTGGTGTAGTGGTGTTCTTTTCTTCAAACCGGCTGAAGAAGGTGTTAAGTGAGTTGAGGAAGTCTGTGTTGTCCTCACACTGTGGGGATGTTGGCCTGTAGTCAGTCACTGACTGGATGCCTTGCCACAGGTGTCTGGAGTCTTTTGTGTCTATGAAGCATGAATGGATCTTCTATCCATAGGCGTGCTTGGCTGCTCTCACACCTCGGTTCAAGTTGGGGGATCAGTGTAGATGAAATGGGAGTAGACCAAATGGGAATAAACCCAAGTTGTCCCTGGTAGATCTAAGGGCTTCATTGTCCCCAGACTTGAAAGCAGTGTTCCATGTTCTCAGGAGCTGACATACCTCCCTGGTGGATCACAATTTTTTGTTAGCTCTCATGGTGATGTTTTTGATGACGGTGCATCTTTCATGCATTTGGATATATATCTCTTCAGAGACTCAGTATATTCCATTAGATTGAAATGCTGGTTGATAGTGGCAGCCTCCCTAAAAACAGTCCAGTCTGTGCAGTCAAAACAGTCCTGGAGAGATGAAATAGTTCACTCTGGCCATGCTCTTATGTCCTTCACAGATAGATTGGTCTTGGTTAATTGTGATCTTTAAGATGGAATTTGCACAACAGAGAGATTGACTGAGTTCCACAGGTGGGTATGGGGAACAGCTCTAAATGCCTATTTGATGTTGGTGTAGACCTGGTCAAGAGTGTTCTCTCCACTGGTTGCAAAGTTTACATGTTTGTACAAGTAATAATGTGGACGTACTGTCTTCAGTTTGGCTTGATTGAAATTGCCGGGTTCTGCAGCAGTACAGACATTTAATTACCTACCAGCAAAAAAAAAAAAAAGCAAAATAAATATGAATTTATCTGGAATAGGGAGGCAATAAAATATTTGGGAATAACGGTTACACAAAATTTAAATACAATGTGTGAAAAAAAAACTATCAAGATATCACAAGAGAAATTCAAAAAGATATACGTACAAAGACAGAACACATTACCTCTGGATTTTAGTTCAAAAATTTAAATTATAAGAGTGAATATTTTACAGAGGTTACTCTGTCTATTTCAGTCATTACCAATTAAGATACCCCAAACTTTTTTTTTTAACTTGGAATAGGTGAATATCTCAATTTATTTGGTGAGGTAAAAGACGCAGAGTCAGATATGTAATTCTTCAGCTATCTAAAGAACAAGGGGGCTTTGCCCTCCCCACTTTAGAAAATTATTACATTGCAGTACAATTGAAATATGTTTACTGTTGGTGCAATCCAAACTATGAAGAAAAGTGGAAGGATATAGAAAAAGATGTTAATAATGTCCAAATAAAAACTCTGATTGGTGATATAGAACGATATGATAAACTCAAAAGCAACATGAACCCAATAATAACTTTCACACTAGAAACATGGTATAAAGCTATAAAAAATAATCTACAGAAACATATTAATACATTAAAATGGATAGTATATGATACTAATTTCAAACCTGCCCAAGAGCTGGGATATAAGCAATAATTAATAAAATGAATTACAACATGAAGAATGCTGGAAAAAGAGGGGAGATTAATGAGGTTTGAGAAAATGAAAGATGCATTCGGTTTTGACAAATATGATTTTTTTCGGTATTTACAAACAAGAGATTACTATAACAGGGAAATTAGGAAGATTCCCCACATGGGAGAGAACACAGTGATCAAAATGATTTTTAAAGCATATGAAGGAAAGATGATCAATCTCATATCCAAATCTCAAATTGATTTAGATTGGCCTAGACCTCATTTAATTGGTCACCAAAATAATTAACAATTTTAGGGTTTAATAATTATTATTTAATTTGGATAAACTAATCCTCGGGGCACCACCTATGTGAAGCATATGTTGTGTGGGCCGCCAGAAGAGGAGGTACTGCTGGCCCACCACCAGAGGGCGCAGCCGCCTCACAGGAGCAGCCAGGGTGACAGCTGTCACGCATCACCTGCAACAGCTGTTACCAATCATCTGATCGGCAGGAGTATATCAGCAGGACGACGTCTCCACCTCTTTGCCGAGATATCATTTCTACCAAGAAGGTAATAATCTCAGCTGACTGCTTGACAGTAACTTTTGTGATTTTTGTGAGTGATTGCAGAACTTTCCAACGAGAGGTGGAGGCAGTTTACCTGCCGTTCGGATTCCTGGGTGCGAACGCGCCCTCCTTTAATTGTTCTTTATTCCTCGCCAGCAGTACCAGGTCCGACACGCGGAGGCAGTGGCCACCTGGGAATTCGGGACTTGGCGGCTCCAGTATTCCCGGGGTCTGGTGGCGGAGGAAACCGTGTGGTTCCGGTTCTACTTTGGAGAGGCGTCTCCTATCTTCGAGCCTGCCCACACGACACCTGTGTGAATTTGACTTTGTCCATTATTGTAATCTGTTGTACTTGTTGTGCATATTCACAACAGTAAAGTGTGTTATTTGACCTATTCCATTGTCCGTTCATTTGCGCCCCCTGTTGTGGGTCCGTGTACTTACACTTTCACAACAGGATATCTCGGCCAACGTCATGGACCCCGTGGGGCGTCAACCGGCTGTTGAACGGCCAATGGAAGAACAGGGCGCACTGGCGTCCGCAGGAGGAATGATCGGTGAGTTGCAGCGGATCCTCACCGCTTTCACGGCTCGGTTGGATTTAATGACCGAGCAGAACGTCCTCCTTAACCGCAGGGTGGAGGCTCTCGCCGCGCAGGTGGAAGCGCGCCCTCAGGGCGCTGCTGCGGCTCTCCCTCCTGTCGACCCTGTGCGTAACAGTGACGTTCCACAGGTCGTTCAATGACCCCTCCCACCTTCCCCTGAAGCATACATAAGCCCTCCAGAGCCGTACGGGGGTTGTGTGGAGACATGCGCGGACTTTCTTATGCAGTGTTCGCTCGTCTTTGCACAACGTCCCGTCATGTACGCGACTGATGCTAGTAAGATAGCTTATGTAATTAATCTGCTTCGCGGCAAGGCACGCGCTTGGGCTACAGCGCTTTGGGAGCAAAATTCACGGCTCCTTCTGACATATGATGGGTTTGTGAGGGAGTTCAGAACAGTGTTCGATCATCCAAATAGAGGAGAGACCGCTTCAGCCGTGCTGTTGTCAATGAGACAGGGGCGCCGGAGCGCAGCTGTTTATGCAGTCGACTTCCGCATCGCGGCTGCGAGGTCCGGCTGGAATAACACTGCCCTCCGCGCCGCCTTCGTAAACGGACTGTCGTTGGTCCTGAAGGAGCTCCTGGTGGCCAAGGACGAACCGCGGGATTTAGACGGGCTTATTGATCTCGTTATACGATTAGACAATCGGTTAGAGGAATGCCGTCGGGAGCGAGGCGAAGGACGTGACCGGATACGCGCCGCCCCTCTCCCTTCCGGGTTCGAAAAGGGGCCGCCCTCCCCACGCTCCACAGCCGCAGCGCTTTGTGGGGCAACAGCTCCCCCTGTTGACGTTGTTAGGGAAACGCACAGGGCCAAAATGGGGAGGCTGATCCGTGGAGAGTGTTTTCTCTGCAGCTCAACAGAGCACACACAGAGAGACTGCCCCAAACGGCCAAAACGTCAACACTCGCCCTTAGAGACTGGGCTAAGAGGGGGTCAAGACATTCAAGTGAGACACACACAAATTGCCACACGACTCCCAGTCACAATCCTGAGCGGGGATTTAACCCTTCAAGCCCGAGCACTGGTGGACACGGGGTCAGAAGGGAATCTGCTAGACAGCAGATGGGCAAAGGAGGTAGGGCTCCCTCTGGTGGCGCTTCCTATGCCATTGCAGGTGCGGGCACTAGATGGCACCCTCCTCCCTTTACTCACACACAAGACACCACCAGTAACTCTGGTGGTGTCTGGAAACCACCGGGAGGAGATTGAGTTTTTTGTAACTCCTTCTACCACCCGCGTGATTTTTGGGCATCCCATGGATGTTAAAGCACAATCCCCGGATCGATTGGCCGTCTGGGGTGGTGGTTCAGTGGAGCGAAACCTGCCATCGGGTGTGTTTAGGATCCTCGGTTCCTCCCGGTTCCCAGGCTAAGGAGGAGGTCAAAGTCCCTCCCAATTTGACGGCAGTGCCGGTTGAGTACCACGATCTTGCTGACGTCTTCAGCAAGGATCTGGCACTCACCTTTCCCCCGCACCGTCCGTACGATTGTGCCATTGATTTGGTTCCAGGCGCTGAGTTCCCGTCCAGCAGGCTGTACAACCTCTCACGACCTGAGCGCGAATCAATGGAGACCTACATCCGGGACTCATTAGCTGCCGGGCTGATCCGGAACTCCACCTCCCCGATGGGGGCAGGTTTCTTTTTTGTGGGCAAGAAAGATGGCGGACTTCGTCCATGTATTGATTACAGGGGGCTGAATGAGATTACGGTTCGCAACCGATACCCGTTGCCATTATTAGATTCCGTGTTCACCCCCCTGCATGGAGCCAAAATCTTTACTAAGGTGGATCTTAGAAATGCGTATCACCTGGTTCGGATCCGGAAGGGAGACGAATGGAAGACGGCATTTAACGCCCCGTTAGGTCACTTTGAGTACCTGGTCATGCCGTTCGGCCTCACAAACGCCCCCGCGACGTTCCAAGCATTGGTTAATGATGTCTTGCGGGATTTCCTGCACCGATTCGTCTTCGTATATCTAGACGATATCCTCATCTTTTCTCCGGATCCTGAGACTCATGTCCGGCATGTACGTCAGGTCCTGGAGCGGTTGTTGGAGAACCGGCTGTTTGTGAAGGGCGAGAAGTGCGAGTTTCACCGCACTTCTTTGTCCTTCCTGGGGTTCATCATCTCCCCCAACTCCGTCGCTCCTGATCCGGCCAAGGTTGCGGCGGTGAGAGACTGGCCCCAACCCACTAGCCGTAGGAAGCTGCAACAGTTCCTCGGCTTTGCAAATTTTTACAGGAGGTTCATTAAGGGGTATAGTCAGGTAGTTAGCCCCCTGACAGCCCTGACCTCACCAAAAGTCCCCTTCACCTGGTCGGATCGTTGTGATGCCGCGTTCAAGGAGTTGAAACGGCGCTTCTCGTCTGCACCCATTCTGGTGCAGCCCGATCCTAGTCGCCAGTTAGTGGTTGAAGTGGACGCCTCGGACTCAGGGATAGGAGCTGTGCTTTCCCAGAGCGGGAGGACCGATAAGGTCCTTCACCAGTGTGCCTATTTTTCCCGCAGGTTGACCCCAGCCGAACGGAACTATGACGTCGGCAATCGAGAACTCCTTGCGGTGAAAGAGGCTCTTGAAGAGTGGAGACATCTGTTGGAGGGAACATCCGTGCCATTCACGGTTTTCACTGACCACCGGAACCTGGAGTATATCAGGACCGCCAAGCGGCTGAACCCCAGGCAAGCCCGCTGGTCACTGTTCTTCGGCTGTTTTGACTTCCGGATCACCTACCGTCCCGGGACCAAGAACCAGAAATCGGATGCCTTGTCCCGGGTACATGAAGATGAAGTCAAAACGGAGTTGTCGGATCCACCGGAACCCATCATCCCGGAGTCCACTATCATGGCCACCCTCACCTGGGACGTAGAGAGAACCGTCCGGGAGGCCCTGGCACGAAGCCCGGACCCCGGGACTGGGCCGAAGAACAAACTCTACGTCCCACCAGAAGCTAGGGCTGCAGTCCTGGACTTCTGTCACGGCTCTAAGCTCTCCTGTCATCCAGGGGTGCGAAGAACCGTGGCAGTTGTCCGGCAGCGCTTCTGGTGGGCGTCCCTAGAGGCCGACGTCCGGGATTATATCCAGGCCTGCACCACCTGCGCCAGGGGCAAGGCTGACCATCGCAGGGCTTCGGGACTGCTCCAGCCGCTGCCCGTGCCCCATCGCCCCTGGTCCCACATCGGCCTGGATTTTGTCACGGGCCTCCCGCCGTCCCAGGGCAACACCACCATCCTCACGATAGTGGACCGATTCTCCAAGGCGGCCCACTTCGTGGCCCTCCCGAAGCTCCCGACGGCCCAGGAGACAGCAGACCTCCTGGTCCACCACGTCGTCCGGCTGCATGGGATACCATCGGACATCGTTTCGGATCGTGGTCCCCAGTTCTCCTCGCAAGTCTGGAGGAGCTTCTGCCGGGAACTGGGGGCCACGGTGAGTCTCTCATCCGGGTATCATCCCCAGACCAACGGGCAAGCAGAACGGGCCAATCAGGAGGTGGAGCAGGCCCTGCGTTGCGTGACAGCCGCGCACCCGGTGGCCTGGAGTACCCATCTGGCCTGGATCGAGTACGCCCATAACAGCCAGGTGTCGGCAGCCACCGGCCTCTCCCCTTTCGAGGTGTGTCTGGGGTACCAACCTCCTTTGTTTCCGGTGGTTGAGGGAGAGGTCGGTGTGCCCTCGGTCCAGGCCCACCTACGGAAGTGCCGTCGGGTGTGGCGTGCCGCCCGTTCTGCCTTGCTGAAGGCCCGGATGAGGATGAAGGCCCATGCAGACCGTCGGCGGACCCCGGCCCCTACGTACCGGCCAGGGCAGGCAGTGTGGTTGTCTACAAAGGACATACCCCTTCAAGTGGACTCCCCCAAACTGCAGGACCGGTACATCGGTCCATTCAAGATCATCAAGGTACTCAGTCCAGCCGCAGTGAGGCTTCAGCTTCCGGCCTCACTGTGGATCCATCCCGTTTTCCACGTGTCCCGGATTAAGCCCCATCACACCTCACCCCTCTGTACTCCCGGTCCGGCACCACCTCCTGCCCGGATCATCGATGGCGAGCCGGCTTGGACTGTGCGCCGGCTCTTGGATGTCCGTAGGATGGGCCGGGGCTTCCAGTATTTGGTGGACTGGGAGGGGTACGGACCTGAAGAACGCTCCTGGGTGAAGAGGAGCTTCATCCTGGACCCGGCCCTCCTGGCCGATTTCTACCGCCGCCACCCGGACAAACCTGGTCGGGCGCCAGGAGGCGCCCGTTGAGGGGGGGGTCCTGTTGTGTGGGCCGCCAGAAGAGGAGGTACTGCTGGCCCACCACCAGAGGGCGCATCCGCCTCACAGGAGCAGCCAGGGTGACAGCTGTCACGCATCACCTGCAACAGCTGTTACCAATCATCTGATCGGCAGGAGTATATCAGCAGGACGACGTCTCCACCTCTTTGCCGAGATATCGTTTCTACCAAGAAGGTAATAATCTCAGCTGACTGCTTGACAGTAACTTTTGTGATTTTTGTGAGTGATTGCAGAACTTTCCAACGAGAGGTGGAGGCAGCTTACCTGCCGTTCGGATTCCTGGGTGCGAACGCGCCCTCCTTTAATTGTTCTTTATTCCTCGCCAGCAGTACCAGGTCCGACACGCGGAGGCAGTGGCCACCTGGGAATTCGGGACTTGGTGGCTCCAGTATTCCCGGGGTCTGGTGGCGGAGGAAACCGTGTGGTTCCGGTTCTACTTTGGAGAGGCGTCTCCTATCTTCGAGCCTGCCCACACGACACCTGTGTGAATTTGACTTTGTCCATTATTGTAATCTGTTGTACTTGTTGTGCATATTCACAACAGTAAAGTGTGTTATTTGACCTATTCCATTGTCCGTTCATTTGCGCCCCCTGTTGTGGGTCCGTGTACTTACACTTTCACAACAGCATAGGTACTTTAATTTAAACATTCATTAATTTATCAGTCTCAAATTAATTAATCAGTCTTAATTAATCAGTCTCAAGTCTGAAAGTCTGAATTCTACGATACGATTGGCCAAAGGTTTCCTTCTGAACACCAAATGAACCACAACGAAATATTTACAATTTATTTACAATTATACAAGAAATGAACAGTTTACTGGAATTTTTGTGGACAGTGATTAACTCATTGAGTGCCAGCCATTTTCAAAGTTCAGAACATCCCAGTGCCAGGATTTTTTCAGCATTTGAGTGTAGACTTTCCTTTATCATCAGAAAAAAAAACAAAAAAACATTTGTTTGTACCTCTTTCCATTCTTTAGTAATTATCTGCAGAACATGGGTGGGTATCACTAAAAATGCTGATTTCTGACAAAAAAAACTGAGAAAATTGTCTTTTGTGACAAGCAACATTTCAAGCAGAAAATGTCTTTGATTATAATTGTTTTTGCTTCAGTGACATCTCAAACATTATGAAAAGTGATCCTATTGTATAATGCACCAAAAAAAAAAAAAAAAAAAAAAACGTCAGGGGAGGGACTCCATCTGTCTCTTCTTTCGGCGGCGCGTCTTTTCCCTCTGTCTCACACGTATCCGACCTTTTTATTTTTTTCAAAAACCTGATGGATTTGAATCATGTGTGCTTGCACAAGCCAACCTTGAACCTTCGTGCTCATGAGTGAATTTTTTCACGACTGTCGATTGCGTCATTTACTTGTAAGCAGCCTTTGTGTGAGGTGTGTGTTGTGCGCTTGGCATTTTTTCACTCCAAGGAAAAAGACGGAACAACTGGAGCAGTGCGACTCCATCAAATTTTGCCAGAAACTGGCCGACAGCCAGGTGGAAACCATTCGGATTAGGAGCGGTACAACCGGTTTGAAGACGTCTGCACAATGGTGGAGAGTGAGCCGCGCTCCGGTCGGCCATCAACATGCTGAAATGACTGGATGATTTCCAAAGTGAACGCTGTGGTGATGTGGGACCGTCGTGTGACTATCCGAGAAATTGCGGAAGAGGTGGACATCAGCAATTTTTTCGGCACATTCCACTGTGAAAGAAGATTTGGCCATGAAAAGGAGTGGTGGCAAAATTCTGATTAGAATTTAGTGATGAAATTTGAAGTCAATTAATTATAAGAAAATTATTAAACAAGCATATGATAATGTTTAAAAAAGAAGCCACTTTGCATCCATTGACAACAAACCCTTTTTCTGGAACCTTTAACTGGGTCACTTCGCTGGTCCATTGAGAAGATGGTTCGGATGGCCCGCCCGTCTGTCGTTGATGTAGGCTCTTTGCAGCGTGCTCATTTGGGTCAGGGGTTAACTAAGTGGTCTCCCCGGGTGATCCCAAAGGCTTGTGTCAGCTGGCTTTACGGACAGGATGGCTGCTTGCAGTCAGGTCGTCAGCTTGCCCCAGAGGTGTAAGGCATTTGTTGAAAATGGTTTCTGGTAGCTTTTAAAAAAGTTTGTTGGAGCCAGATTAAAAGCCTTTGTGAATTTAGAAAAAAGATAAAACTTTTAAAAAGTTGGAAAATTGCAAAAAGAGGAAAGTCGCTTTTCTGTAATTTCGCTATTATTTTGAAAAGTTCAGATCGGAAGTTCTCTTAAAAGTTCGAAAGACTTGACACACCTTAAAAAGCATCAGGCTGCTACTTTGTTAAATTATCAGAGACTAGCAGCGAATGAATGGAGCCACGTGGTAGCTTTAGCTTAGCTTAGCATGGGGCCTTATTGACCCAAAAATAAAATTAAGCATTTAAGAACAGAAGAGTTGCAAGAGCGGCAAAAGAGAGTGAAGAGAGGTTGAAGAGAGAAAAAAAGAGGAGAAGCAGAACTCTGTTCTAACTTTAAAAGGGGGACTTATGTCACCAAACTCCGCCCATTTAGGGTTTGCCCAAAACTCTTGTCTTCTCACTGCTAGATTTGAACACTAAAAATGTATCCATTTTTTTCCTGGCATGTTAACTAACAATGTTTTCCTTTTCCTTTTTTCCCCTTCTTTTTTTGTTGGTTAACAGTGTTTACAGTTACTTTTTGCACCCCCCCCGGGGCAGCATGCCTCACAGTTTGAAGTCGATGGATACTACAGTTAAGAATTTGTAGAAACAGGAGATGGCTGAAAGGAGTCTCTGTGACATTCTGTTACTGAGCTATTAATAGAAATATGATGAAAAAAAAACAGACTTAGACACAGTGGTGTGGCCATCAACCCCACATGGTTAAATAAATCCAACCAATTAGAACTGCACATGTCATTCTCTTTTCCCGCACCTTCCCCATTACCATTACTCCAAACACAGGGTTGCTGGTCATGGTTTGCAGGATTGATACATATATTCTCGTCAATCACCATGCGCACACAAATTCAGGGTCTCCAGCTTGTCCAAAGAAATTCTCACCTAGGTTTGATGAAATTAATAAACTGGATTAATGTGGCCACGATTCAGGGTCTGTAGTTCTGCCAGGTTATCTTAGATCTTTTAAGCAATGTACAAAAAAGGGCCCAGGTCTTGAAAGGCTTGAAAACAGATTCAGACTAAGTGTGAGGGTGTAAAAGTGAAGATCAGCACTAAAAAGCAAACTGTTCAATATGACCTCTAACATAAAACGTGGTGTTCTTCATAAAAGAGATGCTTTTCAGATCATTAAAACACCCCCTTTTATTATCTGCATCTGCAATTTTAAAAAGTTAGAATAATATAGGGGGACTAAATAAATATTATGAAGCTCTTAATGAGCAAAGTCACAGATACCAAACCACAGAGAAAAAGAGTGTGAGCTCAGGGTCATCTCATACATATGTGACACTGATACAAATTTAAAAGCTAAATTACTCTGAAAGCTATGCCGTTTTATTCCTCAGACAGAAAATGTGACACTTGAGAATCAATACACGTAACAAGGCTGCAGAGACAAAGGATTTCTGTTTAATATCACTTTCAATGACTTTTCTTTCACGTAATATGGCAATCACAGAAATGAAAATTATAGCTTTGTGGCAAAGAACATTAAAGTGGACAATGCTTATTGGGGTGCCACAAAACACAGTCTTATGGCTTATAGCTGATTATTAGGCTGTCAATTGTTCTTATTTGCCATGTGAACTTGTGCCCACTTTTAAGACTCATTGACTTTCTTTATGATTTGTACAGTTGCATACATTACCAGAAGCTATGTTCAAATTTCTAGAAGTTGAATCAAATTTACGTCACTGTGGTCTGACAGTCAAGTACGTAAGTACTTGGACAGTGTCACTATTTTGTAATTTTGCCTCTATATACCACCACAATGGAGTTGAAATAACAAAAAAAGGCATAGTTGAAAAGTAGACTTCAGAAAATTATTTCATTAACCCTTAATGAATTACAGTGTAATGATTGCAGTACAACTGGAGACCCCACAGCAAAAAACATTAATGGAAAGTTCAGTTTTTGTTTGCTGCTCGATAAGAATGAGACAGAAACAACAGTGAGAAGTAGCAGTCAGTTTACAATGCCATCTGCGTGGGAACCCCCCAAAAAGTGACATTGTCAGAAACAGGCATGGGCTGGTAACACATTTTATCACTTCAAATAACAACAGTGTCCATGTGGGCAAAAGGAGAAGCCAGTATCATCAGCAGAGAGGCAGTAATCAGGAATTAAACATACCACACAAGAAGTCCAATAGATGGCAGGCTGCACTCAGAAGACACAGGAAGTTAATGGAGGTCAGCAACTGGAAATCAAACAGTGGAAGTAAAACAAGAAGGCAGATATAGTCCAACAGGGGTGGAATATTTGTGATGGTTAAATAGTGTACAGCTCAATTAACCATGAAGCGAGCATGCACATGAACAGGAGACCATGCAGTATGTTAGTAGAAGCAACTATCAAATTAAAAGTACAAGAACAATAATAACATGAGGGAGATATCACTAGGAGACAAACAGTAGAAATATAACACATAGGAGACAACAATAGAAGTACAAAGGTAGAGATCAGAAAGCTAACACAAGAACATGAAGCATAACATGTTGTCAGGCTCATAGGCAGCGTTGCACAGACAGGTGTAGGAGTAAAAAGGACTAAATCTTTATTACAGGCTAGGAGTCGGTTCACAGGTAAGCAGTCAGCAGGGCAAAGGTATCAAACAGGTGCAAGACAAAAAATGTAGTCAAATATATGCTAACAGGGTTACCAGGGCTGAGGCAAAAGGCGAGGTCCAGAAACCAGAGCAGGGTCAAAACACTAAGACAGAGACCTGGTAGGTGAATGAGCTCAACAAACAAGCAAAGAGGTGGTGAACTGAAACTGCCTAAATAGAGAAGGTGGTAATGAGATGCACGTGTGAGAAAAGGATCTGGAAAGGGGGCGTGGCAGAAAGATGAGGAACAGGGCAGAGCAGGTGCAAGATAGTGAAGTGGGGAAAACACAACCAGAGTGAAGTGATGAAAGACATAAGACACAAAGGCACAAGAACAAGTGCAAGAGCATGAGTGAATGAACAGGGCAGATAAAGATAACATAGGCAAAGATAAATCAAAAAACAAAGGCAGAATAAAAATACAAACATGAAAAGAATTCCACAAAGAAATCAACATAAGAACTGAAAAGGGAACAACCATAAAACAAAATGCTGAGACCAAACAGGCGGAGAACTCACAAATGGCTAAAGTATAAAACTAATAAAGTGGCAAAACAAAACAGTGAATAAGTGAAGAAATAAAACCCGAGACTACAGAATAACAAATAATGCTATAAATGACTGACAGAGAATAAAAGATGAACCAAAAACAAAACCAGGAGCAAAAGTATAATTCACAGAAAGGGAGTGATCAGAACCACACTTGGAAGAAAATTATCAATTGATGAAAATAAAACAACTATTAAATTAAGACCAGAGTAGACAGTGGAAGAGGGAAAGGGGACAAATGATAACGGGAACATAAACAGAACATAAACAGGGCCAAAACCTGACACATATGGCCATTTTTACAGACAGTCTCCTTATTTTCAGAGGATATAAGTAATTTGGCAAGCTGAATATGAAGATTATTAATACAAACCATTACTTTTGAACCCCTTCACACATAGTGCAAATTTGGTCATGAAACAGGAATCGTATGCAATATGTGTAAAATCATAGCTACTTCCAATGCCTTGTACACCTGTTGCTACAACTATTTGTGCAAACCAGTTGCTGAAAGACAGAGTGTGCGCCCATCGAACCCTCTCACGGCAGGTGTCTGCCAAATTCCAGCTGACATGCACAAACATCTAACACTGCTTGCATGGCACTTTGAGTGCCTCCCCCCCCATTTCCCCCAATACATCTGGCATGCCGGTGGGGGGGCACTCGCATAAAGTGCTTATATGTATGTACAGATCTGATCACATAGGGGCCAGACAGCCAGGTTTGATCACACACAGCATGGTGAGGGCCTGTCAGCTGATCGCAGTACACTGACAGCTGGATGACAGCTCAGTGCACACAGAAACCACCACCAGGACAGTTACATAAATAATTAGGACAATATCTACATATGCAATTACATAACCAATAACAAAAATAAATGCACACATAACACAGAGAGTGACACGTTGGTCTGGGTGCTCAATGGACAGGGGGGTTGGGCATGTCTGCTCACACCCGCGGCTGTAAAGATTTCTGCTCCAGGACATCCCGGCTGGAGGACATGCTTCATGTTTGGAGGGACATAAACTTACAACATTTCTCCGTGAGGTGCGTGTCTGTGACTGTTGTCCTCACATGGAAATATACACTCAACAAAAATATAAACGTAACACTTTTGGTTTTGCTCCCATTTTGTATGAGATGAACTCAAAGATCTAAAACTTTTTCCACATACACAATATCACCATTTCCCTCAAATATTGCTCACAAACCAGTCTGAATCTGTGATAGTGAGCACTTCTCCTTTGCTGAGATAATCCATCCCACCTCACAGGTGTGCCATATCACGATGCTGATTAGACACCATGATTAGTGCACAGGTGTGCCTTAGACTGTCCACAATAAAAGGCCACTCTGAAAGGTGCAGTTTTATCACACAGCACAATGCCACAGATGTCGCAAGATTTGAGGGAGCGTGCAATTGGCATGCTGACAGCAGGAATGTCAACCAGAGCTGTTGCTCGTGTATTGAATGTTCATGTCTCTACCATAAGCCGTCTCCAAAGGTGTTTCAGAGAATTTGGCAGTACATCCAACCAGCCTCACAACCGCAGACCACGTGTAACCACACCAGCCCAGGACCTCCACAGCCAGCATGTTTCACACTCCAAGATACGTCTGGAGACAGCAATCGGGACAGCCTTTGCTGAAACAATCGGTTTGGCATAACCAAAGATTTCTGCACAAACTGTTCAGAAAACCGTATCACTGGAAGCTCATCTGCATGCTCGTCGTCCTCCATCGGGGCTCTCGACCTGACATCCAGTTCGTGTCGTAACCGACTGGAGTGGGCAATATGCTCCATTCGGCCGGCGTTTAGCACATTGGAGAGGGGTTGTCCTTCACGGATGAATCCCGGTCACACTGCCATGGGGGCAGATGGCAGCAAGCCGTGCTGTGGCGTTTGTGTGGGTTGAGCCGGTTTCTGATGTCAGTGTTGTGGATCAGGTGGCCCATGGTGGCGGGTGGGGTTATGGTATGGGCAGGCGTCTGTTATGGACGAAGAACACAGGTGCATTTTATTGATTGCATTTTGAATGCATAGAGATACCGTGACGAGATCCTGAGGCCCATTGTTGTGCACTAACATCCAAGAACATTACCTCATTGTTGCAGCAGGATAATGCATGGCCCCATGTTGCAAGGATCTGTACACAATTCTTGGAAGCTGAAAAGTCCAGTTCTTGCATGGCCTGGCATACTCACGGATGTGTCACCCATGAGCTATTTGGATGCGCTTGACCGGCGTATACGACAGCATTACAAGTTCCTGCCAATATCCAGCAACTTCGCACAGCCATTGAAGAGGAGTGGACCCAACATTCCACAGGCCACAATGACAACCTGATCAACTCTATGCGAGGAGATGTGTGCACTGCATGAAGCAAATGGTGGTCACACCAGATACTGACTGGTACCCCCCCCCCCCCAATAAAACAAAACTGCACCTTTCAGAGTGGCCTTTTATTGTGGACAGTCCTAAGGCACAACCTGTGCACTAATCATGGTGTCTAATCAGCATCTTGGTATGGCACACGTTGAGGTGGGATGGTATTCAGCTCCAAAGGAGAAGTTGCTCACTATTCCAGATTTAGATTGGTTTGTGAACAATATTTGAGGGGAAATGGTAATATTGTGTATGTGGAAAAAGTTTTAAATCTTTGAGTTCATCTCATACAAAAGGGGAGCAAAACGCAAAAGTGTTGCGTTTATATTTTTGTTGAGTGTATAACACAGCTTTCATGCCTTTGCACTGGGCTGCAGCAGCCAGACACAGCACACCGTGTCCATGTCTTTGATTTTCATGCATTTTTCCTATTTCCGTACGATTACAGGCCAGTTGATGGTAGTGCAGTCGTAAAGTTTCTGGCTTGGCAATCAGAGCTTTTGGAAAGTGCAGATTCGAATCCAGTGGGTGGCATCTATTTTTTATTTTTTTATTTTCACAGCAGCTGCTCGCACTGTGTTCCCACATGCACAGACCATCACAGCGGCATCGTGCACACCTGGCCATCGGCACAATGTTTTTGTGGTTTGTTGTTCCACTGTGAGTCACCCTGAATTTTACATATTCATACTATGTGTGAAGGGGCCCTTAGCTAGGTAAGGGGATGTATACATGAACATGTGCATGTCATCCATTGCGTATTGAAGTTCATTTACATAAATCATTCTGAAATACAAACAGTATTGGAGTAGGCCATTCTCAACAAAATTGAAGGTTCAAGTACAAGAACATGAGTGAGGGAAGCAACAAAGACAGTGTTGTACAAGTTATAGACTTCTGTGTTCTTGGTCAATGCACCATGAATTTTTTAATGCTGTAGTTTCTTCATCATGGAAGATCTCTTAGACCAAATACACTGTATTTGCCATGTATGCCCTACCTCCTACCCAAAAATAAATACTTGGCCAGTAATACGATTAGCTGTATTTTTGTGATATACGAAGATGTAAATGTAAGTTATAATAGCTAAACTTCAGCACCAAGATTTTTTTTATCAGTGTTGGAAAACACAGTTGAGTACACACCTTTAAACATCATCACCTCTCCTGCAGTAAAAGGGTGTTGAAGATGCCATGAGTACAAAGCATCTTTTTATTGGACCATCTCTTTAAATCTGGCTTCATTCTATTTTAAATGAATTTGGCTGTTTTTCATTGATTTTCTTTTACACAGTCTAGTTTATATGTGTTACAGTGTTTACAGTACTGAGGGGTGTACACATCGTTCATGGAAAGACTGATCATAGTTGCAGGTTAAAGGGTTTTACATTGCATCTTGACAGTGAGAAAGATTAGCATGTGTCACAATACAATTTTCTTTGAGTCATAGTTGATTTAAGTGTTTCATTCTCTCAGAAACAATTTAAATCTCTCTCATGTCTCATAAATCTTGGCTGTCCACAAATATGCCACAGCAGTGCATTTTTGAAGCATTCTGATGATAGATGCTACTTTGACATAACCTTTACTGTAAATGTGATTGTCTTATAAATCAGAGCCTCCTTACTGGGTTGCAAAAGTGTCTTTATTTTCCTCTTTGTTTTGAAATATTCTGTCATTTAAGGAAAAATGCTTCCAGGCAAAATATTCTATCAGGCATCTGAAGAAAAAATTCCCAGGGGAAATCAAAGCAGTTAGGTTGAGCAAGGCAACAACAGCCTTGACTGCAATTGACTTTATTGTTTAGTGTGATTAAAATAAGAACATCCAACATCTCAGCAGCTTTTATAACCATTTTATTTGTGTCAACTGTAAAAACTAGAATTTATTTCCTTCTTGCTGTGAGACAAGAGTGCTAACTACTGTCCTGATTTAAAAAATCATGAGCATTCTGAAAACACAGTACAATCAAAAAAGTATTATTATAATAACACAGGTACACATTAAATATGTTGTGTGCCTCTCTGGTAAAGTACCGAAGGTGGGAGCAACATCTGTTGGCATTAAGCCGAACTAGCTTGTATACAGCTGGACAGCTGTTGAATGTTTAGATTTTTATTTGTTGAACAATGAACAACAAAAAAAGGCCATTGGCTGTTCAGCAGAGGTTTCAGTACGACTCCCACTCAAAGGTAACAACAGTTTTGTAATGATAATATGCAATTTTAACGCTCAGAAAAAAATACAGTTTGAGTTCATTTAAAGCTGTTCTGCAGGGGCCTGATTCATACCTGTGTGTTTTATTTTCAAAAACTTATGGATAATGGAATTTCTGTAATATGAAGCCAATTCAGTACTCACCATGCATGGTGCATCCTGAGCAGGGTTAAAGTTCGCAACCACCCAACACACATGATAGCAATTTCTTTTGAGCCCAGCTGCTTATATATATATATATAATATATATATATATATATAATATATAATATAATCTATATATATATATATATATATATATATCTACGGTGTCTTTTAGAAAACTATCCGACCTTTTATTTTTTCAAAAGCTAGATGGATTTGAATCATGTGCGCTTGCATCAGCCAAGCTTGAACCTCCGTGTGCATGCGTGAGTTTTTTCACACCTGTCGGTTGCGTCATTCGCCTGTGAGCACGCTTTGAGTGAGCAGTGGTCCACCCTCCTCGTCAGATTTTTATTGTGAGGAAAATGTCTGAACGATTTGGAGTTTTGCTGCATCAAATTTTTCCAGAAACTGTGAGAGACAGCCAGGTGGAAACCATTCGGAAGATTCAGACGACTTTCAGCGACGATTCTATGGGGATCACACAGATTAAGGAGTGTTACAACCGGTTTAAAGACGGCGCACAATGGCGGAGGGTGCGCTGCGCTCTGAGCGGCGATCAACAGGCTGAAATGACCAGATCATTTCCAAATTGAATGCTGTGTTGATCCGGGACGTCGTCTGACTACTACAGAAATGGCAGAAGATGTGGACATACCACTTTTTCGGCACATTCCACTGTTACAGGAGTTTTTGTCATGGAAAGAGGAGCGGAGGAATTCGCCACGGAGCCTCTAATGGCGCGGGACAAAAGCACCTCCGTGTTGGTCTCACAGGACATGTTGTAACATGCCCAGCTCTTGCACCATTCGGAAGATTCAGACGGCTTTCAGTGGCTTTTCAGTCGTGTGACTATCCGAGAAATTGTGGATGAGCTGGACATGCCACAACATGTCCTGTGAGGCTTCATCATGGCGTTGCCTTTTGTCCCGCGCCATGAGCGGCTCCGTCCTGATGCGCAAATTCCTCCACACATCTTTTCATGACAAAAACTCCTGTAACAGTGGAATGTGCCGAAAAAGTGGTATGTCCACCTCTTCTGCCATTTCTGTAGTAGTCAGACGACGTCCCGGATCAACACAGCGTTCAGTTTGGAAATGATGTGGTCGTTTCAGCCTGTCGATCACCGCTCGGAGCGCAGCGCACCCTCCGCCATTGTGCGCCGTCTTCAAACTGGTTGTAACACTCCTTAATCTGTGTGATCCCCATAGAATTGTCCCTGAAAGGCGTCTGAATCTCCCGAATGGTTTCCACCTGGCTGTCTCTCACAGTTTCTGGAAAAATTTGATGCAGCAAAGCTCCAAATCGTTCAGACATTTTCCTCACAATAAAAATCCGACGAGGAGGGTGGACCACTGCTCACTCAAAGCGTGCTCACAGGCGAATGACGCAACCGACAGGCGTGAAAAAACTTATGCATGCGCACGAAGGATCAAGCTTGGCTGATGCAAGCACATGTGATTCAAATCCATATAGTTTTTAAAAAATAAAAAGGTGGGATAGTTTTCTAACAGACCTCGTATATATATATGTACAGAAGGTATATGAGCTAAGATAAATGTATAATATATATTATATATATATATATCTATATATATATATATATATATATATATATATATAATATATCAATCAATCAATCAATTCTTTTTTTTTATATAGCGCCAAATCACAACAAACAGTTGCCCCAAGGCGCTTTATATTGTAAGGCAAGGCCATACAATAATTATGTAAAACCCCAACGGTCAAAACGACCCCCTGGGCCAGTACAATAACTTCAGTTTTATCTGAGTTTAAAAGCAGGAAATTAGAGGTCATCCATGTCTTTATGTCTGTAAGACAATCCTGCAGTTTACCTAATTGGTGTGTGTCCTCTGGCTTCATGGATAGATAAAGCTGGGTATCATCTGCGTAACAATGAAAATTTAAGCAATACCGTCTAATAATACTGCCTAAGGGAAGCATGTATAAAGTGAATAAAATTGGTCCTAGCACAGAACCTTGTGGAACTCCATAATTAACTTTAGTCTGTGAAGAAGATTCCCCATTTACATGAACAAATTGTAATCTATTAGACAAATATGATTCAACCACCGCAGCGCAGTGCCTTTAATGCCTATGGCAATGCTCTAATCTCTGTAATAAAATTTTATGGTCAACAGTATCAAAAGCAGCACTGATATATATGTATATATATATATTATACATTTATCTTAGCTCATATACCTTCTGTACATATATATATATATATATATATATATATATATATGTGTGCGTGTGTTTGTGTGGTGTGTGTGTCTGTGTGTATGTATGTGTGCGTATATATATACAGTAGTGTTCAGAATAATAGTAGTGCTATGTGACTAAAAAGATTAATCTAGGTTTTGAGTATATTTCTTATTGTACATGGGACACAACAGTGGTCTCAAACTATTCCAGAAAGGGCCGAGAGGGTGCAGGTTTCTTTGCAGCCACTGACTCCAGCAGGTGATTCACTGATTAACATCACTTGGAGCAGGTGGGATGAGTTTCATCAGTGAATCACCTGCTGGAGTCAGTGTCGCAAAGAAAACCTGCACCCTCTCGGCCCTTTCTGGAATAGTATGGAGACCACTGGGAAACAAAGGTACCAGTAGATTCGGTGTAGATTATCACAAATCTAACATAACCCAGCATTCATGATATGCCACTATTAAGCTATGAAATTGGGCTATTAGTAAAAAAAAGTAGAAAAGGGGTGTTCACAATAATAGTAGTTTGGCCTTCAGTCAGTGAGTTCGTTCATTTTTTGTGGAACAAACAGGTGTGAATCAGGTGTCCCCTATGTAACGATGAAGCCAGCACCTGTTGACATGCTTTTTCCTCTTTGAAAGCCTCAGGAAACTGGGACGTTCAAGACAGTGTTCAGAAGAACAGCATAGTCTGATTAAAAAGTTGATTGGAGAGGGGGAAAACTTATACGCAGGTCGCAAAAAATGTTACTACTGGATGTTCATCTACAATGATCTCCAGTGTTTTAAAATGGAAGAAAAAACCAGAGACGCATGGAAGAAACGGAAATCAACATCAAGATGGATAGAAGAATAACCAGAAATGGCAAAGGCTCACCCATTGATCAGCTCCAGGATGATCAAGACAGTCTGGAGTTACCTGTAACGTGCTGTGACAGTTAGAAAGACGCCTGTGTTAAGCTAATTTATTTGCAAGAATTCCCGCAAAGTCCCTCTGTTAAATAAAAGATGTGCAGAAGAGGTTACAATTTGCCAAAGTACACATCAACTGGCCTAAAGAGAAATGGAGGAATATTTTGTGACTGATGAGAGTAAAATTGTTCTTTTTGGGTCAAGGGCCGCTGACTGTGAGACGACCCCCAAATAACTCAATGAACACTGTGGTTATACAACTAAATACTAGTTTAGCTGATTCACAGGATTGCTAAAAATCAGTTTGAACATAATAGTTTTGAGTTGTAGCGTCAACCAGCAGACTGCTACTATTATTGTGAACCACCCCCTTTTCTACTTTGTATTTACTAATAGCCCAATTTCATCGCCTTAGAGTGTGCATATCATGAATGCTTGGTCTTGTTGGATTTGTGAGAATCTAATGAATCCCTGCTACCTTGTTTTCCCATGTAACAATAAGAAATATACTCAAAACCTGGATTAATCTTTTTTAGTCACATAGCACTACTATTATTCTGAAAGCTACTGTATATATATATAATCATAATATATATATATATCTTAGCGTCATATACCTTCTGTACAGTTTGTAACATTTGTTATAGGTGTAAAGTTTTTATTAATATTATTTGTTTTACTGCTCTATTTTTATTTTATTTTTTTGCACAGAACTTTGTCTTTTATGTTAGCAGCGAGTACCGCAACAATTTCGTAATGTTGTGAACTTGTTCACTCATATGGCATTAAAACGTTTCTGATTCTGATTCTTTACAGCACGGACAAAGAGTGGAGGTCAGAGACAGCCAACCACGGTGCAGCATTACTGTTCTTGGTAATAAAAATGAAAGCTGGCAAACAGGCAGAAAAATTTGTGACAAACAGTGTTGATATGAACTAGACAGGAGTTTTCAAAGTATGGGAGAGGCGAGCCCCCCCACAAACACACACACACAAACCCCCAATGACACACATACACACAATTTCATATCTTTCTGTTTCCTTCTATTCTTTTACACAACTTAAACAAATTTTAAAAAGTATTTTGTGTGTTTTAAGGAACTGTCTATGCATATTGTACAGCCTTTGTAACATTTTAAACATGTTCTTAAAGAACTTTCTATTCTTTCACATATTTTCCACCCTTTTCAAAAATTGTAACGTGTTTTTAAAGAACTTTCTATTTTTTCTATTGTTTAAGCATTTTTTTTTTTTACATTTAACTTCTCTGTGTGTTTTTAAACGTTTTTGGCATAACTAATACGAGGTCTGTGTGAAAAGTAACGTACCTTTTTATTTTTTTCAAAACTATATGGATTTGAATCACGTGCGATTACATCAGCCAACCTTGAACCCTCGTGCGCATGCGTGAGTTAAATGTTTAAATGACATTTTGTAATGAAAGATGTGTGGATGGATTGGCGCATCGGCAGGCAGCCAGCGCAGCGCGCCACCAACAGGAAAAAAACCACCTCTGTGTTTATAACCAGGTGGCTTTTGATGGCTTTCAGTAGAGTGAGTATCTGAGAAATTGTTTAACAGCTGGACATGTTCCAACTTGTCCTTAAGGCTTCCAACGGAGGTGTTTTTCCTGTGGCGGCGCACCGCGCCGGCTTCCTGCTAATGCGCCAATCCGTCCGCACGTCTTTCATTACAAAACCTCCTTTAAACAGTGGAATGTCTGGATAAACTTGCTGATCCCCGACTCTTCTGAGTTCTCTGTTCTCTCACGATGTCCTGGGTCAACAGAGGCCTAAATTTGGATGTTTTCAGCTCGAAACAGGCTGATGACGGCGCCTCGGAGCGCAGCACGACGTCCCGCTCCGTGGGAATTCCTTAAAGCGACAGTAACACTACATAATCTCTCATCAGCCGTTAAAATTTTCACCGAAAAACCAGCTGAATTCTCGAATGGTGTCCACTTTGATCTGCCTCACAGGTTCTGAAAAAATTTGATAAAGCAAAGCGCCAGTCTCTCAGCAAGTTGTTAGGACAAAGGAATTTCCGACGGGAGGGGTGGACCACTCCTCACTCAAAGCCTGCCCACAGGCGAATGACGTAACCGACAGGTGTGAAAAAACTCTCGCATGCCCACGAGGGTTCAAGCTTGTCTGATGTAATCGCACGTGATTCAAATCCATATAGTTTTTGAAAAAAAATAAAAAGGTCCGACACTTTTCTCACAGACCTCGTACATTTACCATAAATAATAAGGGATGGGTATTATAGATTTTATCGATATCACTGCCATTATTGATTCTGCTTATCGATCCGGTTCCTTATCGATTCCCTTATCAATACCTCCTGTCAATTTTCTGTGTACTGGAAAGTAGGCTTTACAGGTTTCCAAATATTATAACATTTATTGTGTCTTAAAGTAAATAAATATGAAATTGGTCACTGGATTCTTGATCTCTGGCATAAATAAAATAAACCAAAATCTGTAGTTTTTGTCAAAAGCATTTCCGTTCAGACATTATGGCACAAATCTAACTCCACAGGCCTCTGAGCTTAGCTCTTACAGCCGGCTGTGCTGAAAGTCAACATCAATGTAATTCATAAAGAATCCAGGATGTCTCATTTTGGGAGGGAAAAAAATGTTTCATTCTCTTGTCTGTGTTACAGCGTTTGGAAAGAGGTGTCATTTGATTTAAAATGGCAATTTGCTTTGACGTTATTAATTCCGAGCCGGACTCTACACTGTCTCGGCATGCAGAGCGGCACAGTGCTTGGAGCTGTGCAAACAGAACGGATGACGATTCTCATTTCTTGCCTGGCAACAAGACAAGAGTCCCAGTTAGTGACTGTAATCCACCAAAAGTGACTCACGATTGAAATTTTTTAAATGGCTTTGAGAGGGGAAGCAGACTTGTCGCTTCTGAAAAGCAGCGAAGCAATGAACCAACGAAGCAGCGGATCGGAGCCTGCTTTGTGTTTTCAAGCTTCAAAGCGGAGCCATTACAGGAGTGGCTGTAATCAATGTAAAGAAGTTATCATTACCTCCGCCAAGGAGGTTATGTTTTCGGTCGAGTTTGTTTGTTTGTTTGTTTGTCTGTCTGTCTGTCTTTTTGTCAGCAGGATAACTCAAAAAGTTTTGAACGGATTTTGATTAAATTTTGTGGAGTGGTTGGAAATGACAAGAGGAACAAGTGATTAAATTTTAGTGGTGATCCGGATCACGATCCAGATCCCAGAATTTTTTAAAGGATTCTTCACCATTGCGGGATAGGGGGAATTTTGACATTCTAACTCCACAAAAACAAGGCAGAAAGGCTTGAAAAAATTAGGGTGTAACATAGTCACATATTCTATTAAACAGTTAGGTTAGGTGATGATCGGATCCGGATTCCGGATCTGGTGATCCAGAATATGCCAAAATACAGGGAAAATAGAAAATGTGTCAGTGTGAGGGGACAAATGAAGCTAGAGATGCACAACTAACACAAAATTGTAGCTGAATCTGTACTGATTCAGTAAGGTGTCATCAGATTTGATGTAGCTTCAAATGTTATGAGCTAGATCCAGAAGAAAACCCGCCCATTACAGAAAAATTGTTTTTATTTAATAACTATTGAACTAATAAAGACATAAAAGTGATTCCAAGTTCTAGTGGTATGTTTTCATGGTCAAGGATGTCAAATATAAAGGAAATAAATGTGTATGTATCATAGTTTTGGTTGTAACACTGAATTATTGAATAGATCACTGTGCCAAGGAGGGAATCTCTTTAGGGTCAGTGACCCTATGGCCTTGTGTAGCACATGCAACACTTAAAAATAGTTCTATTTTGGAATTTACTGTTATTTATTTAGAGAAGTGTTTCATAAATGTTAAAAAAAATCATATATTTGCAGTTTAGTTGAATAATAAATTGAATTTTTCTCATTTGTTTTTGTCTATAAGCACATGCAATATCAATATTAGTGCTTAGATGACAGTAGCTTCTGGGAAAGGTGCAAGTTGCAATAAACTGTGATGCCAAGTGCTAAGGATACATGCTATCCAGTCACAGCAGATTAAACTTTTTTTACTCATGAGCAAACATCATTGTTAGACTTTTTTAGGTTCAATGATTCCACGGCGTGTAGATGTTATAGCTTCAGTGACCCCATGGCCTTGGCAGAGGTTTGCACTCTCCGAGTGCTTCTAGTTTTCCCAATAAAACACCCTCATAAACAACAGCCACTTTGAAGGACTGATAAGGTACTCATTAAGCAAAAAGGCTATTGATGTCACTGGATCAAATCATTTCTTGATGATTCCCAAAAAGAACCGGTGTAACAGTATATCTTCCCCCTCACCCTGGAACCCCCCAACCCCTGACAGGCAACATTCCTACAGGGCAGCACTGATTTACCCAAACCTTGAAAAGACCCAATTAGAATAGAGCAACCTTTAAACTCTATATTTCATGGATGTTTTAATGTCCCAGATAAAGCAGTTTGATTGCAAAGAAACCAACCCAGTCTCATGGCAAGTTGTGATTCAGCAGCATGAAATATATATGTTTAAGAATAATGAAATGAGGGGGCCTATAATGTCTGCCACCTTTCTCAAATCTCTTTTGTACAAACTAGGTCATAAATATAAAGAGTGGCAGATAGGGATCAAAAGAATAATAAAAAACGTAGCATGAAATTGACAAATATGATTATTTGAAACACTGTGATTCTCACTGGATGAGCAACTCGGCAGGAGAAAGAATGAATAAAGATCTGTTCAAATCATTTTTATCCACTAAATATTACAGTAAAGTGCTTTCAAGTTTTAGTAGCATGAAGAATGAGTCAAACTTTATAGTCCCAGCTGGTGTTGAACTACATGGCAAGTGACCCCACAATAAGTGAAGCTCAAATGTATTCAAAAGAACAATGTCCCTGGAACAGACCCTTCTCTACCCTGCAAAAATCAGTTTACTTCTTATTACGTATACTGACAGTATGATAATTAAGCAAACAATACATTTATGTTATACTGAAAGTATGATAATAAGCAAGCAATACATTTATGTTAGTTTTTCAACACCCAGTATGATAGCAATAGTTTGTTGTAATGAACATTTTAATTATAATTAAAGTTTTAGCTATTTGTAATCATATAACTATATTCTGCTAGTAAATATGTAATCATGAAATATTATTAATTTGGTGTATTACATGATATGTTTTACTGTAATCTGAAGGTTGACCTAATTTAGGTGACATTTAACCTAAAGTGAAACACTGAAGGCCAATCGCTTATTCCAGGTAATGGCTTATAAGCAAGGCCTATCCCTGTGTCCATGCCAAATTTTGGGGCAAATTTTCAAAAAATTGTGACCAGGAAAGTTATTTCATTGAATTTGTTTGACCTTCCTGTGACCTTGAGCTTTGACCTTAAGGTTGATCCTTTTGTGTACTGAGCTGTACCATACAAGGCTGCTATATGTGAGGTTGCAGAGTCTGCAATGTAAACTGTGTGCTGCACAGTGAGTTAAGGCGAAAAAATGCAATGATTACAAAAAACCAAAACAAACATACATCCTAACAAACATATCTTGCCAAAACTTCATTTTGGCAAGATATGGGTGGGGTCCATTGTGGAGTTCTTCAGGGGGGAGCGCGAGGGATGGGTATCATGAACCATTTTGTCTTCCCCACTGGAAAACCTCCCCCCACAGGGGAAGATATCCTAGGATATCTACCCCTGCGGGCGGTGTTGTACTAGGATATCTTTCTCCCCTGGCACTCCCCAGTGGGCACGCCTCACAGTTTGAAAACCATTGAACTAGACTACACTGTCTCATGATTCCCAATCTAGAAGCAGTGCTGAAAGCTTCATACTAATTCTGCATTCAGAACAACTCAGAAAACCAGATTCTACATCTGGAGTTGGTCCCCGGGTGCCGGACTGTGGCTGCCCACTGCTCCTAGTGGTTGGATTGTATCTAACTGTAATGAGGATGGGTTAAATGCAGAGGACAAGTTTTGTTGTATGTATATATGTGCAATAACAATAATGTTTCTATTCGTTTCTATTCTATTCTATTCTATTCTATTCTAACTTCTGAAAACCATGTGTTTACTTGATGAACCCAGAAAGTAATATGTATAGATGCAGTAGAATAGTCAAGCTTTGTTGTTGTTATTACAAGGGACATACATTGTGTTCAACTGCTTGTTGTGGTCCACAACTTGTGGATAAGCAAGATGGAAACTGTGTCTGAATGAATTAGACATAAACATATATGTGAGGATTTCTTCTGATGTAGTTTGAGACTGATCCAATGGTGATATTGCTTACAATCGAGCAAAAAAAGGAAATTGGTCGAATTCTACTTTGAGACCAAATCAATCGTGCAAACACAATGACAATATCAATGTCACTTTGCAGTTATAAAATCTCCAGACAGAAAGACAACAAACATGGAGGATTGTAAAGAAGTTTCAAACTGATAGAACTGTTCACAATGTTAACAAAAGGAGATCTGTCTGAACCAGAGGAGCGGTGCACATATTGAGCACATCTTGTGAATGCCAAAAGTCTTACAAACTGAGGTGAAATTAGAAATGAACACCAGAGAAAAAAAATTCCCTGAGATATGCTTCAAGATGACATATGACAGACATCAGTATCCAAAAGTGCACAGATTTTCTATGGCTTTATTTTTGTGGCACTTTTTTGGAACACCCTGCATAAAGAATACAAACATATCCCACACAAAAGAAAATCATTTCTTAAAGTAATTAAACTGCAATTGTAATAATACTGTTTCAACATCCTTATGACATCAAGTCAGATAAGTCAGCCCACTGAATTTCTGCCCAACTTGTAGAGCAAAAAATCCAACCTGACATGTTCATATAATTTTTTTTCAGAGTTGGAGTTTGGAATTTCTGACTTCATGATACGTCTTGAATGTGGCAAAACAAATTGTTCTCCTGGCTGCTCCATTTGGGAATCACCACAGCAACTCATTGTCATCCTGACATCTACTGGTCAATTAAATTATATCAACTGGACATGATAATATTGTGAATAAAATTCATTTCTTTCAGATTCTCCAGCAAGTAATACTATTTAGATGGGCTTTAGTGAGAGAGCGAGAGAAAGAGAGACATTGCAAAATAACACACTTTTTTTTTACACAAAATCAATCACCAAAAAAAAAAAAAAAAAATTAGCACACACTAAAAATAAATAAAAAATAATAATGGTAAAGAAAAAGAGACTAGTTAACAATATTTTCAAATGACAAAGGTTGTTTGAGCCTTGCATTCGTGTCCAACCATTTTTGACCAACCTGCCTGTCACAAACAGCTCTGGTTAGTATAAGGCTTTACTGGTGTGGATAGCCGACCTCTGTCGGTACACAAGAAGGCAGTCCAAAAAAAAAACAGCAGTATAAAAAAAACATCAGGCTTAAGCCACGGTTGATCAAACGGGCAGGAGGTCAGGAACAAAACAAGGCAGGCAGGGCTATGGAACATGAGAAACAGAGCTGGAGAGAAGGCACAAGGTACATCAATCTGGCGACCAACTACTGCACCCAGTGAGCTTATAAAACATAGATAATGAGCTGCAAATCGGGAACAGGTGTGCCTGGAAACCACCAGAACAAGGGTGTGGCTAGAGAAAGAAAAACACGCACCACCAAGAACCCAGGGACAAACAAGAGAGATACAGATATGCCCAAGCAGAAAATCCCAGCAAGAGAATAAGCACACAGAAAACCAATGAATCAAAGAAAATAACAAAACAGACCAAAAAATAAAACAGACAAAATCTCAAACCCTGACAGGTTGCAAAAAAAATTAAGAGACTGTCCTTTTTTCGCATACAAATTTATGTTGATGCCCAATCACAAAGTATCTTGATGCCGCTGACCTTTTAGATGAGTGAACTAAACAGTCCCCAATCAGAAAATCCTGATTTATTTATTTTGATTTTATTTATTTTTTAATTTAACCTTTATTTAACCAGGTAAGTTATTAAGAAAAAAAAATCTTATGTACAATAAAGACTTGTTTTTTGGTCCCTAGTATGGAACACCTTTTAAATATTAAAAATAATGTTTTAAAAGCATCTTGCTTATTTTTCTTGTTTTACACCACACCATTACACCGCCTTCCACCTGAATTATTGATACAAGGTAGGATGAATCCATGCTTTTACCATGCATCCAGAAAGTATTCACAGCGCTTCACATTTTCACATTATTTTATGTTCACTCTTATTCCAGAATGGAATAATTTTTCCCATCAAAATTCTACTCACAACACTCTGAACATGAAAAAAAATGTTACTTTTTGTTTACTTTTGCAAATTTATTAAACATAAAACACTAAGAAATCAAACGTACATAAGTATTCACACCCTTTGCTTAATACTTTGTTGATGCAGCTTTGACAGCAATTATAGGGTCAAGACTTCTTGAATGTGATGCCACAGACTTGGCAATTTGGGCATTCCTCTTTACAGCACCTCTCAAGCTCCATGAGACTGGATGGGGAGTGGGGGTGCACAGCTGTTTTCAGATCTCTGCAGAGATGCTCAATCAGATTCAGGTCTGGGCTCTGGCTGGGCCACTCAAAGACATTCACAGAGTTGTCCTGAAGCCACTCCTTTGATATCTTGGTTGTGTGCTTAGGGTCAATGTCCTGCTGAAAGATGAATTGTCACCCCAGTCTGAGGCCAAGGGCGCTCTGGAGCAGGTTTTCATCCAGGATGTCTCTGTACGTTGCTACATTCATCTTTTCCTCAATCCCGACTCGTCTCCCAGTTCCTGCCGCTGGAAACATCCCAGCAGCATGATGCTGCCACCACCATGCTTCACTGTAGGGATGGTGCCTGGTTTCTGCTAAATATGACACCTGGCATTCACACCAAAGAGTTCAATATTTGTCTCATCAGACCAGAGCATTTTGTTTCTTAAGGTCTGAGAGTCCTTCGGGTGCTGTTTGGCAAACTCCAGGAGGGCTGCCATGTGCCTTTATACTCAGGAATGGCTTCCATCTGGCCACTCTAACATACGGGCCTGATTGGTGGATTGCTGCAGAGATGGTTGTCCTTCTGAAAGATTCTCCTATCTCCACAGATGAGCTCTGTGAGTGACCATCGGGTTCTGTGAGCACCGAGTCACAGAGTAAACACTGGTTTCTTGGTCACCTCCCTGACTAAGGCCCTTCTCTACCGATCCCTCAGTTTAGAAAGGTGCCCAGCTCTAGGAAGAGACGAGGTGGATCTGAACTTCTTCCATTTACAAATAATGGAGGCCACTGTGCTCATTGGGACCTTCAAAGCAGAAGAAATGTTTCTGTATGCTTCCCCAGATTTGTGCCTTGAGACAATCATGTCTCAGAGGTCTACAGACAATTCCTTTCACTTCATGCTTGGTTTGTGCTCTGACATGCACTGTCAACTGTGGTACCTTATCAGGGCTGGACTGGGGAAATTTTTCAGGCCGGGCATTTTTAACCAAGACCAGGCCACCAACAGGTATCGAAGGGGAAAAAAATTAAGCCTGCTGTGACAGTGTGGTTTTTTTTTTTTTTTTGGTCCCTTAACCGATCAATGTGCACCAGGAGACACATACATTTTAACACTATAAGAAGCATTATGAAAAGTTCTCCCGACATACAGTTATCATAGGCTTATCAAAAGTACGATCTATTGACAGTAGGTCACATTACTTTTTAGACATAATAAGCTGTCATTTCATTCAGCCTTGTTACTTAAATTTAGAAATAGAAATTATATAAAAACATTTGTAATAGAAATACTGTAGGCTATACTATAAATAATATATCATTACTTGTGTGATACAATTCATCATATAAAGCAAGAAATGACTGGATGACTGGACCAATGACTGGATACAAAGGTTGAACTTTTGAAACTGCAATACACAAAAAGGCCACAAGATGGAGACAGTTGTCTATCTCACTACAAGCTACAAGTAACATCAAGGATTTATTTTATTACCAATTTGTGTTGCTAATCAACTTAGAGAATGACTCTCAATTTAAAGTAAAATGTTAGGTATGTGAAATTACGCCAGGACTTGGGAAAATACATTTTAGACAGGGACGCCGTTATACCACGCCACCGCACCGCAGACTGTGCAAAACAACATACTTCGTATGACCGACGCACGACCGTCACACAAATAGAATAAAGAATAACGAAACAACCTGGCGGCGACAGCATGGTAGCTAGCCATGCACACCATTTGCACAGGTTACATTGCTAGGCTAGGTTACATGACTGGCAGAGTTAGCACGAACGAAAATAATATCCAACCTTAATTCATATCTGAGTGACCCAGTTAGACAGCACTTTACTTTGGACCAGAAGATCAGAATGTCTCTCTCACACACAGATGTCTGATTTATGAACAAGTTAGGTTGCTGTTCATCAATTAATAGCTGAAGTTAACCTTCACTTACCGTCATGGCTGTAGTGGTCCCCGCCTCACTTTATAGTCACCCTTTCTTGACTTCAATGAAAATAAATACTTGTTTTATAAAAAGTAAAATAAAGACCTCTTTCTTGACCTCATATTTAACTGTTGACAGCACTGTAACAGTAAAACTTGTCATTTCTAACCTACATTGTTAATAAATGTAACTATTAAATTCTTTCTAACATTTTTCTAACATTTAATTTTTCTCTAAACATTTTACTTGTTGAAATTATTATTATTTTAAGTAGTATTAATAGTTGTACTAAAAAAAGGCTTCAAAACTGGACCTTTAATCTAGGGGTGTTGTGAGGGGGGGACATCCTTGCCCCACGCCCCCATTCCATCTGGATTTGCCCCTGCTTTGGCGTTTGAGCACAAAGAATGGATAACATTTATTTATGCAGAAAACATGACCAGATTTACAGGTCAGAAAGTTTTATTGCGTTTTCACATCATGCGCTCCCCAGAAAGAGAGTTTAGGTGCATTTGAGTGGAAAATAGTGTTAGTTGTTGACGCGTCGCGGAGGATCAGCTGTTTTAACATGCAGATACGGAGCGGCTCAGCTCAGCTCTAAATAAAGGAGGAAAAAAGCATAAAAATGTCTTTGTAAAGCTCAGTGCAGGTGTGCTGTTATCACCGCGCTTTAAGAGGTGACGACGAGTCATAGCTGCTACAAAAAAAAAAAAAACAAACGCGGATGAAAAGCTCACAGCTCACTTTACTTCATAAAAAAAAAAAAAAAAAATCCGCAGGCCAGTAGGCCATCAGGCCAGCGGGTAAATGCCCGGTGTGCAATACTATCAGTCCAGCGGTGTACCTTATATGTAGACAGGTGTGTGCCTTTCCAAATGATGTCCAATCAACTGAATTTACCCCAGGTGGACTCCAATTAAGCTGCAGAAACATCTCTAGGATGATCACTGAAAACAGGATGCACCTGAACTCAGTTTTGAGCTTCATGGAAAAGGCTGTAAATATAATGTACATTTGATTGCATCAGACCAGGCAATGATTTCCCAGCCTTCCTTTGTCCAATTTCTGTGAGCCTGTACCCACTGTAATATTACTTTCCTGTTCATAACCGGGATTTGAAACTGTTTTGATTTTTTGCTGCTGCAGGCCATCTACTTTATGGTTTGATGAGATGTATGTTCAGAGATGCTCTTCTGCATACCCTGGTTGTAAGGAGTGATTATTTGAGTTGCTGGGGCCTTTATATCAGCTAGAATCAGTCAGGGCATTCTTTGTGACCTCTGTCATCAGCAAGCACCAAAGTGAAAACTTTTCCGTTTTCCATGTGGGCAACGCCGCCTGTACGGCCAGAATGCCACAGCCACCACCCAAACCATCCCATGGCCTGCTTCTTATGTGACATGTGATTTGTCTATGCAGAATCTACCGCCAAATTTGCTGTCATTATACCAGTACCAAGAGTTGTGTCAAGGTCTTGCAATTTAACAACATGGGTGCAACATGGTTCAAAATGTGATTCATCAACCAAGCATTCCACCAATGAATCACTAGTCATGACCAATACTGATGCTTGCAGCTGAAAGCCTTCAAAGTGTCATCAAATGATGTACAGTTGTAGTATGCGGGATTTAGTCTGTGAGGCATAATCAGCCTGAAAACACTTGTTTGGTTGTTTGTGAGTGACTTCAAACCCACAACATACGAGACACTGATCACCTTTTATACTCTGGGAGAATCAGTGAATATCAAATGTCTGATTCAGCAGATGGTAACAGAGGTGTGGTTGTACCAGTGCCAGTGGTTTGGGATTGTGTAAAGGCAATCATTTTTTTTTTTCCTTTGACACTGTAAAGGTTCATTATGGGCATAAATGCACACCACTGCTTTTAAATAGGTTAATTAAGACTATCGCTGGCAACAGATGATAGCATTAAAGCAGCCATCAGTCTAATTAAAACGCTTAAAGCCTTCCATTTGCAGACCTAATCACATCACTATCCTTTTTTTTTTTTTTGCAGCATCTCTCCTGAGCACTCCAATATCTGTCACAGTGTTTGTTGTTTAAATCTTTGCCCTCCAATTTTTATTACTGCTTTGGGAATGTATTATTCTAGTCATGGCATGTATGTTTTAGTTTTACAACCCAATTTGGCATGAGGAGCTGGAAATAATTGCAGACAATAATATGGCCATAAACTTAATTCAAACTAATACTTTGTGCGTTTTTGGGAGTTACTCAACTAAATTCTGTTCCTCAGAAATTTACTACTGACCTCATCTGTGTTAAATCACACATTAAATCTGTAATTTAAGATTCAGCTTCAGCTTTACACAACTAAACATTTGCACTGATTATTTCTGCTCTTCACTGGAAGTAGGAGTAGAAATTAATGCCACATGAGTCACTGTTCAACCTTTTGATGTGTGTTGCATGAGTTTACTCTTCACTCGAGTTTTTTAATGCAGAAATTGGTCCATAAACCCCAATACATCTTCAATGTTTCAATGTTGTGGTCAACCCAGTGTGTTTTCTTCTCTGCCAGTTTAATGACAGAGTGCAAGGAACATTTGCCTCCTACTGTACAGGAGTCTGACCAATTCCAGAACCCACCAACATGCTTTCATTCATTTTCTACACCGGCTTACTCCAATCAAGGGGGCTGGAGCGGATCACAGCAGTCATAGGGCATGAGGCAGGGCACACCCTGAACAGGACACAAGTTTATTGCAGGGCCACATAGAGACACACAAACACACACAACTTATGGTCAACTTAAAGTTTCCATTTCACCTAATTGCACATCTTTGGAGTGGGAGGAAGGTGGAGCACCCCGAAGGAACCCATGCAAATACAAAGACAACATGTAAACTCCACACAGAAAAGACAAGGTGGGGTGTGATCCTATGACCTTCTTGCTGTAAAGGAACAGTGCTAACCACTGTCCCACCCACCTACAAACATTACTAGTCAAATGATTGCACTCATTTTCCCATTCAACTGAATGTTTCTCTTCTACTGACAAGATGTTCTGTCTCTTGTTGATCCTTGTTTTCATTTTTTCCCTGCAGCACTTTCAGATTTGTATTTATGAAAGGTGCATAGTAAGTAAAATGTATTAGTATTATTATTATTATTATTGAAAGGGAAAGCATGTCCAATGAGTGACTGACATTTGGTAACTTTGATGTCACCTGGGCAGTTCCTACATAGGTCTGTTTGAGTTTGGTTTTCACTGGGGTGAAGAAAAAAAAGATAACTTTGACCTTTGACTTTCATGACACTGACCTTTTGTGGTCTGACTGTCATCCACAGATCAAGTTAGGTGTAAATTACCCAAAAGACATGTGAAAAGTAGTGAAACAAGCAGGGAGATGTATGTTGACATCTCCTTGGGTTGATTTTGGCATCTCGGGTTGATTGTGGAATCTCCGTGTCAAAACAAGCTCCTTAACAGTCCATCAGCCAGTAGTCAATTTTGACCTAATCAGTACTGCTCCAGGGGACTAAACAACACCTACAGTCCAGCCTCAGTATGCCATGGTTTAAAGGAAATGTATGATGGACATCCCAGGGTAGTAGCTATAGCCAGGTAGGGTTCAGTGGGGGGTATAGAATGGACAAAATTTTAAAATGCTCCAATCATATCGAAAAGCATACAGTTGTGCTCAAACGTTTACATACCCTGGCAGAATTTTTGTTTTATTGGCCATATATCAGAGAATATGAATAACACAATTTTTTTTTTTACTCATCATGTTGGGGTGAAGTCATTTATTGTTAAAAAGCTGTGTTCACTCTGTTTAAATCACAATGACAACAGAAACTACCCAAATGAACCTCATTAAAAGTTTACATAGCCCTGTTCTTAAAACCATGTATTACCCTTGTGTATGTACAGTGGGGGAAATAAGTATTTGATCCACGGTCAATTTTGCAGGTTTTCCCACCTACAAAGAATGGAGAGGTCTGTAATTTTTGCCATAGGTACACTTCAACTGTGAGAAACTGAATCTAAAAAAATAAAAAATAAAAATATCTGAAAATAACACTATGATTTTTAAATAATTAATTTGCATGTTATTGCATGAAATAAGTATTTGATCCCCTAGAAAAACAGACCTTAACAATTGGTACAGAAACATTTGTCTGCCATTAGAGAGGTCAGACATTTCCTGTAGTTCTTGACCAAGTTTCCACACACTGCAGCAGGGATTTTGGTCCACTCCTCCATACAGATCTTCTCCAGATGTTTCAGGTTTGGAGTTTCAGCTCCCTCCAAAGATTTTCTATGGAGTTCAGGTCTGGAGACTGCCTAGGCTACTCCAGGACCTTGAAATGCTTCTTACTGAGCCCCTCCTTAGTTGCCCTGGCTGTGTGTTTGGGGTCATTGTCATCCTGGAAGACCCAGACACAACCCATCTTCAATGCTCTTACTGAGGGAAAGAGCTTGTTTGCCAAAATCTCACAATGCATGACCCATTCATCCTCCCTTCAATACGATGTAGTCATCCTGTCCCCTTTGCAGAAGAGCACCCCAAGAGTGTGATGTTTCCACCCCCATGCTTCATGATTGGGACGTTTTTTAGGGTTGTTCTCATCCTCTAAACATGGTAAGTGGAGTTGATTCGAAAAAGCTCTATTTTGGTCTCATCACATGACCTTCTCCCATGCTTTCTCTCAATCATCCAGATGGTCACTGTTGACCTTCAAATGGGCCTGGACATGTGCTGGCTTGAGCAGGGGGATCCTGCTGCCCTGCAGGATTTTAAACCATGATGGCATCATGTGTTACTAATGTAATCTTTGTGACTGTGGTCCCAGCTGTCTTCAGGTCATTGACCAGGCCCTCCTGTGTAGTTCTGAGCTTTCTCAGAATCATTCTTACCCCACGAATTGAGATCTTACTTGGAATCTCAGACTGAGGTAGATTAACAGTCATCTTGTGTGTCTTCCACTTTCTAATAAATAATCATAACAGTTTTTGTCATCTCACCAACCTGCTTGCCTGTTGTCCTGTAGTCCATCCCAGCCTTGTGCAGGTCTACAGTTTTCTCCTTGATGTCCTTAGACAGCTCTTTGGTCTTGGCCATGGTGGATAGGTTGGAGTGTGATTGACTGTGTGGACAGGTGGCTTTTATACAGGTAACAAGTTCAAACAGGTGCAGTTAATACAGGTAAAGAGTGCAGAATAGTCATTCTTAGCCACTCCTTGATTTCTGTACAGGTTCAGGTCTATTGTACATTGTTATGGGTCGTGTTCTCATTGTTAGTCGTCTTCTGGTTCCTCTCCATTTTGGAAGTATTTTTGGTGTTTCCACAGTGTTACAGTTTTTGTTTATCCTTCACTCCTGGTTCCCTCAATGTTATTCATGTTGTCACAGTATGTTCACTACAGATTATAAAAGCATCTTGATTTTTGGCAGTTATACATCTAAGTTCTGGCTGCCTGCTTTTGGGGTTCAAATTAACTGTTCCTGGCTCCATCCACAGCGGGTGCAAACTATTTCTTTTTAAAACCATATCAGCTCAACCAATAACTTTTATCACATTTTACCAAAATTCAGCAACTTTGACTTTTGACTCCTGTATAAACTGAAATTGATCTTGTCACCAATTTTACTGTTTTTTATGCAATGACTCCATAATATTCACTCATAAATAGTCCAAACTATACTTTTTTTTGGCATTTTTATGATTAGACAAATAATGTGCTATCCTATTCAATATAACTGGAGCATTTTATATTTTGACTCCTGTGTAGTCCTTCATTGACCCCTATGTGGCTATAGCTACCATCCTAGGATGGCCATCATACATTTTTTGTAGACCATGGTATACTCAGGCTGGACTGTAAGTGTTGTTTTGTACCATTAAGTGGTACGGAAAGCCTGCTTTACCCATGAACTATAAGGGTTGGGTACACAACTGACAAAATTGTCTCTCAAATTATAGTATAATGTTGCCATGTATTGGATACAGTACTGATTTTAATAACACAGTACATGTAGCTGGAGTGTGCATACTTTCAGTGCTGTAGTGCTCTATGTTTTCAAACTTTAATTGGGTCACTGTATACAGTAGGGGAGGCTGTGGCCTGGAGGTTCGATAAGTAGGTTTGTGGCCAGAGGAGTTTTGATTTAATTCCCCACTCAGATGGGAAACTCACTCAGTTGCCCTTACCTATGCATGGCAACACCTCACATTTACTGTGTGTGAAAGAGTGAACACGAGGCACCACTGCACAATGCTTCAAGCGTCTACATGACATAGAAAAACATGACAGAATTGCCATCCATTTGCCATTCATATACAGTCATGTCCCCAGGTATATGGAAGCCAGTGAGGAAAGCCATCAAGACACTCATAACAACTTTCAAGGAGATAAAGGTTTTTGTACCTGTGAATGGAAGAACTGGGCATAGCACAACTTTTGTCTCTTGCATCACCAGTAATACGGCTTCATGTTGTAGTAGCACACAGACGGTACCATCTATACTTGTCTCGTACACAGGTATGTTGGTGGATATGGTTAGTGTTTGTTTTCTCAAACCCTTTTGGGATGTGTTGAGGGATTTTAAACTGCATTGCTGATTGGGTTGTGTCAAGTGTGATAGTTGTGCAAATGTATGTGAACTGGTGGCATTTTTTTAAGGTCATCGATTTGGGTAGATGGAGGAGTTGCAGTTCCCTGACACATCACTATGCTTTTATTCACACCAATTGCGAGGCTGAAAAGGTCATGTGGTGCTGCAAAATGTTCCATCTGGGACAAAAATTCTGCATGCTGTTATGAGCATGCTGAGAAGGTTGCGTCATCTCCTAAATGAGCACTTACCTTGTTTGGTCTTAGCCTTCAGACAGGCAGTGCTGAGGAACTCAGCATCAGACTGAGTACTGTAGTAGATTGGCTCAGTGGCTGATTTGAATGTGTAGCATCTGTGTTTGTGCCTTTTCTCGATCAAGACTAAGCTCCAAGCTTATAATTACTGTATATTGTTCCTTGGCCTCCAGAAGTATTTCTGTGTAAGGTGATGCTATTAAACTTGTAGAGCGATTCACACATCTCGGCAGTGATGTTGACCTTTCCTGATCATCGGTTTGTGAAATGAGATGCCTGGGGATAGTTTATGAAATCATGAGGTCTCTGTACAGAGGTTATTGGTCAAGATGATACCTTTACAGGAGAATGAAGGTCCAGGTTTTAGGGTCCTGGTGCTTCGTGACCAAAGTAAATAACTGGATGTGTTTGGTTTGGGGTCTGCAGAGCATCCTTGGTTAATGCTGGAAAGACTTTGTTTCAAATGCATGGTTACTTTGGGTGACTCAGATAACACGTACCACTTGCATTGTGAGGAGGTGTCAGCTAAAATATTTTAGCATTTTGATGCATCCAAACCAACCAGCTACAGACCAATTTCAAATCAGAAAAAAAAAAGATTTCTAATGTGCTGGAAGAATCCAAAATTCCACATCCTGGGATTGTTTTCCATCTGGTCCTTCCTGTGTGTAGTTCGCATGTTCTCACACTTACTGCATTGGTTCCTTTTGAATGCTCTGGCTTCCTCCCTCTTCCAAAGATGTGCAGGTTAGGTGATTTGGTGACTCTAAGTTGACTGTTGGTATGAATGAGAGTGTGAATATGTCTGTCTGTCAGTATGTGTCAGTACTGCGACAGAGGGGCAGCCTGTCCAGGGTGTACTCCAAATCTCACCCAATGACCACTGGAATGGGCTTTAGCACCCCACCTCTCCCCAACACTTTATGTCAAGTTTGGGAACCTCACATCTCCATGGAATGCAGGACCCCTCATGGACGTGGCCATGTTGCACTGCCATGTTGATACAGTAGCTTAAAAGGGACATAAGTGCTCTGCCTTTTGCAGCACAACTAGAAGAATGAAGGATAAACAAAGAGGAACTTGTGGTTCCTTCACTGTATACTGTCTAGTGGCTGCTAGTGCAGGCAAGCAATTCTGAGAACCTTCATGTTTGTGACATGGAGGATCATACACACTGTTTATCAAGGGAGCATGCATCTCCGCTCCCAAAGATGGAAAAATCTGAAGGGAAACTACAACCAAGATCACTAATCGTATAATACAGTCTGCAACTTCACCACTAGATGACACTAAATCCTACACGCTGTAGCTTTAAGAGAAACCCACTTTTAGTCACATTTAAAATAAGTTTTTTCCATCACAACTTTTTATCAACCCTGCAGTTTGAGGGCACAGAAATGTTTTTCATTTGAGATGACTTGACCTTTCTTTTCCTTATTTAATTCCATTTTTAATTTGACATTTTATTTTCCTTTTTCTCTTCATCCTGTGCATTTTACTTATGCCTCAGGTTTCCTACACAGCGGGTCACATCAATAACAAGTATTATTCACTTCCAAATAAATTGCATAAACTTTACAGGAAGCAAACTCTTGAGCACCACCTTTGTGAGCTGGACGTGCTTTCTCCTTCCTCCTTCATGCTGACTGCTGATGGTAAAACCGTTTCTGGGAGGAGGACGAGAAGAAACTGATATAGAGACGAGTGAAATGAAGCGGAAGGGAAGAGATTAAGTGAGCTTTTACGTTCATATCATTTGAATTTAAAGACAGCTGAAGAGTGTTAAAAGAAGCTGTGAGCAGAATCACAAGAACATCCTAAAACCGGATTTCCACTTTGATAGTCTTGGAAGCAACATTTTTCATTCCTCAAATGTCGAGTATTTTTCGGGACTTGATAGAAGGTTACTGTTATGTGAAGCACAAAATGCAAATCAAAATATTTGTAATTTGTCTTTCAGCGCTCCGGGGGGGGGGGGCTTCTGGTGCTCTGCTTTCTCTGTGAGCTATTTTAAATAATAGCAACACTCTCCAAAACTGCGTAGCCATCTGCTCACTGAGCCAGCAAAACAGGTTTTGCTCTATCCAGGGGTTAAATGCTATTCAATATCAGATATGATCAAAGAGTGGTGGCTGATATTTGGTTGATCATGAAGCTGAAAGAAGCGGAGGATTGCGCCACCATGCCGCTCATGGCGCGGGACAAAACCACCTCCGTGTTGGTCTCTCAGGATGGCTTTCAGGTGGCTTTCAGATGGCTTTCGGTTGCTTTTCAGTCATGTGAGTATCCGAGAAATTGGGCATGAGCTGGACATGCCCCAACATGTCCTGTGAGGCTTCATCACGGCAGTGCTTTGTTCCTCCGCACGTCTGTCTCAATGTACCGAAAAAATGCTGATGTCCACGTCTTCCGCAATTCCTGTGCTAGTCAGACGACATACCGGATCAAGACAGCATCCAGTTTAGAAATGAATGGCACATTCCACTGTTACAGGAGTTTTTTTCATGGAAAGAGGAGCGGAGGAACTCCGCGTGTCGCGGCGGAGTCGCATGGCGCAAAACAACGCCGTGATGAAGCCTCACAGGACATGTTGGGGCACGTCCAGCTCATGCACAATTTCTTGGATACTCACACAACTGAAAAGCAACCGGAAGCCGTCTGAAAGCTGTCCTGTGAGACCAACATGGAGGTGGTTTTGTCCCGCGCCATGAGCGGCATGGTGGCGCAATCCTCTGCTTCTCTTTCCATGAAAAAAACTCCTGTGCCGAAAAAGTGCTGATGTCCATGCCTTCTGCCTTTTTTGTGAAAGTTAGACGACGTCCCGGATCAAGCCTCTCCTGATGGCTCCCTTGACGACTCTGCTGATGACGTCAAGGGAGCCATCAGGAGAGGGTCCGTCCCATCATTAGGAGGGACAGTTGCCCTGTCATTAGGAGGGTGCTAACTAGAGCACAATAGGTGCTAATTAGAGCTATTGTTTAGTCACTAGCCTATAGCAGTCTGCCTTTCAGTAGGAGGGGTCTGGTTAGGTTTAAAACTCCAGCTGTTGTGACGTCTTGATTATTCTTCTCTAAAAGAGTCAAGACAGAAGTCAGACCACCAGAGCAAGAATTTTAGCTGAGGAAGCTTCTGCGATTTGAAGCGAAACGTCCTCGCGTCAAGCAACCCAGTCCAGTCGAAGATTCAAGCTTCTCTACTATGGAAACCACCTGGACAACTGAGAGCCTACACAGAAACTGTGTAGCTGGCTTTCACTCCCAGACACATCACCGTCACATAAAAAAAAAAAAGAAAAAAGAAATCAACAGGTGAGTGAATTTAATTCTCAAACCTTCAAATATTCCATGAATCTTTCACAGAGTGGCTGCAATGACATGACTGGACCCTCATATGTCTTCATGGTTCTTTGAGTGCTTATATGTTGGGTTGTTGAGTATGACAATTCTTAAAAAAAAAAAATTGAACTCATCCTTGTTTGGAGAGCAACAGTGTCCATGGGGTTCTGTCCCGATAAAAAAAAAGAAAAAAAAAAAAGACTTCCAATTTAACCACCAGGCTTGGCCAATTTGTAGTTTTCAACAGAGTTTATCCGACTCTCTTCAGAAGGAGTGGAGTGAACTTGAATACTCGCTGTAAGTGCCTGTAGAGCCCTATAGATTGGACTTTATCTTTGGGAGTAGAGAATGGGACCAATTTACTAGGGGCATTTGTCCACATTTGGAAAAGTAAAAGTAATGCTGGTTGTGTTGGATTTTATCTGGCCTTCACATGGTGAAGGTAGAGAAACAATATTATAGCAGAATTGCTGTCGTCTGCATTAGCAGACAGTAGATGATGATGTCAGATGCAGAATGTTTCAGTGTTAAGGACATGGACAAATTATCTTAATTGAAAGATACAAAGATTTACTTTTTGCAGAGCTTTATATAAAAAAGCCCTGGTACTGAGGAAAGTTTAAAAAAAGTCTTAAACGTTTTGTAACAATACAACTTAATTCCTCTGTAATTTCAAAAGAATATTCACATTGGCGTGATTGAAACTGGGTGACTCTCTGCACTTAAGTAATCTGTCCCTTGCTGTCTCATTGTTAATGATAAAGTAACATCAGGTTTGTCTTTGTCAATGCAGCAGATGGTAAACGTTTAAATTTGTTTAACTTTTATGTGAGAACTATCACAATGCACCATTGCCATGCTTACAGTCAGTGCTGACATAATTTTCCTTCATCCCCTCATTATAAACAATGGAACAGCTTTACTATCCACCGCTTACAGCAAATGTGAATGCTGTAGAAATATAATGTGACCATCAGCTCAAGACAATCATAATACAGGAATCAAGGTGAACCTTGTGGGTTGTGCATAACGACAGACACTTAGTACTTCTGAAAGTACTAAGTGTCCCATATGGTGATTAGTGCTGCTGTTTAAAAATAAAAAAAGGTCTGCTACCAGTGGAAGCCTTTCTGTGTGAAGTTCCTCAGCACACACTCCTACATGCAGATTAGACCGATGTCTAAAACTCACTATTGCTGTAATTGGTTGCCTGTTAACTCCATGACAGACTGGCTATCTTTGCTGGATCAATCCTGTCTCCCTCCAGTGCATGCTGGGACAGGCTCCAGTGACCTCTTTGACCCTGTACCGGGAGAAACAAAATAAAATGGATTTAATTTCAAGAGACTTATAAATGTTGATGGATACTGGAGTATCTAAATGAGCTGATTCATTGCTCTGATTGGTTGCACATTCCCATGAGATAACTCACTCCTCAAGCCAGGGGCTGTCCACGATTGATGTCATTGGACAAGCATGAAGTCGATTTTGGCTTCATTGATCTTCACTGACTAAGTAGACAAAAGCTGTAAAAGTACTTTTTACTTAAATTTACATTCTAAGCCTTTGTAACATCGATGCCACCATGTTTCTGTCAACATCTTCATCTCAACTTGTTCTTTATACATGTATGGAAATCCATCCATGTGACATGCAGCAGCCATCACCTTTGTTATTTTGTTGTGGATACAGTCTCCCGTTTTGCTGTGATAAATTCTCAGAGTAATTAACCTCAAATTACCATGCATAAGCAGCCCCGAATCTTCCAAATTAATCATAGTAATCAGATTCTCTTCTGCTGTGATGCAGGCTTTTGTTTTACTTATTGTGCCCTTAACCTATGTAATTAATTTTGCCATGCTTCTCTTTTGTGAAATTTCCTTTGGCATGCCCTATTTCACTTGCAAATAATTGTCGGGGTGTTGGACTGGCCTTCTGGATTTCATCAAACACTCCTGTTCATTCATCCCTATAATGCTTCCTCTCATGTTGTGAATACGAAGGCCGTTTTAAGATTTGGGTATTTGTTTATTGTCTGGGGATTGTTCTGCAGTATGCACTGAAATAATACCACCAGACTGTGCTTTTCAATGTGGAATCATGCCAAGATGGAATTATGCTCTGACCTGTTTCAGGCCTGAGCTGTTACTCCAGTTGGCAAATGGACTAATGAGAGACCAAGCCATTATGCTGGATATTGCCAAAGTCACATTAATGAGAGTTTTGAGAAATGCTCTTCTTTGGTAGTTTGAGGCCACATGTTGAGAAAGAGATGTATGGAAAAGAGTGAGTGGCAGGTATTTCTTTTTTTTTATTATTTTGTATTCTTTTTTTAAGGACATGTTCTATTATTCCAAGATTGCTGTGTGACTTTAGGGCAGGACATATCCTGTCTGCCATTCTGCTGGATATGTTATGATAATGGATCCCAGCCAGAATAAGTAGCAGAACCGAATGTGGTTGACAGAGAGGTCACATATAAATGTGTTTCAGCCAATGGATGCCCAGCTATTATTCCCATCTAAGAGGGCATTCATAATATCGTGCACATAAAACAGCACTGTGGCTCTGGAGATGATGAATTGCAGCTTTACAATACCATATGCTGCAACATGGCAATGTAAAATTCAGTCTCATTTAATCATTTATTTTCCCAATTAATGAACATCTGAATTAACTTGTTACATGTCAAAATCTGCTTTAATATAACACCTAAATAGATCCTTGTCATTTAATTGGTGGTTTGTATGTCACGTGATAGGGATGATTCATCCTATTTGCCATTGTGTTCTATTGACTGTGCAAATATGGTTCCATTTATCATGCAAATTTGGTTCCATACATTTTGTACCATTGCAGAGCGCCACCACTGCGTGTGCTCACACTAGTAGCAACGGTGAAACAGAAGCGCTGACTCGTTGTGTCAGTAGCTGCCGGTGTATTGAAGTCAATACTGACTCGCTTTTATCTGTAACTTCCGCTAATTTTTTTAGTGATTTATTGGTTTAGCTTTATAAATGTTAACTTTTCAGTTAACGGGTTAATGGTTATCAAAGCTAACTTTTTGGTTAGCTGTGCCCACCACTGATCATATCTTGCCAAATCAGATTGCATCAAGTCAAATCATTCCATAATAAAAAAAGTCTTGTTCTTAAATCATATCTTAGTCCATGTATCTATACAGTTGTATCATTTTATAACAGAGATGCACATGCCTACATTTATGATTCTGACTTTTTTCCAATAATCTGGGAAAGAATGCACATTTAATTTTTGACCAGTTTCACAGTATGTTGTGCCACTTTCCAGTTGGTAAACACAGCCCAAAATACACAGAGAATCCAGGGAAACTCTCAATATTGGAAACCTAGAAGTGGCTGCTCCACTGCTTTGCAATATGTCAATTGGGTAGAAGAACATAAACAACTCATGGTTGCAATTTCAGCAAGATATTTAGACCATTTTCGTTACATGTTGGTAAAGTCTGTGATGCTTCTAATTTCTGAATCCACTAAATGTTATTCCCATTTGCAACCCACTTGCAATGTTATTCTCTCTTTACAATCCATGTTAACGTCAATGCCAACCCCAAAAGTGCTGCTCGTGAATGATTGCTTGCAATGTGTGGCATTGTGAAATCTGAATCCTTGAGCTGTCCCAGAAAACAAACATCTTTAACAGCTTTCCATGCATGCACTTCCACGGAGCAGAATAACCGAGGTATTCATCTTCTAACAAGGTAATGCTCAATCCAAAATGTGTCTCTCTTGCCCATTATTGAATTAATTTGTTGGTACCTCAAGACTGAAGGGCCATTTAACAAATCCTCTTTTGATTCTAAGTAGCTCCTTAATGCATTGGTCCCTTCTTGTTGCAGCCATTTTCAATTAATCCTTTTGCATTATGCATGATTGCATTAAACAATCCAATAAATTGATATGGAGTCTCTGACTGCAGGAGGACTCTGTTAATGGATATAAAATGGAGTTACACCACTCTGGTATGAATTCATTACTTCACTTATTGTTCCAAAAGGTAACCCGCAAGCTCTGGGTCACACTTTCATCTTTGTTGACCATTTCCTTACACACATTATTTCCACTTTTACATTTGTGCCCCATTAAGACTTGACAGTGGAACAGTATTACGGCATAAATACATTTGAATAACACAGTCCATATTGATAATGTCATGCTGTAATTGTGTGATTGTAATTACTTGCATTTCAAAGATGTGTTAATCTTCAGGTGCATCCCTTTATGAAGTTTTTTTAAGGGACAGCTGATGCCCTAAATTTTAGCCATACATTAAAGCTGTACATGTGTGCTTCTAAATACCATTGACATACATATGCAATATAAACGATGAGAACACCACAGTTTTAAAATTGTTCACTGACACCAATACGGACACTGTGACCGGCTGTAGATAAAGTAAATAATACAGGTGCCATTGTAATGAGATAATCAGTCAGTAGGTAGACTATATTAAGCAACATTTTGTCCTCAAAGTTAACATACTGGAAGCAGGAAAAATGGGGATTCATATACAGTGCTGCTTGAAAATTTGTGAACCCGCTGAGCTTTTAACACGTTTGACTTTTTTGTGACATCAAAAACACAAAACAAAAATTCTGGCTTTTTATATTAAAATTTCTAAAATGATGCACTTCACACTCACAGTGAAATGTACTCTTTACATCATGAATTAAAATAAATAAATATCTAAAAGTCAAAATGATGGTGTGAATAATTAAGTGTAATTGCCCTAAGACACCCAGACAACCCTGAAGTAGTGATAGGCTTCTGTGTCTGTGACTGATGAAATTGTGCATACTGCAAGTTTTGAATTTTGCATCACCAATTATACAGCTTCATGATGAAGTGGTATAGAGGAGGATTTTTTTTTTATTTTTAAGAAACCTTGAAAGTTCATCTACCTTTTGCCAGAAGGCTTCTTCAGGGTTGTCGAGGTGTCTTGGTTGCTTTCCTCGCTCATCCCTTAGTTTTCATGAACTGTCTGCTCCAGACTGATCTACCATGGAGTACCATACTGTGTGCATTTCTTCATAATTGAAAAAAAAAAGTCTAAGACATAATTCACTTTCAATGTATTTAGTTTTATATAGCTCCAAATCACAACAAAGCTGCCTCAAGGTGCTTCACACAAGTAAGGTCTAACTTTACCAACCCCTAGAGCAAGCACACAGGTGACAGTGGTAAGGAAAAACTCCCTCTGATGATATTGAGGAAGAAACCTCAAGCAGACCAGACTCAAAGGGGTGACCCACTGCTTAGGCCATTCTACCTGTAAGTTTACAATACAGAACACAACAACAGCTGACAAGAGTCTATGCAGGACTCTCGTCAAGACATAATCAGTGTCTTGGAAATGTTTATGTGTCCATCCCGACTTGTCTGAAGAAGACTGGATGTAAAAGTTTATATGTGTTGTACTAAAGGGTGCACTTACTTGTTCACAAGGGGTTCACAAACCTTAAAGCAGCACTGTAGATATGAGTGTACTTTGACAAGGTCCAAATTGTGATGGCTTGATGACTGGGCCAAACCATTTCCAAAACTGCAGCTGTAGTGGGACATCCCCAGTTTGTAGTGATCAGTACCCATCAAAACCTGTTATAACTGTATCACCATGTTATAACTGATCTGTGTACAGAGTGATCACAATCTGCAATGTTTGGAGTTCCTTAAACTTTTGTGATCCATTTTCCCTCAGTGACACAGTGTAGCCTCAACAGAAGTCTGTAAGTTGATCAGCTAGCAGATGAATGCCACATGTTTTCACATTTTCAGAACATTTAATGCATAAACTCAAAACCTGACCAAATATATTTCTAGTAAATATATCACATTACACTGAATATAAGATGGAACCACATAAGTAAAATTTCAATGAGTTATAAGGACTTGTTTTTAGACACTGGGCCTCATGTATCAATGTTGTGTATGGCGATATTTGAGCATATATGGGGTGTACGCCAAAACGGCTGCGCTACTTGGCATTTATCAATGTGGTCGTTGGCATACGCTGCGCTGAAAATATACACCAGGTCGAGAGGTGGCGTAAATTATACACCAAAATGAACCAGCGCTGGAATCCACATAAAAATGAAGATGATCAACATGATAAACAGTGCCATTATACAAATCAATGTATATGTTACATAAATAACACTTTAGATAATACAATAATTATACAATAATACAAATCCCGCTTTTGCGTGGTCACATCGCTGACTGCAAAGACAGCGCTGCTCGCCCTTTTCTCCAGACTTCGAGCCTGGAGCCAGAGCAGCGCTGAGCTTAACTTCATGTGGTGTGATTGTTTTAGACTATGAAATTGATAATAACAACTGTAGTTTCGTCATTCCCTTAATTCGCCCGTGCTGCAACCAGGTTTTGTCGTCTCCATTTGGTTGTCACAATAAAATAAATACAGAAATACATTTAAAAAATAAAGAAATCTGACAGATTAGGCGTGTCTTATTAATTGAACGAGCAAATATCCACGTCAAGAATTATTGACATGTGAAAAGAGAATACAGTGGTCCCTCGCTATAACGCCGTTCACCTGTCGTGGCCACGGAGTCTCGCAGAGTATTTAGTCCAATTTTGCATGCCTTTTTTTTTTTTTTTTACAGTGTTCTGTGTATCTGTTTATAAGAATCTTGTCGCCCAGAAGAGAAAAGAGCGCCAACAACTACTCATAACTGTGTTTGTCACACAGAAACAAACACCTGCTGCAGCGAGATGTGAGTGGAAAAAGGCGCGGCGTCAGGACGCAGAGGAGCGATCTGTGACATACTGGTCAGTCACTATTAATAATTTCTTATGTGTCCGACCTCGTTCGTTGATCGTTAAAATTAATTTGTTAGTTCTAAATGCCATCATAATTATTTATAGGAAAACTTTGTATTTTATTTCTCAAACAAATGTTTGGGCCTGAAACAGTTTGATATTATTTTCCTACTAAGGTTTGAACTTTGAGAGTGTTTACACATGAGAGAAAAGTGAGAAAATGTTCATGCCTGATTGAGAAAGTGTATAAACTGTGTAGTGAGGGGTTTTACAGCTTTGAAATGTCTATAATAATTGTAAAAAATAACGCTGACTAGCGTCGCGGTTTCGCGTATTTCGGGCTATTTTTTAGAACGTAACTCCAGCGATTAATGAGGGACCACTGTAACACTTTATTGATTATATACTACAAAACAATTGATACGATGGCCGCTTTTGACGCTCTATTGGCATGCGTCGTGATTGGTGAAGTTCTTTTTCATTGCTGTCTTCCCGGCTTCCATGTCGTAAAATGAGGGTGTGTCTGAAGCGGACTCTGAATATTTATGGGCGTGTTTATTATAATTACGATCGTTTCCACCCGCCGCATTTATCAAGATCACGTCAGGCGTACGCCAGAAATGGGCAGGTGCGCACTGCTTGATACATGTCACGGCGACTTTGGTGTATTTCAAGTTTACGCAGTAAATTTACGCCACAAGTGCGCAACATTGATACATGAGGCCCAATACATCTAAAATCTCTTGTTCAGTGAAAGAGTGTTTAAAACATTTCATTTTGCATTATATCGGAGATGGCACAAGCTTTTTTGATGTCACGTCATTTAGTAACAGTGGAGAAACGCATTTTTGGTTTGTTTGTTGTATAGCCGCATCATTTCTCTCTGAAGGTGCACAGAACTGTCTGCTTCAGTTGCACATCATCAGGGAAGATTCATCTATGTTTTGGGTTTTTGTTCGGGTTGGGGATGAGGTTAGGGTTTCACACCAAAGGCTACCCAACTCATCACATGTTGAAATTCGGTCAGAATAAACCTTTTACATCAAAATGTTGGGCGTGATAGTGCTTTGATTTCAAGGCTGCTTTGTTTGTAAAAGAGGTAACGCTTTCTAAAAGTGGAAAAATGTACCTCAACAAGCATTTTCTCGGCTAATTTCAAAAGCTGTTTTATCTCAAAAAGCCACAATATCATATCTTATTTCAAGATGATGGTTGCTGGATTTTTACCTATGCCAAGGAGGTTATGTTTTCGGTCGCATCCATTTGTTTGTTGGTTGGTTGGTTGGTTAACAGGATTACTCAAAAAATCCTCAACGGATTTCGATGAAATTTTTATCAGGGGTGTATCTTGGCCTAACTTAGAAGTCATTAAATTTTGGTAATGATCCGGAACACGATCCAGATCCAGTAATTTTTTAAGGATTCTTTATCATTGCAGGATAGGGCCAATTTCAACATTTTTGCATCTAACTTCATAAAGACGGGTCACAAGTCTATGGGTCAAGAAAAATACATCACATTAAATCACACTGTCTTTCCAAATGAATGGGTGGTAATGTATTTAGAAGTGTCTGATAGTATGGTGCCATATGGCTTTGACATTTTATTAGTTCAGTTCAAAAATTTGTGATGAAAAAAAAAAAACTGTGTACACAAGTGGTGGAAATAAGGTTCCTCTGTAGGGTATCTGGGCACACACTCAGGGACAGTGTGGGAAAGTTGAATAACTGGAAGGAACTCTGTAGTCGAGCTGATGCACTTGGCTTCAAAAGTTGCCATCTGAGGTGGTTTGGGCATCTGGTGAAGTGTGGACTGACATGCTTCTTCTGTAACCACTGTGACCCAGTCTCAGATACGTGCCAGAAAATGAACCGCTGTAACATAAAACCCTTCCACCATGTTTGATTCATACTGTCTGCACACTGTTTGAGTTAGATAATTATGATACTGCTGAGCTTCAAATCAATGTCACCCAATGTCAAGTGATCAAAAGAAAGGTAATATATTACTTCATATAAGTGTACGACATATATATTTAACAAAATCCTCGGAATAACCATTCTACATATCGCCCATGTTGAGACAGTGGACCAAACCTTAATCTTGGCCGGTGACATTTAACCAGTACCCCCCCCCCCCCACCCTCCACACACACACACACACACACACACACACACACACACACACACACACACACACACACACACACACACACAAGGAAATCTTTTTGTCTTTGGTTGATCTAAAAATGGCTCAAAACGCTTGAATTATGTTCTTCACACACCCAAAAACAACATTCTCACATAATAATAATAATAAATTAGCTGTAGACTGGTGTCTTGTCCTTGGACAAGAGGGTGTACCCTGCACCCCGCTCTGACTGCTGGGATTGGCTCCACTGTGACCCTAAAATGGAATAAGCAAGTTTAGAAAATAAATGAATGAATAAATTTGCTGTCTTTTAGTCACACAAAGAATTGACGTCTATTAAGATTTAAAGTTGGATCACTGGATTCAGGAGTTCAGAGCATTAACCAATTAGACAAAAGAAAGGGTGTGTCAAATGAGGAAATTCTTGCCTTAAGTAGGCAGTAAATGTGTAGAGCAGGGCTTCATTTGTGTCTGCTGTAGTGCCAGTCACAGGATAATCAGAAACCCACATTTTACTTATCAACTACAGCCCATATTCCAGTTCATCTGTCCAACTTCACATTAAGTCCCCAAGGCCATGTTACAATTATTAAGCACAACAGGGAAGCTATGAAAAGGACAGGCAGATGCAGACTGAATTGCTGTGTAGGGATCAGATCATGGAACAGCACAGGGTGTCTGATCCCTGTGATGTAGCTCTGAATATTTCATGATTACTGTCCACTGCAAGTTTATTTGCTCAGTGGGGGTACATCTACTAATTTTTGTTCCAAAGTTTTTCTCACTGGCATATTTGTTGAAATGTCCATGGAGTCTACTTCATTTCATTTTGCTTTGTAGATTTATGTAAAACAAGACAAATAGTTTAAAGACCAATTTAATAGCTTTTCACAATGATTTCAGAAAGTGTACCTTTGACTTTCACCTCACCTCTTTGCTTGCAAACATTCACTGAATAGAATTAAACAGGCCTCAATTACCATACAACCTGTGCAAGTTTCTTTGCCTACATCAATGTAATGTATGAAATATCATCCAAAAGAGTCTAATTTAAAGACCATGCCTTTTCTTAACTAGCAAGCAATCTTCTCGTGGTATGATATATATATATATATATATATATATATATATATATATATATATATAAAGAGCTTGTCAAGAGAACTGGCTTTGTCCTGGCGGTTGAGCTAGAGTCTGGTGGTGTCAGAGAGGAGGATGTTGAGGAAACTGCGCAGCATCCTGGAAACACCTCCCACCCCCTGCATGCTACACTGACGTCCTGTCAGGGCACCTTCGGAGACCACCGAGGTGCACCACAGAACTCCATAGGAGGTCTGTCCTACATGTGGCAATCAGACTGTATAATCCCCCCCGTAGGATGAATACATAATGAACAGTCATTCAGAGTTATCCAGTGACTCAGAGTTATGTGCAATATTGTTGAGCATCTTGTGCAAATGTCTTCCAGTCATTTTGCATGAATTGTACTTCTAGCAATAAATAAATAAATAAATAAATTGTTGAGTTTACCTCTGTTTGTTTGTTCACAACCCTGCCAGAAAGCTAACAAACCAAAATCAGTATTTTGTCTACATATGCACACAAAATGGATGGAAATTGACTTAAAACAGAAAATACGACTGCAAATCAGAAAAGAGTTTGGAAAGAATGGAAAATGCAAATACAAAAAAAGGTTATTTTTCTTACATTTACTTTGACTTGACATGAAACCAATATATGTAATGTTTTGTGTGGTCAAGATCAGTTCATTTGTTAATAAACATCCAGTCCTGCATTTAAGGTCTGCAACACATTAAAAAAAAAAAAAAAACAGTTGGGATGGTAACACATTTACCACTTTGTAATTTTGGCACAAGACATTTAAAGACATTTTGCCATTGAGGACAGCAAGCAGCGATGCAGGTTTTCTCATGTTCGTTCTGCAGACACCTGTGAAGGTATGCAACAGTACGGTGTTGCTCTTGTTACATTTTTTCTTTTTGAAATTGTCCATGCATTTTGTACTTGGAACAAGAAGCCAGGACTGCATGCAGGCCGGTCCAGTATTCATTCTCCTCTCCTGCAGTCATGCCTTTGTAAAGTGTACATAATGGATTTTCATACAAGAAAACAGATCCCATTTTCTGGAAAACCCCTGCTGAACTTCTGTGGCTTCTTTTGAATCAAGCCTTTCTATGTTCCACTTGACAATGAAGTGGAACATAGACTATAACAACTCTGTACGCTGTTGCATCACAACAGCGTACAGAGTTGTGATGCAACACAAAAAAGTGCACAATTTTTCCAGTCATAACCACAGGTGCAGATAACACCTTCAGAGTTGTCATGGGTCTCTTAGCAGTCTTCTTCACCAGTCTTCTTGTTTTACAGCCATTCAGATTTACTCCAAACAGATTGTCACACAACTGGCATGGCTCAGCTCAAGGTTGACTGGCACGCTCCTGACCAATTAACTAACTCCTGTTGCCAAGAACCCTAGCATGGTCAGCACCTGTGTGGGCATGACAAGCCCTGGCTCCTTGCCGTATTGCGCTTTAGGGCTGGCCACAGTTCTGCACGCATCTCCAGTAACACTGGCCTTGGTAAAGGCCCCTTCACACATAAACTGGGCAAAAGAAGCAGTAACCGGCCAAAAATCCATGAACAAATATCGGAATGGGGAAGTGCGAAACATTCACCTGCTGTCGGAAGGAACACACAATCAGAGAGGTGTGCACGTTACCGCAGCGATGGTTTCATGCACGCTCATGTTCACGCGCACAGACACAGTGCAAGCATGTAGAAAGTTACGTACACAGCAGTGGAGGAGCAAAAAAAAAAACACCAAAATTTCTAATTTCTGTTATAAAGCACAGATTTAGCCTTCACCTAGACGTACACCAAGAAATAATGAAATGACACGGATTACTGTTCTCCCTTTTATGTTTTACATGAATTACCTGATGTGCTCCACTCATGAAGACATCACCCAGCTCTCATCTCAACTCATGAAGAGCTGGATCCCACATCATGAAGAGCCGGCTCCCGTGTCATGAACACATCAGCTGACATGGCATGTCCAGCATACAGTGATCCACTGGTGACCATATTGCAAATGTGGTATGTGTTTAATGTGAGGAAATCCCGCAGTAACACGCGCCTTGCAGTGATTTTCTGCATGGCACAATATTCACCAGCATTGCGGTGCTCTGATGCAGCAGTCAGCTGACAGGCGCTGTATGTCCACAGCAAAGCATATGAGCAAAGCGATCACACATGAATGAATTCACACCTTTACCCTTATTTGCTTTATTTAATTTCCACTCTTTCGGCAGTCATGTAAACTACCATTTACATGGTGGAGCCTGCCCAGCTGGCTCATTAATTTCAAACCGCCGTGTACTGAGACGCTAGCCGGTCCTTCTGTGATCATGTCTGTATGAAATTATCAGAATGTCATGAGGGCATGAGCACCCGCCAACACATGTGCATTGCGTGTTCACCAGCTGAGCTGCAGTACACAGCAGTCAGCTGTTCCAGCATCGCACTGCGCTGGAAGGTAACTGGACTCCGGGACCCTCAGCCACAGCTGACAATGTTGGATTCATCATGGTGTGTGTTGAGGGGGGGTGGACGACACACTCCACAAGCCATTTGTGTGTGTGTGTGTGGGGGGGAGTTCAGCACAGTCACACCCATGTGTGTTGCTTTGTAACGGCACACTCGTGTTGCACGTACACAATTTTCACAGACAGCTCAAATGTGGTCATCTGCACTCCACTATCGTGCCAGAAGCGCAAATTGCCACACCTTTTCTAAGTGCCCAGCGAGCAGTGTTGGACGTTCATGTGTGGTACCTGGAATTTGGCCAACACCTCCCGAGAGGGGGGCCGGATGGGCACTCACAGGGCACTCGCTGTCTTTTGGCTGCTGGTGTGCGCGAATGGTTGTGGCTACAGCCGTACAAGGCCATAGAGGTTGCTCCGATTTTTCATGAGTGGCATGCAACACCTCCTTTGTGCACCAGTCAACTTCAATCGTGTTATGTGTGAAGGGGCTTTAATCAAAATCGGCTTATGAGCCAATTATTGTCATTTGCACATAAATCCTTGCGTTCCTTGAATACACACCCATCTCGGATTGCACTATTTGCAAGGTCCACTAACAATGTTAATACAGTCATTGTTAATACCATTTTCCTTCTCACTTTGTGCATGCTTTTAAATCCACCTATTGTTTATAAATGTGTCTCTGGTGCGCACATCATTCTGATGAGTTCTTGTTTTCACACTATTAACAGTTTCCCAGCATCAGCTCTACAAGTCACCAGTGGACCAATAGCTGTAGAAAACCTGTGTATGCCAGCCATGAACTTGGCATGGGGCACGGCACATTTCCGCAGTCATTTCACTTTTGATGCATCCGAACGTTAGCCTTTGTACACGAGGCCCCAGGTCACTCTCATGTTAAATGTGGGGACACACAATATGTTATGGGCTGGCTAGGGCTAGAGATGGGTTGGTTAATTTAGAGGCTACCTTTGTGCCATAACACATGGTTATGCATGTCTTTGGCTTTTATATTTTTAGTTCATGTATGTGATTTTGAAGAGATTATTTTTCATTGTCAGTTTAAAGGGTATCATTTTAGACATTTTAATATAAAGACACCTGAATTATTATATTTTAAATTTTGGTCTTATTAATATCATTCAGGGCAGCACGGTGGCTTAGCGGTTAACACCGTTGCCTCACAGTAATAAGGTCATGGGTTCAATTCCCGCCTGAGGCCTTTCTGTGTGGAGTTTGCATGTTCTCCCTGTGTTTGGCTGGAGCCAATCACAGCAGTCCCTTAATTGGACTAAGCGGTTGAAGATGAGTGTCTGTGTGTGTGTGTTTTGTGTGTGTGTGTGTGTGTGTGTGTGTGTGTGTGTGTGTGTGTGTGTGTGTGTGTGTGTGTGTGTGTGTGTGTGTGTGTGTGTGTGTGTGTGTGTGTGTGTGTGTAAAATCATTCAAACATGTAAATGTTCAAGGGTGCACAAACCTTTTGGCAGCATTGTATCAAATCTGATGGATCACTGATGGTTGAAATGAATAAGTTTGGAAAATTTCTTCTACACTTTTGCTCCTGTCACAGACAAGGATTTTTGTTTCCCTGTGTGAATAACACTGCACTGAGCTAATAATTTTCTGTGTATGTGGTTGTTCGTGATACCAGTTTCAAACCGATGGCTGTGTAGCTCCAGGACTGATGCTCCGTAATCTTGTACAAGTTTACCGTGTGAGATCTTAGACAGCTCCAAAAGCATTTTTCTGCTTTCATGCACACTGCAGCCACACTATCTGATGTTTCCATAAGTCTACCACCTTCTCCTTCCTTTCAGTGAATGTGTTAACATCACTCTTGGTGCATCCTCACAGGACATGAGATGCAATCACTGCTGCAGCATTTTCACCATACAACCAGTCATGTCTTAAATTCTGATATGGGTTAATAATTTGGCCAGTTTGCATCATCACAGTCAGTCCATGCTGGATCCCTTACAATGAACTGTATGAAACAAACTTTATCCTGTTATCCTGTTTCTTGTTCCCTGAAGTGTTTGGAGCCGGTTTGCCACTCCTCATTTTGGTTGTGTGGAAACCTAGGAAACAAATAATGCCTACATAATAATGCATACATAATCTGTATTGTCATGACCGAAATTTTTAGTGTGTGTGTGTGTGTGTGTGTGTGTGTGTGTGTGTGTGTGTGTGTGCACATGCATGTACACAATAAAAATGTATTGTATTGCCATGGTAACACCACAAACAGAAATAACACTGAGTTCCATTGTGCATCTTGCAAGTATCACGCGACAGACAACTGATGAGATATAATATACAAATAATGAATGTTTATGAGTTCAATGGAAGAAATATTTCATGAGGTGAAAGTCATTTGGTTAGTTTCTGTTGTCATTATGATTTAAAAAGAATAAACACAGTTGTTTGACAATAAATGGCATCACACAACCACTAACCATGAGTGAAAAAGTGTTTGTATGTTATCATTCATATTCTCTGAAAAATGTCCAAAAAATCCAAAATTCTTTATATATATATATATATATATATATATATATATATATATATATATATATATATATATATATATATATATATATATATATATATATATATATATATATTATGGCACCTTTGAATGACTGCATGTAGCTGATTTAAAGCCCTGCCTATGTAATGCTCTTTCTCTTGGTCTTTTTTCTGCCTTGATCTGCTTTTTGTTGTATTTTGCCGGTCATCCCATTCAGCTGTCACTGACTCGCCTTTGAGAGATATTTCCAGCACACACTCAGAAAAGCCAGCTGTCAGCTCCCTGTCTAATGTGAATCACAAAAGGGGACAAAGTTATCCAGCTCCTGGAAAAATAATAGGTATCTTTCACAGTAGCAATGGTTTGTATTTGACAAGAAATACAAGGTAAATAAGGGGCTGACTGTATATTATTCTGTCATCATATTTTGCATGAAACATGTTAATTTGTTTGCAAGCATTAAAGCTTGACTAATGATTTAAGAAGTAATGTTGCACATTAAGATATAGTGCCTTTGGATTATTATTTATTTATTTATTTATTTGTTTGTTTGTTTATCTATTGATTTAGATCCCACAAAATTATTATTATTATTTTTTTTTTTGGCACAGCTATAATTTTATTTCTTTGTATTCAAATAAAGGATTGAGAATCATTTAACATCAATATGCTCAAAGTTCCCTGGTCTGCAAACAATGACCTTGACCCACATGAAATAAAATAGAGTAAAAGACACCATGAGACACATTGGGGAAACTCAATTTTCCAGCAAGTTGTTCAATGCTCAGATACCACTGTTCTGTTACATATGCTATAGTGTTAATATCATGGATGCAAAGAAACACACACCTTCAGCTGTGACTGAAACCTCAAAAAACAGACAGACAATAAAAAGAGAAACAAAACCTGTAATATATAAAAATAAAAATAGAGATAATTAACACACACCACCAAAGAACCCTTTGGGAAGTAGTACAGATAAAATATGGACATAGCTGAATATTTTACTGGATATCTGAACTGAACAGGAAAGACAACATACATGTAGGTCTGCTGTCTGTAGGTCTAGTGTGTCATACTAATTGTATTTACAGTTTAAATATTATTACTTGATTTCTCAAAATGGACACAGTGGGAAGACCATTTTTTTATATATTTTTTAATGTATTTTTGGGGGCTTTCACAAGTCGGTTATCTCCCAATACAATACTTATTGCAATACTTGGATACTGAGTCAATATGTATTGTGATCAACAAATATTGCAGTAAAGCATGTTGAGATATTTTTTTGCTTATTGTAAGCAGACTGTGGGAAGATACTGAATAATACATTTATAGAGACTGTAAATCAAAAGTCATATTTACAAAATCAATGCACATCACATTTGCTATTTTTTCTAGGAGCATCATATTACATATTTGGTAAGTAATGAATAAAATGCTTTTGACAGTGCCAAGGCACACCAGGCAAATGAACTCTTGTTAATATCTTGGCTTACCGTTTTCCATGCTTGATGTGAAAAAAAATGTATGCTGAGTTGAACATCACCACTGGGCCTCTCTGAGCTGAGCAGCATAATACATCACACTCAGTTGCAGTTCAGCCAAACTCCCTGACTCAGATTAGTCTCTGCCATGTTTGGTTCACAAAAGGCCATATCACATACAACTATAACACAAGACAAATTTTTGCCCTCTCTGGCTGATCCACCCCAAAGTCCATATTCATCAGCACTGAATTTGACCTCTTGGAAATTATATGACCCACCATTATTTTTTCTCATATTTGCTTGAAAAAGATATGACATCACGCAATATTCTGAGCAGCTGAATAAAAGCAGTACTATTGTATTTCCACCTCCTCTCTAAGCAAGTGAACTTGAAGGTCATCAATTCTAAATTTACAACTAAACAATAAACCAATTTTCATATCACCAAAAAAATCACCATATTGTATATACTGAGTACCTCCCATCCCTAGTACTTTTCTGAGGTCCCAGTTTCCATTGCATGGAGCATCAGGGTTGACTCTTGTGCGTGTTCTTCCTCCTTCACATTGCAAGCAAAATCTCATGGACAGAAGTGGCAATATTTACCATTGAATCCCCTGAAAATAAATACTTTACATCAATAGTATTACCCATAATTGTAAGATACCAGAGAAATAAAAGAGCTTTATGATAACTAGATTTCAACAAAAAGTAATTTTTTTTATCAGTTTTGTGAAATATCAATCACACACAACCATTAAATAGTTATTTTTCACATTTACACCATCATATTGTTTATAAAGGTTTAATGAGCACAAAATATTATCCTATTTATATTTTTTGTTGTAGTTTGTTTGTATGTTAGCTGGATACCTAAGAAGAACTCTTACAATTTGCCAACGCATTCTCTCATGAGTACCCACCAAATTTTAAAAATACATATATAACTATTTGAGCAAATATATATATATATGTATATATATATATATATATATATACGAGTATATATATATATATAGCCAAGTAGCCTTTGATCACACAGAAACTGAGGAGAGCTGACATTTGTGGTCCATTTAAAAGTCACATGACAAAACAGAAGTACTAATAAAACATAACAATGATAATAATAATACTGATAATAATAATGATGAGAATGATAATAGTGTGTATATGATAACAAGAACCTAAACAATTTAGAAAGGCATTAAGACAGTAAGTTAACATTTTTAAAAATTACAAAATAAACAGGAAATAAAAGGGATAAGTTCCTCTTCGAAAAGCAACAGGTGAGCTGGACTCTCAGAACATTAACCAGATGAAGGTCTCTGCAGCTTTGACCTCTTGGAGTTTTTGGAGACACTTTTCTCACATTTTGAAGAGCAGAGATGTCCTCTTCTTCCTTCTGGATTTCAGGTTTTGGTGTCCAGCTCCATCACTGGACGTTTTGAAGTGCATCTGGATTTACAAGGTTCTCTGCAAAGCAAATATTGAAATGTTCCTGATGTGGGACAAGTGAATAAATATATTTCTTAAAATATAATGAAATATGAAACAACAGTGTGCTTTTTCTTTAAGGTCTGTTTATTACATAGTTAAGAAAATAAAATTAAAGTTGAGACTGTTCCTGTAGTCAAAACAGGAACAATTAAAACATTAGTCTGTAGAGTATTTTGGGAAAAATAAAAATAGATCAAGCAATTTCCAAACATAAAATATTCACTCAGCTCGATTGATTGAATGATTGATTGATTGATTGATTCTGCAGCTAAAGGCTAAATGCTAAGCTAACATTACCCAATAAAACTTCAGGCAAGCCTCGGGCCAATTTTCAGAAGTCCCGTTGCTCAAACCGGGTGTGTGTATGTGTAGGTAATAGTGTAGAATTTCAGACTGAGTGTGTCTGCTTGATCTCGCCAGCTGCTTATACACATGCAGGTGTCTTTGAAAAAAAAAACACGAGAGAAGACAGAAAATCTGACAGGCCTATAACTTCCATCACCAATCTCTTTCTTGTATGTTTTTTTTTTTTTTCTGTAATAGACAGATTTACCGTACAGTATAGTTTTTATGATGTAATAATTTATGTAAAAGCGGTACAACACACATTCAGGGAGTTGGACATGTTGCTGTATCCATCCCCTGACTTGACTTTAAAAAGGTGGCTGTAAACATAATGATTTGCGTTGAAGACAAGATTTACTGATATAGGACTTAAAAACTGAGGCACCATATATACAAATCACTATCACTCCTAAATGGTTAACACCATATTATTGTCAAAATCCTTGAATTCAACAGTCTGCATTGCAAGAGCATCTTATTTGTTTTATTTTGTTCCAATTGTGGTGATAGGCAAAACTGTGAAACACTGCCACAGAGAAATTAGTTATGGACCTGACAGTTCTTCCATTGTCACTTGGTGTACACTTTGCTATTTTCGAACAAACCTAAAGTCACACAAATGCATAACAGCAGTTGAAGTTGGTTGCTGAATTATAAAACATCCAGCTTTTAGTGATGTTCTGTATGGATTCGTAACAGCACTCAGTGCCACACGGGCCACACTTCACAGCTCATTTTGTGGCTTAAACATGAGATATTATAAGTTGCATGAGTGAGCAGTTGTGAATAATATGTGTCCTTGGTGTTGAGTGCTCCCTTTGTCCAAGGACCAAACATAAACTCTCTGTTCAAGACTAAAACTGAACAGGAAAAGATCAGTGTTGTACAGTTTTCATTACACATCTAACACGAGTTGTTCCAATCTCGTTATTGTGAAATGATTCAAACATACACACATTTCTTAGAAATTACAGGCATTTAATCAGTTATTAGCATTTGAATACATGAGTTCTGCTGACCGCTGAGTGAAAAGAATAGCAGAAAAGCGGTTTGACTGACTCACTTTGCCAAACAGTGACTTTTAAGCACAACAGTGCCTATTTACAGTGGCCAGAGAATCATTCATTCATTATTTCATTAAAACACACAAATAATCAGCTTCAATACAGTGTCATGCTCAATACCCCAACATGTTATGTTTTGACTTGTTCTATTTTTATCACCCTGGCATGAAATGTCAGAGGGGTATGGCGGCCAGCATGTCCATTCGTCTGTCAGTTTTCACTTAGTGCAATATCTTAAGAACTAGTTTACCAATTTCATTCATATTTAGCAGAAGGATGTACTTGGGTTATCCGCGACACCAGTAGATTACAGTGACAAGTCAGTTTCAAGGACACTCTGATTCAAGATATTGTCAAGATATTGTCATTGCCACCCTTGTTAGTGTGATATCTCAAGAACCAGTTGACCAATTTCATTCACATTTAGCAGAAGGGTGTACTTAGGTGATCCCCCCGATTTGTGAGGACTGGAGGGTATGTCATTTCCTGATAACTCTTGTTGAAGTCTCCATTAACGGGGTTTTGATTTTACCCTGTTAGTTTGTCTGAAAGTCAAGTTATTGGAACGGGAAAAAAAAAAAATAAAAAAAAAAAAATATATATATATATATATATATATGAGGTCTGTTAGAAAAGTAACAGACATTTTTATTTTTTGCAAAAACTATATGGATTTGAATCATGTGTGATTGCATCAGCCAAGCTTGAACCTTCGTGCACATGCGTGAGTTTTTTCACGCCTGTCGGTTGCGTCATTCGCCTGTGAGCACGCCTTGTGGGAGGACTGGTCCAGCCCCCTCGTCGGATTTTCATTGTCAGGAAATTGGCTGATCGACTGCAGCTTTGCTTCATCAAAATTTTTTCAGTGTGAGAGACAGCCAAGTGGAAACCATTTGGAAAATTCAGATGGCTTTCAGTGAAGATCTTATGGGGATCACACAGATTAAGGACAATTACAACTGGATTAAAGACGGCCCACAGTGGCGGATGGCGTACCATGGATGACGCGCCGCGCACCGAGCGGCGATTCACAGGCTCAAACGACCAGATCATTTCCAAAGTGAAGGCTTTGTTGATCAGGGACGTCGTCTGACTACCAGAGAAATGGCAAGACAGCTGGACATAGCACTTTTTTGGCACATTCCACTGTTACAGGAGTTTTTGTAATGGAAAGAGGAGCGGAGAAATTTGCCACGGAGCCGCTCATGGCATGGGACGAAAGCACCTCCATGTTGGTCTCACAGGACAAGCCCTAACATGCCCAGCTCTTGCACCATTTGGAAAATTCAGACAGGTTTCGGTGGCTTTTCAGTCGTGTGACTATCCGAGAAATTGTGGATGAGCTGGACATGCCACAACATGTCCTGTGAGGCTTCATCACGGTGTTGCTTTTTGTTCTGTGCCCTGCGCCTCCATCCCGACACGCGAAGTCCTCCGCACCTCTTTTCATGACAAAAAACTCCTGTAACAGTGGAATGTGCCGTTCATTTCCAAAGTAAACGCTTTGTTAATCCGGAACATCGTCTGACTACCACAGAAATGGCAGAAGAGTTTGACATCAGCACTTTTTCGGCATGAAAAGACGTGCAGAGGACTTCGCGCGTCGGAACGGAGGTGCAGGGCACAGAACAAAAAGCAATGCCACGATGAAGCCTCACAGGACATGTTGTGGCATGTCCAGCTTGTCCAAAATTTCTCGGATAGTCACACGACTGAAAAGCCACCGAAAGCCGTCTGAATTTTCCGAATGGTGCAAGAGCTGGGCATGTTAGGGCATGTCCTGTGAGACCAACAAGGAGGTGCTTTCATCTCGCGCCATGAGCGGCTTCGTGGGGAATTTCTCCGCTCCTCTTTCCATTATAAAAACTCTTGTGACAGTGGAATCTGCCGAAAAAGTGTCCAGCTGTCTTGCCATTTCTCTGGTACTCAGACGACGTCCCGGATCAACAAAGCGTTCACTTTGGAAATGATCTGGTCGTTTGAGGCTGTCAATCGCCACTCGGTGCGCGGCGCGCCATCCGCTGCTGTGGGCCGTCTTTAATCCAGTTGTAATTGTCCTTAATCTGTGTGATCCCCATAAGATCTTCACCGAAAGCCATCTGAATTTTCCAAATGGTTTCCACTTGGCTGTCTCTCACACTTTCTGAAAAAAGTTTGATGAAGCAAAGTGGTAGTCGATCAACCAATTTCCTGACAATGAAAATCTGACGACGGGGCTGGACCACTCTTCCCACAAGGCGTGCTCACAGGCGAATGACGCAACCGACAGGCATGAAAAAACTCATGCATGTGCACAAAGGTTCAAGCTTGGCTGATGCAATCACACGATTCAAATCCATATAGTTTTTGCAAAAAATAAAAAGGTCCGTTACTTTTCTAACAGACCTCGTATATATATATATATATATATATATATATATATACAGTAGTGTTCAGAATAATAGTAGTGCTATGTGACTAAAAAGATTAATCCAGGTTTTGAGTATATTTCTTTTTGTTATATGGGAAACAAGGTACCAGTAGATTCAGTAGATTCTCATGAATCCAACAAGACCAAGCATATGCACACTCTTAATGCTATGAAATTGGGCTTTTAGTAAAAAAAGTAGAAAAGGGGTGTTCACAATGATAGTAGCATCTGCTGTTGATGCTACAAACTCAAAACTGTTATGTTCAAACTGCTTTTTTAGCAATCCTGTGAATCACTAAACTAGTATTTAGTTGTATAACCACAGTTTTTCATGATTTCTTCACATCTGCGAGGCATTAATTTTGTTGGTTTGGAACCAAGATTTTGCTTGTTTACTAGTGTGCTTGCGGTCACTGTCTTGTTGAAACACCCATTCAAGGGCATGTCCTCTTCAGCATAAGGGAACATGACCTCTTCAAGTATTTTGACATATCCAAACTGATCCATGATACCTGGTATGCGATATGTAGGCCCACCACCATAGTAGGAGAAACATGCCCATATCATGATGCTTGCACCACCATGCTTCACTGTCTTCACTGTGAACTGTGGCTTGAATTCAGAGTTTGGGGGTTGTCTCACAAACTGTCTGCGGCCCTTGGACCCAAAAAGAACAATTTTACTCTGATCAGTCCACAAAATATTCCTCCATTTCTCTTTAGGCCAGTTGATGTGTTCTTTGGCAAATTGTAACCTCTTCTGCACATGTCTTTTATTTAACAGAGGGACTTTGCGGGGGATTCTTGCAAATAAATTAGCTTCACATAGGTGTCTTCTAACTGTCACAGCACTTACAGGTAACTCCAGACTGTCTTTGATCATCCTGGAGCTGATCAATGGGTGAGCCTTTGCCATTCTGGTTATTCTTCTATCCATTTTGATGGTTGTTTTCCATTTTCTTCCACGCGTCTCTGTTTTTTTTTTGTCCATGTTAAAGCACTGGAGATCATTGTAGATGAACAGCCTATAATTTTTTGCACCTGCGTATAAGTTTTCCCCTCTCCATTCAACTTTTTAATCAAACTACGCTGTTCTTCTGAACAATGTCTTGAATGTCCCATTTTCCTCAGGCTTTCAAGGAGAAAAGCATGTTCAACAGGGAACGTCTTTTCAATTGGGACCCGGGACTTTCATCCCGCTACACATCTCCCCACCATTTTTGACTTCGTCCCAAAGTCACAGGTGCATGTTAGCATACTCTGTGACCCACATCCTATTCATGATGCCAGATTGAAGCAGCAGGACCTTCGTGGCCGGGAAGATGGTGGGGGATCGAACCCACACGGCTCGCACCAAAAGACCGTTCCTCTACCAGGTCAGCCAAAGGGGAACTCCCCGTTAGCCAAGCTAGCGGGAACGTCTTTTCAATTGGGACCCGGGACTTTCATCCCGCTACACATCTCCCCACCATTTCTGACTTTGTCCCGAAGTCACAGGTGCATGTTAGCATACTCTGTGACCCACATCCTGTTCGTGACGCCAGATTGAAGCAGCAGGACCTTCGTGGCCGGGACGACGGTGGGGGATCGAACCCACGCGGCTCGCACCAAAAGACCATTCCTCTACCAGGTCAGTCAAAGGGGAACTCCCCGTTAGCCAAGCTAGCGGGAACGTCTTTTCAATTGGGTCCCGGGACTTTCATCCCGCTACACTTAAATAGGGGACACTTGATTCACACCTGTTTGTTCCACAAAATTGGCAAACTCACTGACTGAATGCCACACTACTATTATTGTGAACACCCCCTTTTCTACTTTTTTTTTTACTAATAGCCCAATTTCATAGCCTTAAGAGTGTGCATATCATGAATGCTTGGTCTTGTTGGATATGTGAGAATCTACTGAAACAACTGGTACCTTGTTTCCCATGTAACAATAAGAAATAAACTCAAAACCTGGATTAATCTTTTTAGTCACATAGCACTACTATTATTCTGAACACTACTGTATATACACACATCTCCAGGTCATAAACAATTCGCAACACGTGACCACTTTCCACCATGCTGTCACTTTTTCTTTGCATTTTCACTTTGTTTGCCATGTAATTTGCCCAAAAACTCAGAGAGAGTGCCATGTTGATGATGGGGACAGATGAGGCCTGTCTCCGGAAGTAGAAGTATTGTGTCTTATGCATCACATTTTGCCCCTTTCGTGGCCGCCCTCAAATGATACTATGGTGCCCAATTGTTTATCCCAAGAAAAGCAAAGGGAACATAAATCCCAGTAAAAAAAGAAGCATAATTTTTTTAATACCACAGCAATACAAAACAGTTAGGAGATCCACTGCCCTTCAACGTCTCCCATGTTTCTACTTAGGATCGCCACAGCAAATCAAGGTGAATCTGCATACTGAATTAGCACAGGTTTTATGCTGGAAGCTCTTGCTCATGCAATTCCATATTGCTTGGAGAAATGTGGGAGGGATGAGGTTTGAACCGGGAACCTTCCGTACTGAAGGCGAGTGCACTAACCATTTGGCCACCACCCCTGCCACACAACTGGATCATAATTTTTAATAGGCACACCAAACCAATGTTAGCTTGTTAGCTGAGCTTAACAGTGTTTGGGCTTCATTTGCCCTGCCAAGGAATGGGCCTACAGTCTGATCTATCTATGGGCTGTCGGGACACATACGGGAAGTCAGACACATGTTACAGCACTGGTTCCCAAAGTGGTGGCCATGTGAACTGGGGGTGTAGAGGTATTGCAGAGGATATGGCAAGGCAAATGGAAGAGGCTTGTTGCTGTAGGACTTTTATATATGCTTCTTGTGCATTGCTTTTATGATCTGCTAAGCAATTGGGTCAGTTAAAATATTTAGATAAATATTCTGCATGTACTATTTATATATTAAAAAAAAATTATATTTGCTTAGTTACATTTAGAACCAAAAGTGACCGCAGCCTCTCACTCGGTTGCTGTGTGCTGGAATCAACCACGGCAAAAATAAGTCCCATGTGGTCAGAGTTGCGTTGTGCTGCTGAAGTGAGCCAAAACACAAAAAAGAAATTAAAGTTCCCTGGAAAGGCTGCATCTGACGCATGATACAGTATCGCCCACTGCCAGCAGTGTCCGGCAGCTGGTAACAGTGCACATGTGCACCCCCTGTGCACACATGCATGTGTGGTGTGCGCGCACATGCATCGAGCACACATGTGCACGTGTGCTGCACACACATAGCTGCTCATACATCCATTGTGAACACACCCACACACACCCAGCGTTCAAGTCATCAGTCCAGCACCTCTGCTTGTAAGCACACACGCATGTGAGGTCAGTAGTGCTGGGAAGTGGAGGACTGCTGCAGATATGATTGCATGACTGAGTGAGTGACTGCACCATGCCGGCTTTGACACATATGGCGTGAGTCCAGTCCATACGTTGGTTGTACTGCAGTGTTCAGTACCAGCAGGGACTGTGCAAAGAGGGGGACACAGCGCTCCCTCCTACTCCGGCCCCGTGTTTGCCATTTAGACGTTTGGACATCAGGCAGGCTTCAGCACCTTTTATGGCCGTCTGACAGCAGTCTGTGTCATCTACCTGTTGTCTACATACGGTTTGGATGCCATCGTGCAGGTGTGGATGAGGTAATCTGGATGTGTTCTGACACTGCTGACCATGCCTCTTTTCCTCCAGACCTCATTGGATAATGATAATATTTGCCATGTCAGCATGGTTCCTGCACATTCTTGCTATGTGTAATGGGGGCTTTAGGATAAAAACATTTCATTTTTGAAGTGAATGTGAATAACGGAATAACATGACAACTCCAGGAATCATTTTCTTTCCATTGTGAGACAAAACATGTTCAGTAGAATTTTTTTTTAATTATTTATTTGTTACATACATCCAGATTGTGGGTTTTGTGGACATTTGAATTTAATATTGAAAAGACAATTTGGTGTACATTTTGCAATATATCTCAATCTTTATTTATTTTTTTGTTGTTGCTCATTGTTGTTTGTAATTTTGCATCTCTAAGTGATGGAATTACCACTTGGGTACAAATAAAGTTTTTTTTTTGTTTGTTTTTTTAAATTTGAACTTGATCCGGATTGTGGATTTTGTGGATATTTGAATGTAATATTGAAAAGCCCATTTGGTGTACATTTTGCATTATATCTCAATCAAAAGTGTGCTTTATATATAGGATTGGATTTAAAAATAATAAATAAAAACTGAACTGATTTTTCACACATTTTGGTTGAGGGGCAGGGCATAGCGAAAGGAAGTTAGTAAGGTAGAAACAGGTCTTGCTCGCCCTAGATCTTGCACTTGCTTGCTCTCTCTCTCTCTATCTCTCTCTCACCCTCTTTCTCTCTGTCTGTGTGTGTCTGAACCAATTTCCATTAAATTTGTTGCAGGAGTGCGGCATGGGCTAACAAAAAAAAAACAACAAAACACTTTAGACATTTAAACAGAACTCAGTAACAGCACATAACCAGGATATATATATTTTTTTTTCCCCATTAACAAATTAAATAGGATTTCTTTGTTTGTTTATTTATTTGCAATTTCTAAAATGGAATAGTGGTTAGCACTGTTGCAAAGGTGAGCAGTTTGAGTCAGGGCTTCAAATCCACCTATGCTCAGTTTCTTTCTGTGTTGAGTTTGCTTGTGCTCTGCATGTCTGTGTTGGTTTCCTCCTGACAATCTGGTATCCTGCTATATAAAAAAAAAAACATGTTTATTGGGTTTGTGTTCCTTATATAACCAGTGACCACGTTAGTGGGTAAAGATCTGGAGCTGGTCCCCAGGTGCTGCTCAGTGGTTGAACCACTGCTCCTAATGTGATCAGATTGTTTTGATAAGGGCATTAATAAAGGTCATCCATCCATTTTCTATACCCATTCACTCCAATTAAGGGTGATGGGGGGGGGCAAGAGCCTATCACAGCAGTCATAGAGCATGAGATGGGGTACACCCTGGACAGGACCCCAGGGTCACATATAGACAAACACATCCACACCCATAATCACAGCTACAGTCAATTTAAAGTTTCCAGTTCACCTAACCTGCATGTCTTTGGATGTGGGAAGAAGCCGGAGCACTCGGAGAGAACCCACGCAAGCACAGGGAGAACATGCAAACTCCACACAGAAATGACAGGAAGTGATCCTACAACCTTCTTGCTGTGAGGCACCAGTGCTAACCACCAAGCCACCATGCTCCGTGATTAATAAAGTATGAGTTATTATTTAATCTATCTATCTATCTATCTATCTATCTATCTATCTATCTATCTATCTATCTATCTATCTATCTATCGATCTATCGATCTATCGATCTATCTAGCTATCTATCTATCCACTCATTGCATTTTACAGTGTATGTGCCTTGTCTGCTGCAAAGCCTAGGGAAAAAAAAAAATATCACAGAAAAATACCTGCAGATTGAGATGATGTCCTGTTTTTACATCACAATGTGACATGGGAATAATTGCTGCTGAGCTACAATTTAACACGACACATCAAGAAATGCAATAATATTAAATATTGGCTATATTACAGTTGGTTGTGTCAGGGCCAGAAACCTGCTGTGCATGTTGGACCACTGCAATGGTTAAGATGTCACAAATGATTAAAGTGATTAATAATTACACCTGTGCTTTTCCTGCCATAGTAAGTCAAAATATCGAGCATAAAAAGTAATGGCCATGGGTTTCATAAAGTCTTAATGGTTCATCAGAGTTGAGTGACTCTTTGCACAATGTGGTAATAATTTCTCTGTGGGTGTTTAAAAGTGTTTCTGATCAGTGCCACTCTCAGATAACCATGTATTGAGATTTGAAGATTTCTTTACACACAGCCTGCCATTTAGTTTAAAATTAAATTAATTGGTTTGAAGGAGTTTGCATTGAGTTCAATTTCATATGTACATTGCTTATACTTAGACACATCAAGCAATCAATCAATCAACCTTTTTTTTATATAGCGCCAAATCACAACAAACAGTTGCCCCAAGGCGCTTTATATTGAAAAGTCAAACACATCAAAAAGTTTTTGGTGAAGTGCTAAGTAGTAAGAAGTAAGGACTAAAAGCAGCTTGTTTAACTTTGAAACTGAAGTTTGGACACACTTTCCCATTCACACACACACACACACACACACACACACACACACACACACACACACACACACACACACACACACACACACACACACACACACACACACACACACACACACACACTCATCTTCAATTGCTTAGTCCAATTAAGGGTTGCGGGGGGCTGAAGCCTATTCCAGCAGTCATAGAGTGTGAGGCGGGGTACACCCAGGCGAGGACACCAGTCTGTCACAGGGCCACAAAAAGACAAACAAACACATTCGCACCCACTCGCACACCTACAGACAATTTAAAGTTTCGAATCCACCTAACCCGCGTGTCTTTGGACGTGGGAGGAAACCGCAGCACATGGATGAAACCCATGCAAACACGGGGATAACATGCAAAATCCACACAGAAAGGCCACAGGTGGGAATTGAACCCATGACCTTCTCGCTGTGAGGCAACAGTACGAACCACTAAGCCACCATGCTGTCCCTTTCCCATTCAATTGTATGGAAAAATATATCCAAATTATTGACTGATTCTGTATTTTGGATGTGCTACCCAAGACAGATGGGATAGCTCACTTACAGTCTCATATCTATCTATCTATCTATCTATCTATCTATCTATCTATCTATCTATCTATCTATCTATCTATCTATCTATCTATCTATCTATCTATCTATCTATCTATCTATCTATCTATCTATCTATCTATCTATCTATCTATCTATCTATCTATCTATCTATCTATCTATCTATCTATCTATCTATCTATCTATCTATCTATCTATCTATCTATCTATCTATCTATATATATACTTTGTGTTGGTATGTGTCATTATATCTGAAAGTACACTCATCATCCTATTTATTCAATGCATGGAATCTCAAGTCAAACTTGCTAAAAATAACTATGCATCACACAGGTCAATTCACACATTTGCACAGGGCAACCTATTCAGCTTTATCCACCAGTGCTGAAAGTGCTTTCTCCAATAGCAGAAAAGCCTTTCTAAAAGACTGTGAAGTACCCAGTCATTGGAAATGTGGCCATAACCACAGCATTCTTTAGGGTTCAATGGTAAGTTGCTGAATAAGGGATTCGCTCCCAGGGGCCATTGATTCTTTAGGTTTGGTCAGGTATAAAAGGGAAGGGTTGACCAGGTAGAATGCAGTACAGCAGTACGAGAGGATTGAAAACATCACCAGCCAACATGAGCACCACTGACATGAGCATGAGAGGAAAGGTAATATTATGACTGCAGAGATTTGTTTTCCCTAATTAGCAATTTTTATCCGATTCCAGCATGAGGCTGCCTCACTGAAGTTCTTCCATCTCTCCAGATCATCTTCTATGAGGACAGGAACTTCCAGGGTCGTTCCTATGAGTGCATGAGTGACTGCTCTGACATGTACTCCTACCTGAGCAGGTGTCACTCCTGCAGGGTGGAGAGCGGCTGCTTCATGGTCTATGACCGCCCCAACTACATGGGCAACCAGTATTTCATGAGAAGGGGCGAGTACGCTGATTACATGAGCATGATGGGAATGAGGGACTGCATCAGGTCCTGCCGCATGATCCCCTGGGTAACCTTTAATACAGCTCTACTTGTAGTGCCCATGGTACATTAGCTTCTTACATTACAAAATACTTCAAATAATCTGTATTTAATTTTACAGTACAGGGGATCCTACAGGATGAGGATCTATGAGAGGGAGAACTTCGGTGGTCAGATGTACGAGGTGATGGATGACTGCAATAGTTTTATGGATCGTTACCGTATGAACGACTGCATGTCCTGCCACGTGATGGACGGCCACTGGCTGATGTACGAGCAGCCACACTACAGAGGCAGAATGATGTACTTCTGGCCCGGAGAGTACAGGAGCTTCAGGGATATGGGCTGGAGTGGAATGAGGTTCATGAGCATGAAGCGCATCATGGACTCTTATTACTAAATGTACCCTGAATTGATCAAACTCCAATAAATAGAGCATTTTATCAAATAATTTGACTTTGATACCTGAGTTACAATGTGCATTAACCAGCTACTTCATTCAGTACACGCTACTAGTATACGGTTATGCCTCCTTTTCTATCCTGGACATAAAGAGTATTTGTGTTGCTGGTGCCATTCTGTTAACTCGTGTGCTTGAAACGATGTCTGGGTTTATGAAATCATGAATGAGTCAGATGTGAATGCCTGAATACAGAAGTATCTGGAATTCAATGAAGGCCGCTGGTCAAGTCTCTTGTTTTATAAAATTGAATGTGCAATGTATAATGTTACAATGTATGGAATTTAACGGTGTTTATTCAGCAAAATGAAATATTACCATTTATAGCCATCTATTTATCAATCTATAATTACTGCAACAACAAATCAATGTGCTTTCATAAACTTCAAATGAGACCTTCATATCAACACAAGAGTGAGCCCCCTCATGGAATTCAGCATGTTGATACACTAGTAAAGAAGGAACATACTTACTTTTACACGTGACTTTTGCTACATTCCTGCTGCAGAAGGCCCACAAATGTGTGCAGCGATTTGTACTTGTGTGGAGACATCAATGCCTCAAGGCAATACAGCTTCACACCACCAGGGTGCCACTGGTGGTGTGAACAATGATACTGGTCACGCCTACTGTTTTAAACCTGGCGGGGCTCTCAAAGAACATTCAATTATTCAGTCTGAGGGTGTCTTTTATTTTGGTGTTTCAGACACCAGGATGGATGGATTATGGGCCGTTAAGCAAAAGTATTCATGTCCAAATACATTTGCTACAATAATGACCCCATAATGGATCTTCTATTTATATTTGCAGCTTTTAATTTAAATAAACACAAGAATAAATATGGTAATAATAAGAAAATATTAACATAAATAGTACTATATCCCCACTAAAGCTGTCGAAAAAATTAAGGAAGCTTCTCACAACCAAGCTATTTAGATACCACATTCAGCCAACACACTGGTCCATGCAGACTTCCCTCTATTGCATTTAGCAAACACTGTCAGTTAATATTCACCCGCTTATGTACAACCCCAGTTCCAATTAAGTTGGGACGTTGTGTAAAATGTAAATAAAACAGAATACAATGATTTGCAAATCCTCTTCAACCTATATTCAATTGAATGAACCACAAAGACAAGATATTTAATGTTCAAACTGATAAACTCTTTTGTTTTTTGTGCAAATATTTGCTCATTTTGAAATAGATGCCTGCAACATGTTTCAAAAAAGCTGGGACAGTGATATGTTTACCACTGTGTTACATCACCTTTCCTTCTAACAACACTCAATAAGCATTTGGGAACTGAGGACACTAATTGTTGAAACTTTGTAGGTGGAATTATTTCCCATTCTTGCTTGATGTACGACTTCAGTTGTTCAACAGTCCAGGGTCTCCATTGTCCTATTTTGCACTTAATAATGTGCAACACATTTTCAGTGGGCATCAGGTCTGGACTGCAGGCAGGCCAGTCTAGTACCCGCACTATTTTACTACAAATCCACACTGTTGTAACACGTGCAGAATGTGGCTTGGCATTGTCGTGCTGAAATAAGCAGGAACGTCCCTGAAAAAGACATTGCTGGGATGGCAACGTTTTGCTCCAAAACCTAGATATACCTTTGAGCATTGATGGTGCCATAACAGATGTGTAAGTTGCCCATGCCATGGGCACTAACACACCCACATACCATCACAGATGCTGGCAACAATCTAGATGGTCTTTTTCCACTTTTGTCCGGAGGACACAACATCCATGATTTCCAAAAACAAATTGAAATGTGGACTCATCAGACCACAGCACACTTTTCCACTTTGCGTCTCTCCATTTCAAATGAGCTCGGGCCCAGAGAAGGCGGCAGCGTTTCTTGATGTTGTTGATGTATGGCTTTTGCTTTGCATGGTAGAGATTTAACTTGTACTTGTAGATATAGCGACGAACTCTGTTAACTGACAATGGTTTTCTGAAGTGTTCCTGAGTCCACGTGGTAAGATCCTTTAAACAATGATGTTGGTTTTTATTGCAGTACCACCTGAGGGATCGAAGGTCATGGGCATTCAATGATGGTTTTCGGCCTTGCAGCTTGCATGTAGAAAGTTCTCCAGATTCTCTAAACCTTATGATTACATTATGGACTGTAGATGATGGAATCCCTAAATTCCTTGCAAATGAACATTGAGAAACATTGTTCTTAAACTGTTGGACTATTTTTTCATGCAGTTGTTCACAAAGTGGTGATGCTCGCCCATCTTTGTTTGTGAACGGCTGAGGCTTTTGGGGATGCTCCTTTTATACCCAGTCATGGCACTCACCTGTTTCCAATTAACCTGTTTACCTGTGGAATGTTCCAAACAGGTGTTTTTGAGCACTCAACAACTTTCCCAGTCTTTTGTTGTCCGATCCCAGCTTTTTTGAAATGTCTTGCAGGCATCCATTTCAAAATGAGCAAATATTTGCACAAAACCATAAACTTTATCAGTTTGAACATTAAATATGTTCTCTTTGCAGTGTATTCAATTGAACATACGTTGAAGAGGATTTGTAAATCATTGTATTGTTTTTATTTACATTTTACACAACGTCCCAACTTCATTGGAATTGGGGTTGTAGTTTCAGCCTGTTGCAGGAGTATTCCACAACTTGAGGCTCATAATGAAGTTGTGAGACAATAAGACATTAGTGAAGAGGACATTCATGATTTAAAAGAGAGACATAAGAACAACAACACCACCAGGAAAACACAGAGTGATGTGAACTTCTTCACTGAATGGCTGAGTGGAACCAAGAAGGAGAAGAGAGGGCTCCTTGTTCTTTCTCCGGTGGAAGTTGACAAATGGAGTTGACAGTAATTATGTGGTTATTGTTCTTTACTTTTGTTGTATCATGCAGTCCAAGTCCTTCAGACTCAGGCTGACACAGATACACTGGGGAAAGATACTGGGCGTGATAGATAAACAGACATGTGATAAGGTATACATATTTTCCTCCAAGTTACATTACATTAAATGTCTAAAAGTGTCGTAATTGATTCGGCTACTTGGACAGACATCCTGGTTCTTTAAAGGATGAACACAGTCTTTTGACACCATAAGGGGCCTATACCTAGATACTGTCAGTGCTGTATCAAGTGGAGACCATCTCTCAATTCTTCTTTTTGAATTCAGATGTTCTTCATGGATGTGTTTTGGATTCTACCCTGTTCAGTATTTGCATGAAGTATAGGAGGTGCATGAAGCAATGAATCACATGAGGTTGGAAGAAAGGTATGAGGAGCTCACAACCTTCAAGTGGATGAAAGCAAAGCAGTCAAAGGCTGAAAATGATCCAGCAAACAATCATGGTGAAAAATCTAAGAATGGGACTAGAAGATGAAACAGTTCAGGATTACAATCCAATGTTGGAGGCTAAGGATATTGGTCTCCAGCAGAAACAGCACCATTGTCACAAAGAATTAAAGGCCAAATACAACCATTTTCTAACAGTTGGCAGCATGAGGTGACTGTCTTATGGGCTACACCACACTAGAGCACAAATGCTGTATGAATCACACAAATTGGAAAAACAAACAGAATCTGAGCTGCACTCATACGAGACAAACATTCGTACAGCCATGTACCAGTGTGTGTACCAGTGCTGAAAGTGCTTTCTCCAATAGGAGAAAAGCCTTTCTAAAAGACTGTGAGGTACCCAGTCATTGGAAATGTGGACACAACCTCAGCATTCTTTAGGGTTCAATGGTAAGTTGCTGAATAAGGGATTTGCTCCCAGGGGCCATTGATTCTTTAGGTTTGGTCAGGTATAAAAGGGAAGGGTTGACCAGGTAGAATGCAGTACAGCAGTACGAGAGGAGTGAAAACATCACCAGCCAACATGAGCACCACCGACATGAGCATGAGAGGAAAGGTAATATTATAACCGCAGGTTTTTTTGTCCTAATCAGCATTTGTTTTTCTGATTCCAGTATGAGGTCGCCTCACTGAAGTTCTTCCATCTCACCAGATCATCTTCTATGAGGACAGGAACTTCCAGGGTCGTTCCTATGAGTGCATGAGTGACTGCTCTGACATGCACTCCTACCTGAGCAGGTGTCACTCCTGCAGGGTGGAGAGCGGCTGCTTCATGGTCTACGACCGCCCCAACTACATGGGCAACCAGTATTTCATGAGAAGGGGCGAGTATGGCGATTACATGAGCATGATGGGAATGAGGGACTGCATCAGGTCCTGCCGCATGATCCCCTGGGTAAGCTTCAATACAGCTCTACTTGTAGTGCCCATAGTACATTAGCTTCTAACATTACAAAATACTTCAAATATTCTGTATTTCATTTTACAGTACAGGGGATCCTACAGGATGAGGATCTATGAGAGAGAGAACTTCGGTGGTCAGATGTACGAGGCGATGGATGACTGCGATAATTTTATGGATCGTTACCGTATGAACGACTGCATGTCCTGCCATGTCATGGATGGCCACTGGCTGATGTACGAGCAGCCACACTACAGAGGCAGAATGATGTACTTCTGGCCTGGAGAGTACAGGAGCTTCAGGGATATGGGCTGGAGTGGAATGAGGTTCATGAGCATGAGGCGCATCATGGACTCTTACTACTAAATGTACCCTGAATTGATCAAACTGTAATAAATAAAGCATTTTATCAAATAATTTGACTTTGATACCTGAATTACAATGTGCATTAACCAGCTACTTCATTCAGTACACGTTACTAGTATACAGTTATACCTCCTTTTCTATCCTGGACATAAAGACCACTGGTCAAGTCTCTTGTTTTATAAAAGTGAATGTGCAGTGTGTAACGTTACAATGTATGGAATTTACCGGTGTTTATTTGACAAAATGTAATATTACCATTTATAGCCATCTATTTATCAATGTAATTACTGCAACAACAAATCAATGTACTTTCATAAACTTTGAATGAGACCTTCATATCAACACAAGAGTGAGCCCCCTCATGGAATTCACCATGTTGATACAATAGTCAAGAAGGAACATACTTACTACAATTCTTGCAATTTTGCAACACGGCCAGAAGTCTGAAGGGAAAAAAAGGAGCCAGCGGTTTTATTTGCAATAGACATTCTACTGGTTGCTACCTCAGGCCAACAAGTTTGAGAACATTTTTTTTTAATGGAGGATCGACATATTGTATTCAAGTATTCAAATGATCAGACACTATTGCAGTCAGTTACACACTACTGTGATCAATACAAAACACATTTTTAAAAACCCCTATTTTAGGAAATAGCATGAGCTAGACTTTTTTGCCAGACATTTTTATGTAAGGGATTATTTAGATCACAAAAAGATTGACAAACCCACAACATTCTTCATGATTACTTGAGGTATACAGAAAAAGTACATAAATACTATGAACTTACCAAGCACTGCACAACACTGATGCTGCAGAAAATATTTATTTCTTACCATACTCAATTACAGTAACATATCAATCCACAATGAAAATCAGAACAAAATAGTAGTTTCTTACTACTGTAAAGTGTAGACAAATAAAAATCTATAGACAAATAAAAATTACTGCATGAAGCACATACACTTACAGCAACTCTGAAGAAAAACAAAAGCAACAACAACAATTCTGTAACTAATCATTATCTCTCTGTCTGGCTGGATCAGGCCATAGGATTTCATCCACATTACAAGCTATGTCTTCATTGGCAAGGCACCGTTGGAAGAATCGCCTTGCATGACAAATCCACCCCTGCACAGAAGCTGCTTCAATAAGATCACAGGCCTGCTCTATAGCCTGAATGAGGGGCAAACGGTCGTAGGGCCGAAGGTCGTATACCTTCCACCGCCATGCAGAAAAAAAACTCCTCAATTGGGTTAAGGAAGGGGGAGTATGATGGAAGGTATATAAGACTGCAAATTCAGGGTGCTCATGGAACCAATTCTGGAGCAGATCGATGAAGCGATACATTGTCCCAAACGACAATGTACTGCATGTGGTCCTCTTGGTTTAATGCTGTGATGATGTCACCTAATCTGTCAAGAAATGCAAGTATTAGATTGGCATTATAGGGTCCCAGATTCGCATGGTGGTGGAGGACCTCATTTTGGGTAATGGCATCGCAAAGGGTGATGTTACCCCTCGCTGCCCTGGCACACTGGTAATTGCCCTGTGTCCAATTACATTTCTCCCTCTTCTTCTAGTTTTTGCAAGGTTAAATCCAGCCTTATCAACATATATAAATTAATGTTGGATTTCTTCAGCATCCGTTTGCAAGACTCTCTGAAACACAGTAAAAAACAATAGGACACTGTTCAATATCTATTGCACAGTAATTATTCATGCAAAAAGGTAGTGTGCAGTGCACAATACCACACCATAGTAAAGTGAACAATAAAAACCTCCACATACGCATTACGCAGATGTTTCACTCTCTCTGAATTTCTGTCAAATGGTACTCGATACAGTTACTTCATGTGAACTTTTTTTTTTTTTTTTTTTGAGGATTCGGCCTAATGTTGACAGAAAGACTTGATGGATGTTATTGAAAATATTGTGATCATTGATGACACTGGCTTGGATTTCTCTCAGCCTGATACAACTGTTGGCTAAAACCATGTTTACAGTGGCTGTCTCTTGTGCCCGAGTGAATATGGGGCCCCTTCCACCTTGGTGTCCTCGACCCTCAATCCTATGTAGACAAAAATCACATGTGACAGGAAAGGATATCAAAAGTGATGAGAAGTACAGTAAGTTGCAGTTTCAATGTACTATGCAGTTAGTTTACCTGTGTTCTTGACGAAATGTTCGAATTACTGTCGCTACAGTATTTCTGCTGAGATTTGGCTGAACTCTTAGTCCAGCTTCCCTCAGTGTCAGTCCATGGTTGATAACGTGGTCAATAAGTGTTGCACAGATTTCTTGAGTTAAATTTGGTCCTCGTCTTCTTTGTTCAGGTTATATAATTTCTTCAGGTCCCTCTCTACCTCTTCCTCTACCTAGGCATCTTCCTCTACCTCCTTCTTCTCCTCTTTGAGCTCCCCCTCTCATTCTCACTTTTCTTCTTCTAACTCCTTCCATTTTTGTTGAAGACTGGTGAACTCACCTGCTGCCTTTTATAGCACCTACCTGAATGCTGTATTTTCAATTAAGCACATGTGTGCTTCCACACCTGGTGGATGTGATTATCCAGTTCGTTCATTAGTGTGGTCATTGGCAAGACAGGGCTTTGTAATGAGAAGGAAGTAACCTCACAATCCTTATCTGTGTCTAAGGTGTGAAAATGTGTGTAGAGTTTTGCAAATCACTGTGTATAATGTTTTGCAAAAAGTGTGAAGCTGAGTCTGTGCTTATTGTTGTGCAACTCTGGACAGGTGTTTTGCTTCTTGAGTGTAAAGATCTGTTGACTGTGTGAAAATTTTCATTTTAGTGTGTAAACAACTGTAAAAAACTGTAAAACAATGAAAATAAGTGTTTACAGTAGTGTAGTTTACATACATGGTACGGTAACATCAGAATGATATTGCACTGGACAGTACTACCCACTGTGTGGCAGCTGAGGTTTGGGTGGACCCTTTGTCCAGTTTCTCTCAGTGTGAGGCCATGGTCAATCACATAGTCCACCAAAGGGTTAGGGTTAGAATTTCATCTGAAACATTTCTCCTTCTTGCTCTTCCTTGTATCTAAACTGTGTATAGTTCTGCAACAACTGTGTTGAAGAATTGCAAGCAAAGTGCAAAGCAGAAAATGTGTTTAAGGTATTGTCATATTGTATTTTAGTGATTGTTACAGGAAGTTTTGGATTTGAAGTTTGAATCAGTTAAAGGACATGTTGCGCAAAAGTCATAACAATTTAGATTTAGGCTGTTAGTGACCATCCGATAATCCATCGGGATTACTTTCTGCACTTCCGTGACCGGTTTCAAAGTGTGTGGCATTCACAGTAAACAGCTATGGAGACATCCGACAACAAAGTACTCATGGGTACTCGTGTGTTTCCGACAATTGATGTTGCAACTAGAAGCATCCCAGCATGCGCTTCAGTGGAATGCAGCTGATAATGTTAAGAATGAAGGCACAAAAGTTCACATAAGTGTGATGTCATGTTATGATAACTCGTTTTTAAGTGATAACTGTTAATTTTGATGTAGTCACAGTAAAAGCTGAATGAAGGCTGATGTCCACCTGCACTGCCATGAGTCATAAACAGTGTTGTTATCAATAAAATCTAGAACAATACATCTGCTGCAAGCTTCGCAGCACACACACATTCCAGCTCCAAATTTACACTCTCTCAAAGCAAAAGAAAAAAAAAAAAAATGAAATCTAGCCACAAAACACAAAAGGGATAACATTCTGAACATGCCAGACTCACTGTTGTGTTATGAATTATGGATGTTGTTATGGATTAATTTCCAAATGTAAACTTCACGCAATAAAAGAAGTGTGAGATCGCCGCGGCTGCAGCTCTGCCTCTCTCTCGAGTGTGGCACATTAAATAATGTCCATTAATTCCTGGAAATAATGTGTTCTGACTTTTTTCAATGTAACAAATCCATCTCTGTGTCAAGAAAACTCTGCTAAAAACAGTGTCAGATGTCCCACGTCCATGTACACAGCTTCAGTAAACAAGCATCCACACAAACAGTGCGCCACCACTTTAGGCTCCAAAATCCAACACTCTGAAAAAGTTAAAAGTTTCGGGGTGAAGCGTGTCATCTGCTCTATAAATCTGAGCCGTCACATTGGAACAGCAGCTCAGAAGCTTCATTTCTGGACACAGCAGGTTCGTTTCCCTCTGTCTGTCAGTCACTGGGATACTTCTGTTTTGCTAATTAGAGCGTCACACATTGAAAAATGCCGATTGGGATGTTCTCTGGAAATGCATCTGCTAACGCTCAGAGTGAGAGGAATAAAATACATCAGCAATCATTAATTATTAGCACATGTGCGCAGAGACACTTACAATCATGAGTACTTTTATGTTGTTTTACCAACCCAGTCTCACGGCATGTCGTGATTCAGGAGCATGGAATATACATTAATCTATTGGTTCGTGACAAAAAGCGCCTCATTTTTGTCACAGCAGCACAAATTCATTCTCATTCATTCCGTGATGGCTGCACAAAATTAAAAGTGAAGCAGGGGGGTCAGGGTGGTTATGGTTAGGGTTGGGGGAAAGAGTAGGGTTTAGGTTATGGTTAAGGTTGTCAGGATGTGAGGTTGCTATGCTTTGCTTTGATTTGTTTTTATCTGTTTAGTTGCTCTCCTGTTTGTCTATTTCTCTGTTAGATCTTTTCCTGCGTTGGTTTCCCTGTCTCTCTTGATGGTGGGCGTCTCTCTCTCTCTCTCTCTCTCTCTCTCCCTTTCCCTGACCACACCCTTGTTCTAGGCACTTCCACGCACACCTGCTGTCAGTTTGCTGCTAATCACTGGGCTGCTCATGATGCTCTGTTTCCTCGCCAGATTGATGCGCCCTGTGCCTTCTTTCCAGCTCTCGGTATTGTATTCGCTTGTCCTGTCTGCCTCATCGTGTTCTCGACCTCCAGCCTGTATATTCCGCCCTTGTCTAAGCCTGATGTTTTTTGTACTGCTGCTGTGTTTTTTGGACTGCCTTCCCGTGTACTGACCTTTGCTGTCCTCATCACTAAAGTCTTTCAACCACCAGAGCTGCCTGTGTGAGCCTTGGATTTGTGTCCAAACCAAACAGCCTGTCAAAGGTTAGGATTGGGGTAGGAGTAGGGTTATTAATAGTGAGTTAAAAAAAAAAAAGTCATGAAAATTTTACTCATTTCGTGACGGGAGCATGAAAAAACGTGAGACTAGGCTGGTCTTACTAACTGGGACATTAAAAAAAAAATATATGAGACATGTCCTTTAAATGCGTCTGTGCTCAACCTAAAATACTGTTAGCATTTACACAGAGAAAGTGTAAAAATAAATTCATCAACACTACATAACTCCAGTTGTGGAGATGAATGAAAATATTTATTCCTCTTCATATATACTCAAGTCAGTCAATTCTGAACAGTTTAACAAAACATTCATAAGAAAACGTTTTCCAGTTGTCATGCAGTACTACTGACTGTACCATTGTGCTGTAAGCTAACAGTAGTACTGTAACATGAATTATTTATCCAATGGAGTAATGCCACAAAAAAGGCAAAAACAAAAACAAAAAAATTAGAAAATTCAATATCATCTCTCTGCCAACATCCCAGGCTATATTATCATTTGCAAGGCAAAGAATCTCCAGGAGTGACGAACCCACTGTTGTATTGATGCTACATCAATTTGTTCACATTTTTCCTCGTTAGCTTGAATGAAGGGCATCTGGACATAGTGCTGGAGATCGTAAACCTTCCACCAACATGCTGAGAAGAACTCCTTAATGGGGCATAGGAAGGGGGAGTATAGCCCCGTTTTCACATAGACGGTAAGAGCTCCCGGAAGCGTCCCGGAAGAGTTTTTGGCCGTCTTAAGGATCACACGCCGTTGTTAATGCCGACACTAGGGGGCGTAGCTTAGTTCCGGCTTTACTGGGAATCGTCGAAAAAATTATTCAACATGTCCAATAATTCCGGGAGCGCTCCCGGAGAATCCGCGTATTTGCGGCTAGTACGGCAGTCAAAACGCCGGCAAAATGCTCCGCCCCTTTCCACCGTGAAAACAGCCAGAACTACCGCGAACTTCGGTCTACGTACTACCCGCCGACAAAACCATCTATGTGTAAATGGGGCTTATGGCGGAAGGTATTGAACTGTAAATTGTGGATGCTGATGAAACCAATTCTGGACCAGAGCAGAATGGTGGAAAGATACATTTTCCTAAATGACAACGTAGTGCATTTGGTCCCTTTGGTTTGCTCCTGTGATATTATTGTGTAATCTGTCTAAAAATGTAACAAGGAAGTCAGTGTTGTAAGGAACCAAGCTGGCAGGGTGGTGGAGGACCCCATTCTGTGTAATGGCAGCACAAAGCGTAATGTTACCCCCACGTTGCCCTGGTATATTGACAATAGCCCTGTGGCCAATCATGTTTCTTCCCATTCCATTCTGGTGGTTGGCTCTCACTGCGGTATTGTATCACTTCCTGTTCCGGAGCACAGCGGTGTTTTGCTGTATCTGTTAGCTGTTTAATCTGCGTAGTTAAATTGATCTAGATGACTAGATATCGATTTGTTTAACAGTGTAATCTTCACGTGCCTTAACTAAAGCACTCCCTCTGCTGAATCACCTCTAAATTATTTACACATTATTCACTTTGTGTGTTTTTAGGAATCCGCTAGCTTAGCGCAGCTATTACCTATTAGTCAGTTTAGCATGGCGGCTTCTCCTGTCTCTCCCGCACTTTTCTGCTCTGGGTGTGAAATGTTTAGTTATTCCTCGGCCTCCTTTAGCAGTAATGGTAGTTGTAATAAGTGTAGCTTATTCGTAGCTTTGGACGCCAGGCTGGGTGAATTGGAGATTCGGCTCCGCACCTTGGAAAATCCTACAGCTAGCCAGGCCCCTGTAGTTGGTGCGGACCAAGGTAGCTTAGCCGCCGTTAGCTGTCCCCCGGCAGATCCTGAGCAGCCGGGAAAGCAGGCCGGCTGAGTGACTGTGAGGAGGAATCGTAGTCCTAAACAGAAGACCCCTGTACACCACCAACCCGTTCACATCTCTAACTGTTTTTCCCCACTCTGCGACACACCCGCCGAGGATCAAACTCTGGTTATTGGCGACTCTGTTTTGAGAAATGTGAAGTTAGCGACACCAGCAACCATAGTCAAATGTCTTCCGGGAGCCAGAGCAGGCGACATTGAAGGAAATGTGAAACTGCTGGCTAAGGCTACGCGTAAATTTGGTAAGATTGTAATTCACGTCGGCAGTAATGACACCCTGTTATGCCAATCGGAGGTCACTAAAATTAACATTGAATCGGTGTGTAACTTTGCAAAAACAATGATGGACTCTGTAGTTTTCTCTGGGCCACTCCCCAATCGGACCAGGAGTGACATGTTTAGCCACATGTTCTCCTTGAATTGCTGGCTGTCTGAGTGGTGTCCAAAAAATTAGGTGGGCTTCATAGATAATTGGCAAAGCTTCTGGGGAAATACCAAATACCAAGAATACCCCATCCCTGTAGAGACGGTGCCTGCTCCCAGACCACCAACAACCAGTAAAAATCTATTTAAGCATAAAAATTCAAAAAGAAAAAATAATATAGCACCTTCAACTGCACCACAGACTAAAACAGTTAAATGTGGTTTATTAAACATTAGGTCTCTCTCTTATAAGTCCCTGTTATGTAAATGATTTAATAATTGATCAACATATTGATTTATTCTGCCTTACAGAAACCTGGTTACAGCAGGATGAATATGTTAGTTTAAATGAATCAACACCCCCGAGTCACACTAACTGTCAGAATGCTCGTAGCACGGGCCGAGGGGGAGGATTAGCAGCAATCTTCCACTCCAGCTTATTAATTAATCAAAAACCCAGACAGAGCTTTAATTCATTTGAAACCTTGACTCTTAGTCTTGTCCATCCAAATTGGAAGTCCCAAAAAACAGTTTTATTTGTTGTTATCTATCGTCCACCTGGTCATTACTGTGAGTTTCTCTGTGAATTTTCAGACCTTTTGTCTGACTTAGTGCTTAGCTCAGATAAGATAATTATAGTGGGCGATTTTAAATGTAAATGAGTCCACCCACCACTTTAACCATACTTTAGATCTTGTTCTGACTTATGGTATGGAAATTGAAGACTTAACAGTATTCCCTGAAAACCCCCTTCTATCTGATCATTTCTTAATAACATTTACATTTACTTTAATGGACTACCCAGCAGTGGGGAATAAGTTTCATTACAGCAGAAGTCTTTCAGAAACCGCTGTAACTAGGTTTAAGGATATGATTCCTTCTTTGTTATGTTCTCCAATGCCATATACCAACACAGTGCAGAGTAGCTACCTAAACTCTGTGAGTGAGATAGATTATCTTGTCAATAGTTTTACATCCTCATTGAGCACAACTTTGGATGCTGTAGCTCCTCTGAAAAAGAGAGCCTTAAATCAGAAGTGCCTGACTCCGTGGTATAACTCACAAACTTGCAGCTTAAAGCAGATAACCCGTAAGTTGGAGAGGAAATGGCGTCTCACTAATTTAGAAGATCTTCACTTAGCCTGGAAAAAGAGTCTGTTGCTCTATAAAAAAGCCCTCCGTAAAGCTAGGACATCTTACTTCTCATCACTAATTGAAGAAAATAAGAACAACCCCAGGTTTCTTTTCAGCACTGTAGCCAGGCTGACAAAGAGTCAGAGCTCTATTGAGCTGAGTATTCCATTAACTTTAACTAGTAATGACTTCATGACTTTCTTTGCTAACAAAATTTTAACTATTAGAGAAAAAATTACTCATAACCATCCCAAAGACGTATCGTTATCTTTGGCTGCTTTCAGTGATGCCGGTATTTGGTTAGACTCTTTCTCTCCGATTGTTCTGTCTGAGTTATTTTCATTAGTTACTTCATCCAAACCATCAACATGTTTATTAGACCCCATTCCTACCAGGCTGCTCAAGGAAGCCCTACCATTAATTAATGCTTCGATCTTAAATATGATCAATCTATCTTTATTAGTTGGCTATGTACCACAGGCTTTTAAGGTGGCAGTAATTAAACCATTACTTAAAAAGCCATCACTTGACCCAGCTATCTTAGCTAATTATAAGACAATCTCCAACCTTCCTTTTCTCTCAAAAATTCTTGAAATGGTAGTTGTAAAACAGCTAACTGATCATCTGCAGAGGAATGGTCTATTTGAAGAGTATCAGTCAGGTTTTAGAATTCATCAAAGTACAGAAACAGCATTAGTGAAGGTTACAAATGATCTTCTTATGGCCTCAGACAGTGGATCCATCTCTGTTCTTGTCCTGTTAGACCTCAGTGCTGCTTTTGATACTGTTGACCATAAAATTTTATTACAGAGATTAGAGCATGCCATAGGTATTAAAGGCACTGCGCTGCGGTGGTTTGAATCATATTTATTTAATAGATTACAATTTGTTCATGTAAATGGGGAGTCTTCTTCACAGACTAAGGTTAATTATGGAGTTCCACAAGGTTCTATGCTAGGACCAATTTTATTCCCTTTATACATGCTTCCCTTAGGCAGTATTATTAGAAAGCATTGCTTAAATTTTCATTGTTACGCAGATGATACCCAGCTTTATCTATCCATGAAGCCAGAGGACACACACCAATTAGTTAAACTGCAGGAATGTCTTACAGACATAAAGACATGGATGACCTCTAATTTCCTGCTTTTAAATTCAGATAAAACTGAAGTTATTGTACTTGGCCCCACAAATCTTAGAAACATGGTGTCTAACCAGATCCTTACTCTGGATGGCATTACCTTGACCTCTAGTAATACTGTGAGAAATCTTGGAGTCATTTTTGATCAGGATATGTCCTTCAATGTGCATATTAAGCAAATATGTAGGACTGCTTTTTTTGCATTTGCGCAATATCTCTAAAATTAGAAAGGTCTTGTCTCAGAGTGATGCTGAAAAACTAATTCATGCATTTATTTCCTCTAGGCTGGACTATTGTAATTCATTATTATCAGGTTGTCCTAAAAGTTCCCTGAAAAGCCTTCAGTTAATTCAAAATGCTGCAGCTAGAGTACTGACGAGGACTAGAAGGAGGGAGCATATTTCACCCATATTGGCCTCTCTTCATTGGCTTCCTGTTAATTCTAGAATAGAATTTAAAATTCTTCTTCTTACTTATAAGGTTTTGAATAATCAGGTCCCATCTTATCTTAGGGACCTCATAGTACCATATCACCCCAATAGAGTGCTTTGCTCTCAGACTGCAGGCTTACTTGTAGTTCCTAGGGTTTTTAAGAGTAGAATGGGAGGCAGAGCCTTCAGCTTTCAGGCTCCTCTCCTGTGGAACCAGCTCCCAATTCGGATCAGGTAGACAGACACCCTCTCTACTTTTAAGATTAGGCTTAAAACTTTCCTTTTTGCTAAAGCTTATAGTTAAGGCTGGATCAGGTGACCCTGAACCATCCCTTAGTTATGCTGCTATAGACTTAGACTGCTTAAACTCATGCGGGACGCCCTCCGCATCCATGTGCAAAACTCTCTGAAATACAGCAATAGATCACATTGTGTAGATCAATATATTGTAGGTCTGCTATACGGTAAAATTACATGTATGGTTAAAAGGTTATGTGAGGAGTACACGACTAGAGTGAGTGAACAAAACATACCTCCACATATTCATGCTGCAGAACCTTCACCCTATCTGAATTTCTTTCAAATGTCACTTTATACAGTTGTTTCATCAGAACCTTATAAGTAAGAAGAATTTTAAATTCTATTCTAGTATATTCTATATTTCACTAGTATTGGTTATCTTCAGAGTTTTCATCCAATTGTGTTCCTTTAATTATGTATTGCATTTTCTGTTTATCTGTTATCTTGTTTTATTAATTGCATTATTCTCTAGTCACCGGGTTTGTTTATTCGCTGTTTTTCAGTTGTTTGTTTTGCTCTTCTCATTTGTGTATTCAGTTCTTATGTTCAGGCTTAGTTTGTTACCGGTCATAGTTGTTCTACATTCTGTCCATGGTTTCTGTTATTGCCTCTTGTTCTTTGACTGCCCCTGCTCCAGCTCTTTGTCTCCCACACTTTGATGGTCTGCTTTGCATTTTCACTCACTCCTGCTCTTGCACCTGCTCACGAATCTTTGTCTGTTTCATAACCCCACTCTGTTTTCCTGCCTTCACTATCTTGTCTCATGCATATCTCTGTTCACTAGTCACGCCCCCTTCCAGAACCTTCACGGACACCTGCATCTCATTTCACTAATCACACCACCAGTTATTTAAGCTCTCACAGTCTCACAGTCACTTGCTTGATTGTTGAATGTTTTCACTTTCCAGCTCTCACATCCTTGCCTTGTTTAGCCCTGTACTCAGCCTGCCGGTATTTGACCTTGCTTTGTCCGTGACCACGATTTTGTTTTTACCTTTGATTGCCACCACGCCGTGAATTTTGACCTCAACCTGTTTCCTTGACCAAGCCTTAGCCTCATGTCTGTCTGTACCTTTGCTTCACTGCTGGACCTCCTGTGTACCGAATCCCAGCTTGGTAATTAAACCCTTTTCTTACACCAGCCTGCTTGAGAGAGTTTTGCATTTGTGTCCTACTCGGTTTGTGCCACGCCTGACAGAACAATCAAGCCAAACATGGGCGCAGCAAACTCTCTTCCTGCTGTCTCAGCCGCAGACTTTGCCACCATCTGCAATATTTTTTCAGAAATTGACTTCTTTTTTGACTGTTTCCGCTCGCGCTTCACACCCAAGAAGAAGTTTGATTATTGTAACCAAGCCCTGGACCTTGCAGAAGCAAACACTTGGTTGTGTAACTATTTCCCATACCTGGAAAGGCTGGATGAATTTTTTGCTGCAGGGAAACTCCCAGCCTGGATTGCCCAGCCTGAACTCCACCTGTCATCCAGCCCCCTCACTCACAGCGACGCCGAGTGGGAGGACATTGAGGATGAGACGACATCTGAGGCTGAAGGTCAGAGGCTTCAAGATATTGCCATGGTGTTTTTTAAAATTCAGGACCTGTTTTTTGAGTTTTTGGGCAGTTCTGAACATTGTCACAGACAACATATTTTTTCAGCCTTAGATCAAATACTGCAGGCTGAGCCTGACATAGTGTCTACCTACCAGACTTGAATAATATCAAGGTGCTGTTTGATCAATGTCAAATCCAACTATATATTGAAGATCCCATGTATTTTTTGTTTGAGTATGAACTTTATGAATCCGGTGTCAGTCCACCACCTTCTATCACCCTCTCTGATGCTGCTGTCACACTTCCATCTTCATTCACATCAGATCCCCGGCTGTCACCTGCAGCGAAGCCAACCACACCTAGCCCATGCCCAACTCCAGCTCCACGCCATTTGTTTACGCAGACTCCACCCAGACCACAGCAGCCAGGAGGATCGGCGCTTTGGTCAGCAGCCACACTGATGCCACAATCTTCTCATGGAGCCCCTGTGCCAACTCCAAGGAAGAAGTGCTCACCTCAGCTCCAGGCCTCAGCTCTTGCATGCTCCTCTGCCACGGACGCCGAAGCGCAATTTTTGCCCGTCCCCTCTGGAGAGATGACATTAATGGATTCATCCCCAGAGCCAACGGAAAGACCTTCGTCACCATTGCACATGTCGGCACTTGCCGGGGCTTCTCAAGGGTCCTCGCCTCCTTTTCAAGCTGAGCCGTCAACACATTCTGGCGCACGTGCTGAGAACATCATGCCTCCTCAGCATTCAGAAGTGGAGCCCTCGTCTGCTGTGTTTGATCCATTGAGAAACTTCACGCCTCCTAAGCACTTGACAGCGCACATGCCGCCAGGAACCTCCAGCACGCACTCACCTCCGGAGCTGCAGATGCCACTCACGCTGGTTGGACTACCAGGACCTCTGGAAGACGTCACAACTCCGTGTGAGAAATCTCTTGCAACGTGCTCTCCTACGGTCTCATCTGCTTTTTTGGGAGAATCTGCACCACGCCCATCTCCAGGAGATCTCGTCCAAATGGCATCACCAGCACTTCCACTCTCTGCCAAAGTGACAATTCTGCTCCAAAAAGAAAGAAGACTGCTCTACTTGTAGGACTGATTGTTTTCCTTTTTGTTTAATGATGATTTTTGAAGTAATCATCCACCTGTTGTGTCCACCAGAAATACACCATTTTCTCTCTAGTACCTTTTTTGGATTTTCTCTGGACTTTTTCTCTAGGGATTTGCCAATGTATTCTTTCATTTTGTTTTCTTGCATACCTTTATCTTTGTGGACTGTGCACCGTTTACATTTTTATTTGAAACAGAACCACCTCCCATTTTGTAGTTTTGCCACTTTCTCACCCAGTTTCTTTTTAAGATCCCCAATTTTTGGTTATGTGTTATGATTTGGGTGTGAACGGACAACGAACCCAGAAGCAGGGAGCAGAAAGGATTGTGTTAAACACGGATTTATTACAGCAAAATGTTCAGAGTGTAAGATGCTGCCTATCCGAGTGGAGACCGGCCTGCACAGCGGTGGAAACAGGAGAATCGCAGCCCAGAGCACTTCTGTCCTGGTGGGTGGATCCGGAGCCAGGTGGCCGCCTGCCAGCTGTCGACGTGGCTGGGGAGGAGAGACAGATGGGTGAGTGCTGAGCTGATACTTTCCAGAAGTGATTCTCACAGTCAGTCAGTAACAAACTATCACAGCTGGTCCAGATATGCAGATGATTAGTCAGAATAATTCAGTACAGTTTCTTCTTAATGTTCAAGTTCACAGTTCAGTTCCATGTGAGAAGCATCTTGTGTGTACAAAATGACAAACACTTAGCTGGTGGATTGCTGAATGAGAGCTCCATGCTCAGGCTGCAGGAAAAACTGGTCTTGGAGCAGCAGCAATGAGGAAGGAGTCACCTCTGAGCTGAAGCTCAGACAAAGATGTGTGGAAACACCAAAAAAATCAGGAAATCTTCTATTTCTGGAAAAAAAAATAGAGAGGCCAGGCTTACCGTGAGGATTAGCTGAGTTTCTGGCGATGATGGAATGAAGAAAAGGGGTTGATATACAGGAGCTGATTGATTGTGGAACAGGTGTGTCGATCAGCTTGAGGCGCGCCACCTGTGCAGAGAAGAGAGAAAGCAGCAGCAACAGAACAGAGCAGGAAGCCCACAACAGTACCCCCCCTCAACGGGAGCCCCCAGGCGACCTACCAGGACGATCAGGGTGCTTCCGATATAAGTCCCAGATGAGGGAGGGATCCAAGATTAGCCCCCACTTGACCCAGGAGCATTCCTCCGGTCCATAGCCTTCCCAGTCCACCAAGTACTGGAAGCCCCACCCCCGATGACGAATGTCCATAATCTTCCGGACGGTCCAGGCTGGGTGACCATCCACCATCCAGGCAGGGGGTGGCGCAGGAGGACACAGAGGACTCACATGAACTGGCTTCATTCTGGAGACGTGGAAGACCGGGTGGATCCGCAGCGAGCGGGGAAGACAGAGCCGGACGGCCACCGGATTAACCACCCGGTCGACGATGAAAGGCCCGATATACCGGGGAGCCATCTTAGGGGAGTCCACCCGGAGCGGAATGTCCAGTGAGGAAAGCCACACCTCCTGCCCGGGTTGATAGGCGGGAGCGGGGGTCCGATGCCGGTCAGCATGGCCCTGCATCCTGGTATGGGTCTTCAGCAGAGCAGAGCGGGCGGTCTTCCACACCCGCCAGCATCTCCTGAGGTGGAGCTGCACAGAAGGAACTGAAACCTCGGCCTCCTGAGATGGGAAGAGAGGTGGCTGATACCTCAGGGAGGCTTCGAAGGGCGAGAGTCCAGTAGCTGCCGAGACCTAGGAATTGTGTGCATACTCCACCCAAGGTAGGTGTTGGCTCCAGTCTGACGGGTGCATGGCAGAGACACACCGTAAGGTGGCCTCAAGGTCCTGGTTGGTCCGCTCTGCCTGCCCGTTGGTTTTTGGATGAAACCCGGACGACAGGCTGACCGAAGCCCCAAGCGCAGTGCAAAAGCTCCGCCAAACCTGCGACGTGAACTGGGGTCCCCGGTCAGATACAATGTCCTGGGGTATGCCATGCAACCGGACGACGTGGAGGACCAGAAGGTCGGCGGTCTCCTGGGCGGTTGGTAACTTTGGCAGGGGCACAAAGTGGGCTGCCTTGGAGAACTGATCCACAATTGTGAGGACTACTGTGTTACGAAGTCCATCCTGAGGTGTGACCATGGGCGGCCCGGAATCGGGAGAGGCTGCAAGAGCCCAACAGGTGGTTGGTGGGAGGACTTGCCGCGGGCACAGACCAAGCAGGCTAGGATGTACTTCCTCACATCAGCCTGTGCCATAGGCCACCAGAAACGATGACGTAGTAGTTCTAGAGCACGGGCGACTCCTGGATGGCATGACAGTTTGGATAAGTGGCAGAATTGCAGTACTTGAGAACAAGCCTTTGGAGGAACAAAAAGTTGACCGAGCGCCCCCCCGGATCCGGATGCCGGGTGAGGGCTTCCTGGGCAGCTCACTCAACATCCCAGGTCAGTGCCCCCACAACTATGGATCGAGGCAGGATGGTCTCTGGAGTCTCTGAGGGGTCCTTGGAAGGCGAAAACTGGCGGGACAGTGCGTCAGGCTTGAGGTTTTTGCTTCCAGGGCAATATGAGATGGTGAAATTGAATCTATCAAAAAACAGGGACCACCTGGCTTGCTGGGCGTTCAGTCGTTTAGCAGTCTGGATGTACTCCAGATTGCGATGGTCAGTCCAAACGATGAAGGGAACTGCGGCCCCCTCCAGCCAATGTCTCCACTCGGATAGGGCCTCCTTGACAGCTAGGAGTTCCCGGTTACCCACGTCATAGTTGTTTTCAGCGGGGGTAAGGCGCCGCGAAAAGTAAGCGCACGGGTGTACCCTATTATCCCCCTCAGGCCTCTGGGATAGTACCGCACCCAGACCCATGTCAGAAGCATCAACCTCAACTATGAGCTGACGGTCCGGGTCAGGCTGGATCAGTATCAGTGCTGTGGCGAATCGTTCCTTCAGAATGGAGAAGGTGGCGTCAGCTTGGGAAGTCCACTGAAATGCGGTTTTAGAGGAAGTAAGTGCGGAGAGGGGAGCGGTGATCTGAATGAAGCCGTGTATAAAATGGCGGTAGAAATTTGTGAAGCCCAGAAACTGCTGTAATTGTTTGACTGTTGAGGGTACTGGACAATCGACGACGTCTTTAACCTTGGCTGGGTCAGGTTGGACCTGATTGTGGGAAATGACGAACCCCAGAAACGAAACAGTGCTAAGATTAAACCCGCATTTTTCGGCTTTGATGAACAACCTATTTTCCAGCAGTCATTGGAGAACCAGACGCACCTGTTTGACGTGGGTTTGTGGATCAGCGGAAAAGATCAAAATGTCGTCCAGATAAACAAAAACAAACAGGTTCAAGAAATCTCGCAGAACGTCGTTAACCAGAGCCTGGAAAGTGGCTGGTGCATTGGTAAGACCGAAGGGCATGACGAGATATTCAAAGTGTCCCAAAGGGGTGTTGAAGGCCGTTTTCCACTTGTCCCCCTCCCTGCCGCGCACCAGGTGATAGGCGTTGCGAAGGTCTAATTTAGTGAATATGGTCACCCCATGCAAGGAACTAAACACAGAATCGAGAAAGAGTAGAGGGTACCTATTGCGGACCGTAATGGCATTTAGTCCCCGGAAGTCAATGCAGGGGCGCAGGGTACCATCCTTCTTTCCAACAAAAAAGAAGCCTGGCCCCACGGGGGACGAAGAGGGCCAGATCAGTCCCGCAGCCAGGGAGTCCCGGATATAGGTCTCCATTGACTCGCGTTCCAGGCGGGAGAGATTGTACAATCTCCCAGATGGGAGAGGAGCACCGGGAAGCAAATCAATGGCACAGTCATAAGGACGGTAAGGCGGTAGTGAGAGTGCACGATCCTTGCTGAAGACTTCACCGAGGTTGTGATACTCTGAGGGGACAGAAGACAAGTCAGGAGGTGTGGCGACCTTCTCCTTGTCTTTCACGCAGGGAGGAACCGAGGAACTAAGGCACCCATGGAGACAGGCTTCGCTCCATTGAGTTAAAGCCCCGGTCTGCCAATTGATTCCGGGATTGTGTTATTTTCAGATTTTGTTCCTTGTATGTTCAGAGGTTAAGATGTTATCAGTTTACTCCTTCCCCAGCTGCTTTTAAAAGTCAGTGGGGTTTCATTGGTACCCTTATGGTTACACCAAGCCTCACAATGCACACGCCCTGCTCTTGAGAATGTTTTTCTCTCATTCTGCAAAATTGTTAAGTTCCTCTATAACTGGTTTCTGCTACCATTTTGTAAGTCCGATTTTCCATGGGAATGCTAGTCTGGCTGCCATTTTGTGCCCTGCAGTGGACCCAGGTTCCCCAACTTATCCTACAGCCTGTCCCAGCCAGTCCCCTGACTGCCCCTCTGAAACAGCATTGGCCCAGGTGCATCATCAGATCTGACCCCTTGACTCACCGTTCATTTTAAGTGGGTCTGCTGGCCGTCCCAACGGTCCTCCCATTTTTCCAGCTGCGGTCTGTGGCTGGCCTCCGGCCTTACCTTTTCCTTTTTGTCTGCCTTGTGGTCGCCCCCCAGACTGTGCAGTTTCCCGTCTTCCGGGCTTCCCAGTGGTTCCCCACCTTGCGCTTTGTCAGCCTTCTATTTGTTGTTTCCTTGGGTGTTGGCCTGTGTTTCCGGTTTCTGGTGCCCTCCGGCCATTCCTCCATCCCCCCCTCCCATTGTCGGCTTGGGTCCGTGGTGTTTTGGGGCCCGCCAGTGTCGGTCCCTTGGGGAGGGGGTACTGTCATGATCTGGCCCTTTAGGGCCATCTCTTATTAGTATGGCCTCGTATCTGCATTTGTAATCTGTGTT